>NC_065443.1:39089487-39409175 GCF_917563875.1 Diabrotica virgifera virgifera | reverse complement strand
ATTTTAAGTATATAAATAGAAGGTTTACAGCACCTCCTTAGAATGTTCTAAAACGGATATTCTTGGTATATACTGAAAAGAAGTGCGGTAGTACATTCTAAGTATATACATAGAACGTTTAAGTACTGTAATGTAGTATATACTTAGCATCTGCTCTGCACATTCCCAATGGTAATTACGCATATTCTCAGCATATACTTTTTCTGAAAATTATGTTCTATGAATATACTAAGAACATGAAATTGTTATGTGGGAGGTCATTTGTCGTCTACCAGGGCCGCGCCCGCCTTCTATTGTCCCTTCTATAATAAGCTAAAGGAAGCTATACCTGTCGTATCTAAATACCTATGTCTCCAAGAAAATATGATTTACGTTTCTTGACAATGTCTGTGAGTTCACGTTCTCCATTCATACGCCTTAAAACTTCTTCATTTCTAACGCGGTCGGTCCATGGAATTATCAGCATACTGTCACGGTCCCAGGCCGGCCCTGTCAACACCAGAAGCTTCTGGCGACGAACTGTCTGAGAAGCCATTTTGTTTACTGAATTTGATTTATGTGTTTAAAAGGGCGACCTTTTTAACAGGTACACACCCCGATGTTTCTTTTTATTCTAGAAAATGTAGTTTGTGTAAATAACCCTTCGATTGTTATTCTAGAATAGGATGTTTGTATTGTAAGAATTCTTCCGAAATAATCTTTCTTATTCTGGAACATTGTAACAAGATATAAATAGGTGCATTTGAATTAGGGAGAGTTCAGTTGTTTTTGTATCGTAAATAAATAAATTACTTCTATTAGATAAGTTATTATAAATTACGCGTGAGAATTCTTAGTTGTGTTTTATTAGTGTTGTAGTTAAATTAAGTGTTAAATGTACGATTTATAAATAAAACAATATCAAGTAAGTCTTTGGCTTATTTAATAATAAATTCAGTGTTTTACTTCTTGTTTAGATGTAAGTTATTAAAAATAAATAAAGTCATTTAAGGTTAAACATTAGTGCCTAAAAGAACATAAAAACATAAATAATAAAATAGTAAAGTCAACCGCGTAAAGTCAGTTTTGTAAATATACGATGAAATACCCACATCTTAAAACTCACTAAACGTCGTAACGAGCTGACTGTTAACGTCCAAGCTTCCATGCCATGTAATAGTACACTATATACATAACACTTTATCATGCGGTATCGTAGGGACAGATCAAGATTACGGGTAGTGAGTAACTGTCGCATCTTTTAGAAGGTGTTTCTTGTCTGTTCTATTCTACATTTTTAATCTCTTGTCCTTGGTCTAAGGTTTCATGTATTCAACATCCTAGATACATACTTAAACTTTTTCACTTATTCAACGAGGTTGCTGTTCACTAGTATGTTTATAACTGGTGTGTGCTGTTTTGAAATTACATACCATTGTTTTAGTTTCTTTTACATTCACCTTAAGGCCATATAGTTCTCCTTCTCGCACTACTTTGGTTAACAGAATTTGTATTGCTTCTTCACTGCCAGCAATCAGTACTGTATCATCGGTGTACCTGATGTTGTTTACGATTTTTCTATTGACTTTTATTCCTTTTTGTGCTTTGTCCTGGGTATCTGCTCAGCGCAATCTTTGTAATTTTGCATAATTTGCTACAGAGGGTTCTCTGTAATATTGGTATAACTCGTGATTTAATCTTATTCTCCATATACCATTGTCGCAAATGGGTCCCCGTATCCTTCTTAATATCTTTCTTTCAAAAGTTATGTCTACACCACCCACATAAAATTGTTTGCTAACAGTTGCAATCATTTACAAACATTTTTCGCGATTGGTGAAAACACATCTTTACATTGGCATGAAAACCCACTGGGAGATCTAGCAAGAATATGAATGTGGGAGAAGCTTATTGTTTTGTTAAACAAATAGTTCAAGGATGGATAAACGTGGTGGCCCAAATAATGTAAAGAGAATCTGTTTTTATCTCATAGGGCAGAAATAGCGAACCAATGGCACGCATGCCACGTGGCAAAAGGCACGTTTGAAAATTTTGATGGCACGCACAAAAAAAATATATATTTTTTTATGAGTTATCTGTTTTAGTAGAATTGAAAAATCTTTGAGTGGTTAAATTTTGATTAATTAGAGATGGAATTAGTTGAATTTTAGTCAAGTACTATGGGGAACCAATAATTTTTTTATGTAAGAAGTGATTTAGAATCAGCGTGCCATTTCATGCATCATCTTCATCAGGGCTTTTGATTCCGGGTGGAATGTTTGCCGCTCTTACTTAGAGCTCTCAGATTCGCTTATTGCGGTGAATCACTCCGTATTCCACTTGTATGTTGTCAAAGTTTGTTGTATCACTTGGCTTTCGTTACAAGTTTCCTCCACTCATTTCGATATGTGCATAGTTCCCTCCAGTTTCTCACTTCCAGAATTTGAATATCTCTCATGACCTGGTCCTCCCATCTCTCTCTGTGTCTTCCCCTTGGTCTTTCAGTTTCTGGTTTCCATCTGGTGATCTTTTTAATCAGTAGGTCGTTTTTCTTTCTCTCTATGTGTCCCAGCTATCTCAGCCTCTGTGCTTTAATAAATCTAACTATATCTTCTACCTTCATTATGTCTCTTAGTTCGTGAATTCATTCTTCTTCTCATTTCTCCGTTGTCCATTCTAATCGGGCTCATAATTCGTCTGAGGATTTTTCTTTCGAATATTCTCAATTTTTCTTCATCTTTTTCCGTGAGGCACATTGCAACTGTGTATATTTTCAGTTTTGTATTTATGGATAAGTTCTTGTCTGTCATAAGCCTATGATATCTCCAGTATGTTTTGTTGCCTGCTAGTATTCGTTCTGTTACTTCTTCACTTCTCTTATTTTGGCCATTCACTATTACTCCCAAATTGCTATTACAATATTAGAGCATATACGAGTATTAGAAAATTTATCATATAATTGGGCTTTATTATAGGTACTTCAGTTCTGATCAGTTATTTTGATGTATCAAAAACTATTGAAACATGAATTTATTTCCTAAGTTTGAAAATATATAACATGTTACCCTTAGGTAATAGTAGTCTGTTTTATTAAAAATGTCTAAAAATACAATCTTTCCACTCATTATGAAGCATCATTTTCCTGTCTTATATTTCTTTATCATCCCATGCTACCGGTGTGTTTTCAATGGGTATTCTTGAATATCTTAAGCCAATTTCGTCTGAAATCTTGTCGAGTACTTGAAGAACATGGTCCAGCTGATCTTTGGTATGGCCTGCAGATAAACAAATTCTTATTCTTGTTTTTAAGAAAGTCGTTGCAGGATAAGTCACACCTACTGCCGCAATATTCTCTTGCAATAGCCTTCGAACCAAATACCTAAAACAATAAATGTTAAAAATCGAAGCCAAAAAGATTGAAATGTTCATAAATGCAGAATATGATTTAATACTAGTGCGGTCCGACAAGTACTTAGCCTTCAACCGAAAAATGAAAATTTTGGAAAAGTGGTGATTTATTTCTGAACGTAATCTCTTTTTAACTCGATACACGTCACCCAGCGATTCTCCACCTTTTTTAACCCCTCCGGAAAAATACTTTTTCCACCTACCTCTACCGAAAGTATACTTTTCCGGACCTGATTGTAGGGAGCAAAGTTGTACTTTTCCTCCCTAGGGAGGAAAAGTAAAAGTGACGTCATGGTATTTCATTATTCATGAAATATAACTTATTGACGCCCTGTACAATATCTATTTTCTATTACGTAAGTATCTATACATTTTAACGTATATTTATAAAACACCCTGTATTTTGCAGAATGGTAAAAAACAGTAAATTGTTATTTTGATTTAACAATGTTTACATTAATAACTTGACTTATGTTTGACAGATGACAGTTATATTGTACCTACTTGTTAGTTTTAGTTTTAATAAATTTTGTTGGTTAGTTACATAAATAAATTAAGTAAAAATGAAAAATGAATTCTTATTAATTTGAGGAAGGTGGAAAAACCATATGTATAACATGAGAGTAAAGTGCCTTTTCCTCCCTTGAATGATTACTGCCCTCCGCTACGCGTCGGGCAGTAAACTTCATTCTCGGGAGGAAAAGAAGCACTTTCCTCCCTTGTTATACAAATAGCTATTTCTCGGTATCTACAAAATAGGCTTCCGTGGCGGTGATGAACTCCTCATTTAACTCAAATTTCTGCCCGGCTAGTAACTTCTTCAAGTTTGGCAACAAAAAAAGTCGTACATTGCCAAATAATCCGGAGAATACGATGGATGAGATAGCAGTTCGTAGTCAAATTCGACCAATTTGACCTTGGTGATGGCGGAGAGGTGAGTCGTTGCGTTTTCATGATGAAAGAGTACTTTGTCCTTAATTGGAGTTGTTTTTTCTGCAATTCTTATTGCACTGCAACAACAATTGCTTTTTATTTTGTTGTTTAGGAATTGCTCTTCTATGAAGGTTTTATAATAGGACAAAGCTCTGATGATGGTACGTAATGTGTTGAAAGTACTTAGCTGATTATTAAAAATTTTTTTACACACTATCAAATTTTTTTGAGAACATGTAGTATAACTAGACCCAAACCCAGACATCCAAAGTGAAAGTTATCCTCCAACACCAAATTATTCTAATAAATATGGTCCACATAATGTTCAGAAAAAAGTCACACCATTTTGAGCGTCGGGTTTGGGGGGAGAGGGGGGAGAAATCGGTAAATTAGTAGTTTTTTAGGTTTTTCGTAAATATTTTTAAAACTGTACGATTTAGCATAAACAAGCTCCTATACAAAAATGTTCTACATTAAATTTGAAATGAAAAGGCCCTATGCATAATCCTTCTAAAATGAACGGTTACAAAGTTACTGAGGTAGTATGGTATAATTGGTCCAAAAAAGGCCTAACCTAAAAATTCAAAGTAAAAGTTTTCCTTCAAGACCAAATTGTTCTATATGGTCCACATATTGTTCAGTAAAAAGTTACACCATTTTGAGCGTCCGCTTTGGGGAGGGGAGATGGGGGAGAAATCGGTAAATTAGTAGTTTTTTTACGTTTTTCGTCAATATTTCTAAACTATGCTTTAGCGTAAACAATGTTCTATACAAAATTTTCTACATAAAATTTAAAACAAAAAATATCTACACATAATTGTTATAAACTAACAGTTCCAGAGTTACGGAGGGTGAAACGTGGAGGTTTTCGATACTTTTTATATTTCTTGGGCAATTCCCTACTGATTTTCTTAAACAGGATTATGTTTTATAAATCAAATTTGCTATTTCAGTGGCCGATGGCATGTTAGTGATAAGCCCTTGAAGAAACGTCAACCTCACCACCCAAAATTATCATCAATTTCCCAAAAAAATATAAAAAGTGTCGAAAACCTCCAATTTTCACCCTCCGTAAATCTGGAACCGTTGATTTTATAACAATTATGCATGGGACCTTTTTTGTTTTAAATTTTATGTAGAACATTTTTTTATAGAACATTGTTTACGCTAAAGTATGGTTTTAGAAATATTGACTAAAAACGTAAAAAAAACTACTAATTTAATGACTTCTCCTCCATCTCCCCCCAAACCGGATGCTCAAAATGGTGTAACTTTTTACTGAACCATATGTGGACCATATAGAACAATTTGATGTAGGAAGAAAACTTTTATTTTGGATGTCTGGGTTAGGCTTTTTTTTGGACCAATTATACTATACTACCTCCGTAACTTTGGAACCGTATGCATAGGACCTTTTTTATTTCAAATTTAGTGTATAACATTGTTGTATAAAGGGTTATTCATGCTAAACCGCACAGTTTTAGAAATATTGACGAAAAACGAATAAAACTACGAATTTACCGATTTCTCCCCCCTCTCCCCCCCCCCCCAAGCCCGACGCTCAAAATGGTGTGACTTTTTTCTGAACATTATGTGGACCATATAGAACAATTTGGTGTAGGAGGATAACTTTCACTTTGGATGTCTGGGTTATGCCATCTTTTGGATCAATTCTATCATACTAGTACACCTGTTTGCCGGTTTGACCTTAATTTCTTTATTTTGTGTCAAAGATAGTTTAAAAAAGTCTACTTACACAAACTTGGAGTAGTGATACGTTAGGAGAGGTATAACAGGGGAATTATCAATTCCATAAATAACTAAACCCATCTGTTTCAATCGCATTCTGAAGTACCTTGTGTTTTGTGATAGTCTCTCAATTCTGTTCCTACCATCACTAGTGCCGTCTTTTTTCATGAGTATCCTTAAAACTGCCATTATTTGGGCAGCAACTGGAGGAGATACCGCCCAACTATATTTGGAAGCATATGTATGTTGCCGAAGATTTGTAACCAACTCCTACAAATAGAATAAAATATGCTTTATAGTAACTGAAAGTTTTAAAATTTTATGGACAAAGATTACATACAGTCAGAAAATAACAAAACACAATTTAATAAAATTAGATAAATCGTCAATATTAAAAAATAAAATATAATGAAAGTAAAATATCAACACAAAAATCAGGTCAGGACACGTAACCTAATTTCAGACGAATTTTATAATAACGATGGGGTTAGGCAAGGTGGAGTGCCGAGCCCACTTTTATTCGTTTCTGTTATGGATGAAGTGATTAAAGAGTGTTGGATAAAAACTAAAAATTGCGCTAAGGGTATAGAAATCTGCAACAAATAAAAATTGAAGCCTGTGCATTTGCTGATGACATTGTTCTAGTTGCAAGAACTGAAAAGCTCATGCAGATAATATTAGAATCTGGGCAGAGGAACTGAAAAGCTATAACTTAATAATAAATATGCAGAAAATGAAAGTAATCCCAATAGCCAACAAAGCACTAAATGTGAATATTGAAATCGAAGGGCAAAACATTGAGCAAGTAGACCTCTTTAAATATTTGGGAATAATGTTAAACGACAAAGGTACACAATATGATGAAATTGGAAACAGAATAAAATTGTCAACGAGAACTTATTATTCACTGTATAAAAAGTTCCTGAACAAAAAGGAAATATCGAGTAAAACTAAAATGACAGAATATAAAACCGTATATATGCCAATTACAATATATGGGGTAGAAAACTGGGTACTGAATGACAGACAAAGGAAAAGATTACAAGCTACAGAAATGAGATACTTAAGAAAAGTGATGGGAGCAAGAAGATTAGACAAAAGAAGAATCGAAGATATAAGACATGAACTACAGGTAAAATCGCTCAACGAAAAAAATGAAAAAAAGAAGTTAAAATGGGCTGGACACACGATAAGAATGAGTGGTGACAGACAAGTGAAAATGGCATGGGAGGCCAAAGCAGTGGATAAAAGTACGAGGGGCAGACCAAGGAAAAACTGGAACACTAGTGTAAACGAAATACTCAAGAAAGGAGGAACATCGTGGCAAGAAGCAAAAGTGGCAGCAGATAGAAAGAAGTGGCGTAAATTTTCAGAGAGTAGCATATAAAAGAAGAAACCTCGACACGTGTGGGTATAAGAGGCAATCGATTATGTATGTATGTATTAAAGTAAAACAAAAACAATATGGATATTACAAAATTTAAATAAATTGCAAATTTAATATACCTACTACGAATACAACATTAAAAACTGAATACACCTCGTCCAATTTACTTACCGTTGCACGTCATCCGCGCCATAGCCTGTGACACGATACCAACACGAAATATCTAGGCGGTAGGTGTGTTCCTCTTTAGAATCATTTTGATTCTAAAAAAGAACACACCCACCGCCTAAATATTTCGTGTTGGTATCGTGTCACAGGCTATGGCGCGGATGACGTGCAACGGTAAGTAAATTGGACGAGGTGTAGGTTTAAGCTAATGTATATGCCACCTAAATATATTCCTTAGTTATTCATTAAGAAACTCTTCCACTGAATAATATGGTCTTTAAGATAGATAGGATTTTGTCATTTTACGGAATTTGTGGAAAGATGTTACAGATTTAAATTGTAAAGGGAAGTAATTGTCGTACCTATAGTTTTTTTGTGGAATATAATGTAGATTTAATACCCATAAAAGTCAGGTTATTACGGTGTTATATCTTTCCTATATTGTTTTACGGAGTTGAGTCGTGGACTCTCACAGACGCCACCTGCAAGATAATTGAGGCTTTGGAAATGTAGCTTAATCGTCGGATCCTGAAGATATCTTATACCGACCACATTACTAATTAGAGTGTTTTGCTGAGAGCTCAAAAAGGAAAAGAGCTGTTAATCAAAATAAAAACAGCCAAAATCGATTACCTCGGTCACATGATGAGGAACAGTGAAAGATATGGACTGCTGCAACTAATATTGCAGGGAAAAGTAGAAGGAAAGCGAGGACCAGGAAGGTGAAGGATTTCCTGGGTGAAAAATCTACGTACGTGGTTCAACACAACCACTACAAATATTTTTAGAGCAGCAGTGTGCAAAATACAGATTGCCATGATGGTCGTCAAAATCCGAAACGGATAGACACTACAAGAAGAAGAATGTAGATTTTTTACTAGCTCAGTGGACGGGATAGAATAGAGAATAGAATAGAAATATGCTTTATTGTCACTGAAAATTTTTACAATTTTATGGACAAAGCTTACATACAGTCAAAAGAAAAATAATATCAACAAGAAATAACAAACGACAACTACAATTCAATAAAATTAGATAAATCGTCAATATACAATAAATAAGATATAAAACCAAAGACAAAAACAATTAATTGCAAAATTTATTTACATTGCAAATTGAAAATTGAACATACTTACAACAAATAAAATAGGAATTGACAGTTTAAGCTACTGCATATGAAACCCAATTTTCTTAGTTATTCATTAAGAAATTCTTCTATTGAATAATATGGTCTTTCAGATAGATAGGCTTTTGTCAGTTTACGGAATTTTGGGAAAGATGTTGCAGATTTAAGTTGTAAAGGCAGATGGTTGTAAAGTTTTTTGCGAAATATAATATAGATTTCTTTACTAACTCAGTGCATGGGATCGGTAAATAAATATCAAAGATTGAATTTCTGGTGTAGTAAAGATGATTGAGCCTTGCTGGAAAGGCATGAAGGTGTTTACGAGTTAAACAAACCGTTTCTAGAATATATAAAGATGGAAGTGTTAAAATTCCGTGATTCCTGAAGTAACTTCTGCAATGTGTAGATCTTCTGAGGCCAAACAGATACCTTATTGCTCTTTTTTGCAATTTAAAAAGTAATATCAAATTGAGCAGCTGGACTAGAACCCCAAAAAGGAAGACCATATCGAAGATGAGACTCGAATAATGAAAAATATGTTATTTTAGAAGATGCTAAATTGAGTTCCCTTGAGACAGATCTTATTGCAAAGCAAGCTGAGGCGAGTTTCTTACTTAACGAATCGATATGAAGGGACCATTTGAGGTTGCTGTCTAAAAAAATACCAAGAAATTTTACAGAATCAACGGTACTGATCTGACAGTTATTAAGAGGCAAAGGTTGAAGAGCTCCTTTATAGGATAATGCTACTGTTTTATCTACATTAAAAGAGAGTAAATTAGAGTCAGACCAGGTCTTTATCGTCAGTAGATCCGAAGTTATAGTTTCATGAAGAAATGCTATAGTTGAGTTGCTCCAAGTGATACTCATCAGCAAAAAGAAAAATTTTCCCATCGATTTTTAAATTAGTGATGTCATTTATAAAGATAAGGAACAGAAGAGGACCCAATACTGAACCTTGCGGTACTCCACATACAATGTTTTTGAGACTAGAGTCAGTATCATTTGCTCTAGCTAGTTGTTTCCTATTATTCCAGTAGGATTGGAACCAATTCAAAGAAATACCTCTAATTCCATAGAAATTTAGATTTTTTATCAAGATGTCGTGATTTACACAATCAAAAGCTTTGGCATAGTCACAGAAAACAGTGGCAGTATAAAAATTATTGTTTAGTGCTTGATAAACCTCATGTATTACAGAAAACATGGCATCAGTGGTACATTTATTAGTTAAAAAGCTGAATTGATTTTGAGATAAAATGTTGTTATCAACGATAAAAGACATAAGTCGAGTTTTAATTAGTCTCTCAATAATTTTGGAGAGTACCGGTAGTAAGGCAATAGGTCTATAGTTGCAGGCATTAGATTTTTCGCCACCCTTATGAAGAGGAATAATAATGGCTGTCTTTAGGCACTCTGGAAATTTACCTTTTTCGAAGGAATCATTAATTAGTGAGACGAGGATTTCCAACACATTTTCTGTGAGATTAGAGAAAAATGTTATAGATACTCC
This sequence comes from Diabrotica virgifera virgifera, assembly GCF_917563875.1. Taxonomy (NCBI): domain Eukaryota; kingdom Metazoa; phylum Arthropoda; class Insecta; order Coleoptera; family Chrysomelidae; genus Diabrotica; species Diabrotica virgifera. The sequence goes on along the minus strand of NC_065443.1, from coordinate 39,398,912 downwards.
ATCAGTACTACAGGATGATTTGCTTTTGATACTATTGATTGTTTGGGTCAGTTCAGAGTTATCGACTGGTTTTAAAAAGAATGAATTCGAGACCTTTCTTGAATTAGGGAGATAGGAAATGGGATCTTTTTGCGGCAAAATAGTTGACGTTATATTTTTACTGACATTAACGAAGTAATCGTTTAGACTCTCAGTATTTGGAAGGGAAAATTATTGAGCTGTGTGAGTTTTATTTCGAAGATCGTTTATTATAGATCAAGTTTCTTTTGCAACACTTTTAGAGCTTCCCAGACGATTTTGATAATAGGCTTTTTTAGCTGATTTGACAAGTTTTAGATATGTTGTCCTGTACTTCGTGATATATTCAGTGACAGAAACATTGGTAGTAAATTTCTTGATGTATAGAAGTGAACGCATATTCTTGGCTGATATGCGGATACCTTTCGTAACCCAAGGTTTTCGATGTTTTGGCTTAATAGGAATTAAAGGAAAAGCTTTATTGAAGATGCGGATAAGCTTATCTAGAAAAACACTGAAATTATAGTCCACGTCCATAGAAGGAAACTGCCACTCAGAAGTTAAGCATAAATTTTGGAATTTACGAAAATTCTGGGCGGAAAAATCCTACCTAAACGTCTGGGTTTTGAGGAGGGTTTTCTGAAGATGTTAAACTTCGTATACACTGCTTCATGATCAGATAGTCCCGCATTAATAACTGTAGAGCAGACATCAAGGGGTGAGAAATCTGAGACAATATAATCGATTATGGTAGATGTAGTTTTTGTAATCCTTGTAGGAGAATTAACGTGCATTGAGAGTCCATACGATTCAAATATGTTGACCAGGGACACTTGGGTAGCACAAGCAGCAGCATAATTAATGTTAAAGTCACCGCATAGAATTTTTCTGCTTTTATGAGGCAGGTCATCTAACAAATTTAGCAGGTTCTGAAAAAATAGGTCCACGGCAGAGTCAGGTGATCTATAAATGCAAATAATGTAAAGATTAAGATTTTTATTATAAACTAAGGAAAACTCAAAGACGGATTCACTTAACAAAAAGTCGTATTTTGTTACCGGAGAAAAATCATTATTTCTAGAGAGAATTAGGGTGCCTCCATGAGCCGAACTTGGACGATCATACCTGGCAATTGTGGTATATTTTTCTACAAAAAAAGACTCGTTGACTTCAAGCCAGTGCTCTGTAACCGCAACTATCGGGGGAAATCCTAATTCCTCCAGAAACAAAAATAATTCATCAGTTTTATTTCTTATAGAATGAATATTAATCAGAACCATGCCAAAGTTGTCATCACTAAAATAATTTGAGGTTTCTAGTCCCTCAGAACACGTCGTGATGTTTAAGAATTTCGCTTTGGAGAGCCAGTGGAATAATAGCTTCGGTGGCATTCCCTTGACTTTTGTAGGTGTATAATTCTTTCCGAACTGAGGTAGGACCTATAAGCGGCAAGATCAGCTTCCACTTCAGCTGAACCAATTCCGTAGGCATGGCTAAATTCTAGAAGAACTTTTCGTAGTTCTTCGGTCTTAGTAGGTAGTCCTTCGGAAGCCAAAAAGAGTTTCACGCTAGTGTTGGTGTATCCATCATAAAATACAGAAGAAGGCTGGTCGTGAAGAAAAGCAAGATGTAGTTTAATTGCTTTTAAGATATCCGGTTCCCTTAATCTTGCAAGAAGGTATCGACTGTTCGAGTTATTAGTTAGTCTAACTCTTGGTGGTGTTAAAGGATCCAAATTTATGGATGGTTCCAAAGTATCTTTCTTAATAAAATTGATATGGGAACGGAAAGGCTCTTTGGATTTGCAAACTGTGATGGCCTGCTTGTCTGTAAATATATTTGTGTTTTCAACTTCATTTTTGTTGTTGCTTGGAATGGTAATTGGATTTTCCAAGCTAACCGGGCTTCTGATGTACTTCGGATTCATATTTTGTTCAGATGAAGTCTTTGGTTCAGAGTATGATGATTCTGTGGACCATTTAATGTTGACACCAGGTGGCCAAATTTCCTTATTAAATAATAAGTCGATGGACGTTTTTGATTTTATGCCTATTTTGAATGAGGGACCAGTTGCTGTGTTGGCGTCTTGAAGTAGGGCGTAACATCGAATATATTCCTTAATATCTAGCTTCTCTTTAATGTAGTGAACTACTTGAATAGGGGTGTAAATTGGGGTTAAGTTGCTAATAACGACAAAGTGACATCTATCTTCTGTAATTTTTGATTTTTGGCTGGACCAGCTTCGAAATGAATGTCTTCAGTTTGGGTACCTGTAGTGGCATATACTATGTTTCTCTTCACTACCTCTTTCTTCGTTGGTATAGCAGGTAGTTTGTTAGAAAGGTTACTCATTTGATTTGATATTTCACTTATGTTTGAAGAGAGCCTCTCTAAATGAATTTGAATCTTGGACTTGGACTTTAATTGTGTCAGTGGAACAGCCGAAAAAAACTGACGATATATTGAAGATATCTTGTTCCATCTGCCTTATCGATTTTAAAAGATGTTCAGGATTTAGCAGGTTATTTAATTTATGGATCTCGTCAATTTTTTTGTCAGAGACGAGTTTTCACTTCACTTCAGATAGTCTAATTTGCCGTCATTTTTGGTTAATAAATCATATATGTCTCGATGAAAATTGGCAAATTATCATTGACTTTTTTTGTCACATGAATTAAGGCGTCAAAATTCTCTTGTGGTATTTGATTTTTTGATAAATCGTTTATTTTTTCATTTAAATATCTGAGGCTAGGAGACTCACATAAAGAACAGAAGAATCTTAAATGACAATTTTTTGGGTCCAGTAGAGTTTTTGCCGTTGTTTTGTTGAGAGTAGAACATTTGAGGCAAAAATACCGTTTGCATTGGATCGGTAAATAGACATCAAAGCTTGAATTTGTGGTAGAGTATTCATGATTAGGCTTTGCGTGAAAGACATGTATGTGTCTACGAATTAAGCAAACGGAAGTTTCAACTGGAAGAAGACCACGTGGACGCCCTCCGGTGGCGAGATAGTAATAGCAGGAGACCTGAAAGCTATAGACGCGGAGAACTGGATGCGTGGAGTAAGTAAGTAAGTAAGTAAGTAAGTAAGTAAGTAAGTAAGCAAGTAAGTAAGTAAGAAGCTAGTGACAACGTAATGACATAGTTCGTTTATTTGCAAAAAAAAAATTAAGTTTATATACCGAAAAAAGTAAACGGCAAATAAACGGTAGACAGTAAATAGTAGACAAATTTGTCATTAATTTGCCATTTTTACATGGCTTAACGTCCTATTTGAAGCATTAGTTTATGTTTTACTTTCCTCAAACATATCGTCAGCCTCATATGAAAAGTGCATAAGTCCCAAAATAAGCAAACATGAGATTTCTGCGCCATCTGATTAATATTTATGGTACGCATGCATAGCAAGACAAAAAGTTCAAAAAATTCAATAAATGTCGCTAGAACCACAAAAAAGAATTCTATCCAACTCCACGGCGTTGGGTGAATCACATGAAACTTGTTAAAGTCCATCATTGTCATTGAGATTAGATGTACTTTTGCTGCGCTGCTGTGTTATATCTTCAAGAAAAGTATTACAAGATAACATATCTTCATGAAAATAGTGTAAACTTATTGAAGGTAAGTTCAATTTAATCATATTATTATAGTTTTTGTGTTAGCAACATTTAAGTAGCATTATTATCCTTAAAACCCCACATTTGTTTTTCTTGTGGGACTTAGCATTTTTCACAGTTTATTTTTGGCGACTTTTTATGGAGTTAAGCATATTTGTTCATAATTTTCATTATTAAATGTGCCTAACTCCAAAAATTGTCCTTATTTTAAAAATTAACGTTGCCTAACTCTATTTTTAAAGTAATAATATTTATGAGAAGGCTGACGGACACTATTCTAAGTAACCATGTCAAATAAGATAAAGTTTTAAGTCAAAATCATTATTTAAATCAGTTTTTTCGTCTCCTGTAAAATTTGTTAATTTGGACTTAGGCACGTTTCATATGAGGCCGACGATATTCTGTTTTTATGTCGATTAAAAGTTTTAGATGCACTTTAAAATGAGTTAATATTTACCCTCTTCCCTGCTATATATCCACCTGCAGCACCAAAGCTCTTAGTAAATGTTCCCATTAACATATCCACATCGTTAGAATTACAATTATAATAATCCACAACTCCCCGTCCTCGTTTTCCTAGAGCTCCTATGCTATGAGCTTCATCTAAATATAGATATGCTTTGTATTTTTTCTTGAGAGCTATTAATTTCGGCAGGGGACATATGGTACCTAAATAAAAATACTAAAGATAATCATATTGGGAACAAATTTTTTAAAATATTCGATGTATAAATTATTGATCTTTTTTCTATATTTATATATATATATATATATATATATATATATATATATATATATATATATATATATATATATATATATATATATATATATATATATATATATATATGTAAAAAAGTGTTTAGAAAGTGTTGCACCTTTTAAAAACTAAACGTAACGGCTATGCTTTGCTAGTGTGAATTTTAAGCTTTTGCCGTCGCGCGTCGTCACATCAAAACCTACATTAAAATGAAATTTACAACATTAATAAGAAACTTTATTGCTTTATTAATAGAAACTTTCAACAATTGCGTCCTACAAGTTATAGACCTGAATCCCGCGTACCAAAAAAAATTTGATTAATAGGAAGCTGAAAATTTGTTAATAGCTCAACGGTGTTTAGTCGGATAAACTTTGATGTATGGGAACACTGGAACAGGGAAAGTTTTAATTGTGGAACAGGTTAAAAATTTGGAACGTCAGACTACGAAAACGTTCCATGTATTTTGTCGGACAGAACTTCCAATTGATTTGTTACCATTTCTTTAAACTCTCATGCAAAAATCAGATTGGTGTTTATCACCAACTGGGCATTTTAATGAGTAGAACACGAAGAACATGTCAAATGACAGGAATCATGTTGGTTAGTAACAGCAGTCTGATTTATGCATGAGAGTTTAATGAAAGGGTAACAAATGAATTGGATGTTCTGTCCGACAAAATACATGGGACGTTTTCGTAATCTGACGTTCCAAATTTTTAAACTGTTCCACAACTAAAACTTCACCTGTTTCATTATTCCCGTACATAAAAGTTTGTTCGACTAGACACCGTTAAGCTATTGACAAATGTTCAGCTTGCTATTAATAAACTTTTTTTGGTACGCGGGATCCAGGTCTAGTATGACACACGGAATAGAAACAGTAACACCATGTTTGAGCTAACAGATTAATGACAATACCATACTATAGACTTAGAGCCGGGATGGGTGAAATTTGCTAAGTAATCATTTTATTTTAGGCACCATAATAGCCTATAACTTAAATAGTAGAGCCTTAAAGAAAACTTATGAGCACTATGCCAGTCACTTTTTCGGGGCACATTGGTCGACTTCCACGTATTGACGGGATAAATGAATTAAAGGGTGCCGTAAATCCCAGATTTATTTTTTTTATTTTTTTAAGTTTTATGTGATTAAAACATAAGACTCAGCGCAATTTTACCTTATCACCCCTTCCCCCTCCTTCTACTATCAAAAACGTTATTTTTCGTGTTTATTTTTTTTAGGTGGAATGTATATTTTGTATATTTTTTGAATTTGTGTACATACTTTATCAGACACTATATTTCTAATTTTTTTCAGATTTTTCCGTAAGGTTCGGCACCTTCAATTATCCGAAAAACTGTTTCTTTTTAGGGGTATATTGTAGATTTTCCCTATTTTATAGACTTCAAAATAGATAAAATCAAGGTTTTCTTTATAGGGTATATATAAGTTGAAGTAACTGAGTTCTTTTGAACATTCAAAAATGAGAGGAACACGTTCAAACCCATAAGAACCCCCAGGGCCGCCCAGAGCCTGGCCGGGCCCCGGGGATGAGACCCGACCGGCCCCCCCCCCAAACCCAGTTGAACGAAAATTCCCAAAAATCTGATAACTCATAAACTGGGATATGTAATAGTGAACACTCATGCTATTGACACAGGTAGGAAGAAAATTAAAACAGTTTTAACAATTACACTTTGTTTTTAATTATTTACAATAGAACTGTTAGTTACAACATAACTTTCCTTGCTTTCATATCCGCAAAGTTTTGGATCACGTGGTCGAAATCAAGAGTTTTTGCAAGTTTCGACTCTATGCTTAACAGTCCCAAATCAGATAATCGTTGTTGACCCATAGTAGATCTTAAACAGTTCTTAATTCGGCTCAAAACACTAAATGATCTCTCGGCCTGAGCAACGGATACTGGTAGGCAACAGAATATGCGAAGAGCAATGCACACATTGGGGAAAAGATTTGTCACATTAAGGGACACGAGCTTGTTCAAAAGTTTTGCTGGTTTCAGCGACGTATCTGAGATGTTTGATTTACTAACAGTTTTCAAGTAAATCATTTCATCAACTAGATCCCTGCTTACATCTGAATTGTACTCTTCGGCGAACCTTACACAACTTTCTGAGATCGTATTCTCGTCCATTTCGTTATACTTCCATAAAAATGAAAATTTCATTTCGATTTCTCTCAGTGCTGTGAACCTCGTTTTCAGGTTGGCCACCAAAACATAAATTATTGTGTAAAAAACTTCTGTTTTGAAGCGTTCTTCCGCAAAGAAATAATTTCTTGCATATTGCCTTTTCCAAATGCATAATATTCCTTATAATAATTTCATAATTAAAACCGCAAGCAAATTCAATCTGTTGTAAAATATTTTAATAAAAGGAATTTTTTTAAATTTGCTAACGGCCGGGCCCGGGCCCCCTTGGGCCCCGGGCCCCGGGGATTTTGCCCCCCCTGCCCCCCCCTCTGGTCGGGCCTGAAACCCCATAACATAGCAGTTTTTCGGATTTTGTAAGTTGGCGAGACTTAAGAAAAAATATGAAAAAAATTAGAAATTGGTATTGTGTTTGATAAAATAATCAAAATAAAAGAAAACTAGACGTACAGCCAGTTCCACAAAAAAGGTATACCCTTTTTTTCCAAGAATAAAATAAAAAACATTTTTGAGGTTATCTACACTCAATCTACGCGTATATAAATAGACATGTTTTGTAAAAGCCTCAACTATGTGTATGAATTTTTTGGAATTTTAAAATTTATTGCATCCCATGTAAAAAAAAATAAAAACGAAAAATGACGATTTTGATGGGGGAGGGGGAAGGAGTGGTGCTTTAAAATGGCGCTGAAGCTTATACTTTTTTAATCACATAGAACTTAAAAAATGAAAAACATTGAATTCTGGGTGTTAAAGAGGATACCCTTTAATTTATTTTCCCGTCCATAAGTGGAAAGTGTCATGCACCATTTTCGACGCATGTGCCACTAAAAAGTGACAACATGGTGCTCATATGTTTTAGACTCATAAGTTATAGACTCTTATGTTATGGTACCTAAAATTATTAGCAAATTTGACCTATCACAGCTCTTAATCTATATAAAGGCTATCAAACTGGTTACGTTAAAGACTTTTCCTAATGCTGGCCACTCACTTACGGATATCGAAGAGGCTATGGCATGCAGGCCAGAACTGAAGGCCGTTATTTGAGTAGTTAAGTTAATGAACTGCAGTTGAGACGGCACACACATGCAGTTTTGTGATCGAGCGTGCCAACGCCTTTACAAAAACTGCATGTATGTGGTGATTTTGGCTTCAATTAACCGCCGGTCAGTCGCTCGGCCTCTTCGATATCCGTAAGTGAGTGGCCAGCATAAGACAACCCACACCAACTGACGATATGTAAGAAATAATTTGTAAAACGTAATAAATGAAATGCTCTGCACAGGGCTGAACTGAACGCATAGTACAAACAGAGGAATGAGAGGTGGAAGGTGGAATAAGAAACAAATTGTTTATTGGATACGAACTCGTTCATAGGGGATGAACCAAACTCGTTCATTGAAGGTCACGAGGACAAAAACAGAGGAAAAATAGATTTTGGCTGAGTATTACTATGTAAATCAAAAAGAGGAAGACACGGACATTCTCAATGTAGTGGTGATCCAATTCAAAATATCGGAAAAAATATAGATGTGGAGTGTAACAAGGTAGTCCCGTCGCCAGGGGGGTACAACGGCCTCCTTTATTCAGATGGACTTACCCAAGTTTTTTTATGTATTTTGACCCGTAGAACACGAATTTTTGAAGTTATACTTCTTTACCGGCGATAGAGGGTGAATTTTTATATATTAAAACCTATCAGCCCGGCGCATGCGCATTATAACTTTGTTCTGATTGGATGTTCAAATGACATGTCAAAAATTATCCGATATGGCAGCTGTAGGACATCTGTGGTTTGGAGGTAAAGGTAAAGGTAAACAAATGTATAATATATTAGTTTTATTGTTGTGAGGACAGAAACAAAAAAGTTTATAATATTGTAGTGACTTTTAAATAGTTTTTAAAAGCAGCAGGTACGTAATAATTGTTAATGTATCATGGGTATAAACCTACCTATTTGATCTGCCAAAATACATAGTATGTAATACTTTTATTTATATAATTTGATTACCATCAAAATTTCTATCAATATTCACCTAATATATTGTTTTCTTACTCTATGTTTTGTTGTATTTTTTCAATTCTAAATCATTTCAATTCAAAATTAAAATAATTTGATCAAAATTTTCAAAATATCAAAATATCACAAGTTTAATCCGTTTAGTTAGTCGATCTTCGTAAATAATGACACATAGTGTCCGTGGCTAAGCGTTGAAGGCGAATGAATTCCAATACCAACCACGCTTATCAGCGCTGGTTCGAGTCCCAATAGAAACTTTCTTTTTTGTTTTTTTTTAATACATTTTATGATTGTAAGTATATTTATTATATAATTGTATTTTCAGAAAATACGTATTTAGTTAAAAAAATTTTCGAAAATTAATGTTCAGACATCATTTGTGGCTTGTTTAATGTGTTTGTGTGTTTTTTATTCTTGTATTATTTTAATTTTTGGCACTGTTCTAATAAAAATGTTTAAGAAGTATTAAGTATAAATTAGTTTAATATTTAAACAAAATATAAATAAAAAGTATATTAATTTCATTTAAGTAATATAATAGAAGTATAACTTCTTACGTGCGTACAAAGTACACACACATTCTTTTTTTTTTGGATAACAGTTGATCCGGATGTCGATAAGATTGTTATAAACAAACAACGTGAGGAATTACATAACAGCGATTTTTCGCAAAACAAAACATGTTTTGTATTTTTTTGGCTCATTCTAATCAAAAAATAGTCTTACAATTTTTTTCGTATGATGCATAGTTTTCGAGATAAACGCGGTTAAACTTTCAAAAAATCGAAAAATTGCAATTTTTGAACCCGAATAACTTTTGATTGAAAAATAAAATAGCAATTCTGCTTACCGCATTTGAAAGATCAAGTTAAATTTATACCGGTTTTGCTTATTTGCATTGCTAAAAATTAATTTTTGAAGTTATACTTCTTTACGCGCGATATGAGTGTGAATTTTTATATGTTAAAACCTACGATCCGGGCGCATGCGCATTATAACTTTGTTCTGATTGGATGTTCAAATGACATGTCAAAAATTATCCAATATGGCAGCTGTAGCGCAGCTGTGGTTTGGACGGTTGACGGTTTGGTTATGTATGGTTGTTGCGTTTTAAAATTTGTGGGAAGAGAAACAACAAAGGTTAGTTAATAGTTATACTGCCTTTTTAAATAGTTTTCATATTATATTTTTGAAGTTATACTTCAAAATGTTTTAATTTATGTATGTATCAGTCCAGAAAAGGTGTGGAAAGAATATTAGTGTTTTTAAATATATTTTTCTACAAACGTGTTAAAAATGCAATTTTTAGGACTCCATAGTAGCGTTAAAAATGCTACTTTAAGGCACTAGTGCTTTAAAATTTTTAAGGCACTGCAGTTAAAAGTAAATTGTCAAATTGTGAAACGTCAAAATATTTATATTTCATTTATTAACATTAATATTAATAATACAACTTGCGTAATTTGAAAAAGGTGGTTTAAAAGGTTTTTTATTATAATTTTGTGTCTTTGGATTTGTCTTCCTTGGGTGTAAAATAATAAAACATCTATTTTTATATTTCACTTGTCACCGTGATGTATAATTATGTATATCTGAAAGGTAAGTAGCATGCGGCTTGATGGCCTTGTTGGTAGAGCATTGGACCAGAGAGCAAAAAATCGCGAGATTGCGGGTTCAAATCCCGGACAATTCATACTTTTTTCTTTTTTTTTAATATTTGGCATCGTTAACGACGTTCTACACCTTCGGCAAAGAATTAAGGATTTGCATGAAATTCTAGTATGTTATAGATTACTTAAAAAAACTAAGACTTTGTTTTTTAAAAATTGTTTTACCGTGCCGTTTAATTACTATTAAGGGTCAAAGTTAAGTTTTAACATGGGTTCTTATGGGAATTCTTAAAAAGTTAATAACTTTTGACCCAAATTTACGATTTTTGATTATTTGTGCTTAAATTAAAGGTTTTTTTTTGTAAGGAACAACATATTAAAAAATGAGGATTGTTTACCGTGCCATTTATTTTTAATTTATTTATTATAATTAATTCCGTAATTTATTCGGTAATTTCCGTAATTTATTATAATTTATTTTTATAAAGTATTCAATACTGAAACATATGATTTGAGTATTCTGCTATAAATGCATTGTTACCAACTTTCGCTTGCATATAAGTTTCCCCCTCTTTCCTCTGAGAGGCATACCCCGCAACGAAGGTGTAGAACGTCGTTAAGTTTTGGTTCATTTTTGGTAATTATTGTTAATTTTTTGTATTGTAACTGTTAAGTAGGTATATTTATTTCGTTGAAATTATATTATAATAGAAGTATAACTTCTTACGTGCGTACAAAGTACACACACATCAAGGGCGGATCCAAGACCGATTTTCGGGAGGGGCCATGAAATTTTTTTGAGGGGGGTGACGGAAAAATTACGGGGATAATTTTTAAAAATTAGGGTTACAATGCAATGGTGAGTTTTAAGGCACTTTTCACACACTTTCACCGTGTGTGAGAAGGCCTTAAAACTCACCATTCCTGTCGTAGTACCGATTCCTACACATTTCTCCATATCCAAGAGAAGTTCTTTCAGTCAGTTTAATACTATTTTTCCCAATGCTTCTCTTGTCAGGCCTTGTTTTTTCCCTCTTTCTTGATTTTCACTAATTATTTTTAGGTTCTCGTAAGCGTGAAGGAACTTGACAATTGACAAAGTCTTCACGAATGTTGCTATTGTGTATGTATCTCAAATTTAGAGAAAGCTGTTACACGTGGGATACGTCGATCGTTTCGTCAAATATGACAGAGTAACAATTATTTGCACTTTGAACCTGATTCATTATTTGTTCAATTATTTCTTCACCACATGTTATTAATTGATTTTGACTGGTGCTACTAATGTATGTTGCTTTGGAATATGCTGTAGATAGATGTTTAAGAGTCTTATATTCTGATGCGATTTTAAACCTTAATAATTCCCCTCATTGCTAGGTCCAGCATCTTCGTCCAGAAGCAGAAGGCCATCATCACGATGGTCTCGTAGAGGAATATTTTATCGACATGAGAACACTATATAGACCCTATTATTGGTCGTATTCTTTCTTTATTTTTTTGTATCTGTTTAGACCTCTGAGAGTCTATCTGGCGAATGATTGACTTTTGAGGGTTACGATAACTTTGTAGAAAATCCAGCTCAACCTGAACGCATTCCTTGTGGTATGATATTTTTTATGGGTTTGTAGGACTTCGTCTTTGCCCATGAGTTTGGAGAAAGATATTAAAGGTTTCGTGACAAGGCTTTGGGCTGTCATCCCTTTATTGTGACCATATTTTTCATTAGAAAAATGAAACGCAATACATACTTGTAAAACAATTCCTTTTGACTGTGCGAAAATACCAACCAACTCCTTTGTTCCAAGTGCTAGTGATCCAAGTAACGCTTCATTTCTTTTCTATTCTTTGTGTGTATAGAATATGGAAATTGAGACGATTTTGATGGCTGTCAAGGTCGTTCTAGCAATTGGCACTTTGTAAAATTATCAACATTTTGATTTATAAAACATCCTTTGTCATTCTTGAAGCGTCCTGAAAACATATTTATCCCCTGTTTTGTACATATACATGTGTTTGAATAGTTTGAAATTAAAAACATATATTAACTGCAAATATTTAAATTTATATTTTTTTAATTCTCGGAGGGGGCCATGGCCCCCATAGCCCCCTCCCTGGATCCGCCCTTGACACACATTCTTTTTTTTATTATCAAACAAAACTATAAACAAATAGTGTTTCCCATGCCCAATGCATGCGTTTTAATGGATGTTACGTATGTAGAAATAGCCTGTTTGTCGGCGGGCCTACTCGTTCGATTTTAAATGAGCAATGCATTGGAAACATCACTCAAGCACTATGTGTTTATGGCTTTGTTTAAGAATAAAAGAATTAATTTTTAGCAATACAAATAATCAAAACCGATAGAATTTGACTTAAGCTTTCAAATGCAGTAAGCAGAATTGCTATTTTATTTTTTAATCAAAAGTTATTCGGGTTCAAAAATTGCAATTTTTCGATTTTTTTAAAGTTCAACCGCGTTTATCTCGAAAACTATGCATCCTACGAAAAAACTTGAAAGAACATTTTTTGCTTAGAATGATCCAAAAAATACAAAAAAAGAATGTTTTGGTGTGCGAAAAATCAATGTTATGTAAATCCTCGAACTATTACCAAAAAAATTCGTATTCTACGAGTCAAAATACATAAAAAAAATTTGGGTTTGTTCATCTGAATAAAGTAGGCCCTTGTACCCCCCCCCCCCCACTGGCGACAGAACTAAGGTACGGGTTATGTATTTTGTTATAAGTTAAAAAAGATGAGATATAAACTAAAATAATATGCTAGTTAATGTTATGTAATGTAATGCTATTTAATGTTGCACGTTTTTAACATATTTACCTTCCATGCTATAAAGCCCTTCAACAAATATAATAATCTTTTTCCACGGTTTGTAATTATTGTTTTCTTGATAAGGTTGACCATAATATATTCCTTCTTTTAACAACGTTTCTAAATGTTCCATATCTAAAAATCATTTATTCTATTATGGTAGGGAAGCCCAAGCGGGGATTTTTGCAGTTACTCGAGCGCGTCATCATCACATGGGGAGAAACCTTGTACCCTGTAAATGTACCGTATCTACCATATATTGGCTCTTAATGCAGGGGAGTTATTAAGGGGGGCCGAAAAAAAATCTAACCTTAGAAAAACTCGAAATTGTCAGATTAAGAAAAGGTAAGTTAAGTACATGCAAAACAGTGTACCGTAGAATGGGGATACATTGATCATTTTTAAATTTTAATGTTAAACAAAACTTTTATCTAAGAGTTAAAATCGACTAAAAAAATCAGTAATATTCGGGTTTCGTTTATCAAGACACACAATAAATATTAACACTAAATGTTTGATACTTTTCAAGAAAAAAAATTTAAAGGGCCTGATTAAAGATATACTGTAGATGGGGATATTTTGATCACACATGTAATTTTAGTTTAATATGAAAGTATCCCTAATGTTATTCACTTTGGAAACATATTTTGACAAATCTTATTTTATTATGACTTTTTAGGGTAAAAAAAATATCAAACTTACAGAAAATAATGTATTTGATGATAATGAAATGAAACTGCACTTCAACAACTTAAAAACTACGAATTTTACAGAAAAATAAGGTATGTTAACGTGTTTCAAATTAAACTAAACTTCAACTACTTTAATGTCTTTTTTAAAAATGCATTTGGTGCTTCCATCTAAACACTCTATAGATGCGGGATTTGGTAAAAATTCAACTATATCCTCCTTACTAATTTGGGATATTTATGTCGGCATCAATCATCTTAAATTCTGTCTTGCTGGATTTTATGGATTTATAGCCTATGACTCTTACTTCCGGCTCTACCTCCAAAATTTTACAGACATAGATATAAGTTTTTTTTCCTCTCTGAGATAAGAATTTTGCTAAAATATATCTACCTGCTTGAACCTTATCTACTTCAGACTGCACTTCGTAGTTTTCTTCATTTTCTAACAAGTCTGATTCATTTTCGGACTCGGATTCATCTGACTGTGATATGTGGCTTTCTTTATCTGAACTATCTTCTGATTGCTGCTCAATTATTGCTGTTGACACACTAGCTCCGGGAGCTACATCTAGTTTCTTTTTTCTTGTTTTTGGTCTCTCTGGTCCTCCAAATCTTTGCTCCTTTAGAAGTGCAGTTAATACATTTTCAACGGCGTCCGTGGGATCTTGTGGAGCGTCTTCTGTTGGCAATGTCTTATAAACTTCACCCGGGCAAAACGGATAAATACCAGTAGAACGAAAGGAGCTAATTAAGTTTCGCTTTACTGCTGACGCAATTTTATCCTTTTGTTGGGATGGACCACCTTTCTAAACTCGAGGAGTGACTTCGTCAAGAGTTTTTAATGTTTTCCTTAAAAGAGATGAAAACATATCTTTTGGAACTGTACTTAGTCGCAAATTTTGTAATTTCCAATCCGTTAACGTCGTCCTCCAAGCCTGTTACATTGGCCTGAAAAAGCCCACGTCCAGTGGTTGGCACAAATGGGTAGAATTTGGAACTAAGCATATGAAGTCAATTTCATGTTCAGCACACATCTTAAGAACTTCAACATCCATGTGTGACGACAAATTATCTCCTATCAAAGCTTTTCTTCCTTCTAAACGTCGTGCATGGGGTAAAAAGCAAGTTGTGAACCAGTCTCTAAAAGTTACGCCATCTATCCATCCACTTTGAGTACGATTATACCTCGTCCCTTGGTTGCAGCATGGTTTATCGCAGCAAGGTAAACCACGCGGTCCATTTTCCTTTCACGTATCATACAGGTGAATGCTTTTATAAATGACGTAGGGAGGGAGAAGAGTTCCCTCTGCAGCAGCACATACCATAATAGTGGTACAACTTTTGGAGTGATTCATCACTTTTTCGGGGTACTTAATGCCCCTTTTGTATATGCAACGTTTTTTCCCTGGATCGTCTCACAAATTAGATTCGTCTTAGTTGAAAATGTTGGAACTGGGCAAATCTTTAATTACTGGCTCCAAGTTATTATAAAACTCTTCTAGTGTAACTCTTGAAACAGCAGCTCTAGCACGTTTAATATTTGTTGTTAGTCGTTGCCCAAACGAATCCTTATGCCTATTAAGTAGGCTGTATGCCCAGTCAATACCAGGCAGATTATTTTGAAATATAGCCACGTTTTTTCCTTGTTGATCCAAATACCATTTTGCCATCATTCGTAGGTCCTGAATAGATAAAGGAAAGCCCCAGTCAGCACATTTAGCGGCTGCTTTTAAAATTGCTACCTCCTCTCCTTTGGTGAAAATAGTAGGACGTCCGGGGGTGCCAATATGTTTTCCTTTATATCTGTTATACAGGGTACCAAAGGGAATTTTATATTGTCTTGATGCTTCTCTAATAGATAGTGTACCTTCAACTACCCGTTCAATGGCTCTTTCTAAATTTGCTGGAGGGTAATCAGCGTAACTTCTGCTGCCAAGTAATCTTTTATGCTTACGGGGCATTTTCCTGCAAGAAAGAATACGTTTAAATAATATTTATTTGATTAATATTTTCATCTGTTCGAAAAAACGATTATACGGATCGTCTGGGGTAACATTGATCACAATGTTGCCCATTGTATTGATCAATGTTTCCCCCAGTAATTTCACGCCGTACTCTTAATCACTCCCATAACCTGCTTACGTTATTTTCAGTGAGATTCATGATCAAAGTACTTCTAATCACTACATGAAAGAATACGTTGTATAAACAATATACTTACCGTGATATGTACGAAGTTTTTCACTTAACAAAATTGATGTTAAACTCAATACTCCAAAAAAATGCTTGTACTTCTAGCACACGCGTGTGTATCGGTATCGAATGGTCATAAATACTAAAAAATAACAGTAACATTGCTGCCGACTAGGCAAAATTCGGTTATCGGCAGTGGCTAAGCGCACACGCCTGAGGCATATAATTAATTTTTAAAGTTTTGATCAAAATAACCCCCGAGTTCAAAGTATCCCCAATCTACGGTATATGTATTTCAAAAATCTATCAAATAATACCAAACACGACTTCCTACGGAGACCCCATTTTTTTTCCAGATTTGGATTACTTACGTAAAAATAAGTAAGTAACTTTTATTCGAGACATTTTTTCGAATTATGGATAGATGGCGCTATAATCTAAAAAAATTCACCAATTAAATTAAAAATAGAAAGTCCCCACTAAAATGGAAAAATTTACTCAACGTTTTTTGGTTTTAGGGCCTACTCTTCACAACCCAATAGGTTCCCATAACGCTCGAGTGACTGCACATTTAGCATACTTTGCTTCCCTACCATAATAGTCTGGGCAGATTATCGGAAATAGGCCATTTTTGGGAAAAGATATTTACCAGCATTTTTATTGCTGGAATCGAATCTTATGATTGTATAATATATGTTAATAATATAGGTAAGCAAAGTCCACTTATAGTGTGCTATTTCTTTTATAAACAAATTAGCGCTCCAAAAACGTGTTATTTTTTCAATTGTTGCTCTGTAGCTCCGAAGATTTTAACTTTACACCAAAAACACCCAAATAAAAATTCACTATATAATTTAATTCTGTATAGAGATATTTTTCCCGATTAGCTTCGACAAAAATTTTCCTCGGAAAGTCCGGGTGTTCCCAAGAAAATCTTTTATTGTATGCTCCTTGGTTTCCAATGTTATTTTTTGTCGATGGTAACATGGTTGAAATTTTCCTGACGGTGTAAATTATAGTCTCTATTTTGTTTTTCTTTAGAACCCTGCTGATTTTGTTTGTCGTTCCCCTTATTGGTCAGGATAGTTTTTCTAATTTTTTTATTCCTTTTCTGGATCTCCAAATATCGGATCATATACTACTACATAATGAAACATACCTAATCCCAACTAATTTTTCGAAAATCAATCAAAAATAATTTTAATTTATTTTTAATTAATTAAAAACACAAATCATATAACGTCATTCCTACTATTTTTTTAATGAAGCTTACTTACCATTGTGTTTAAATATCTTTACTGTTGCTTTTGATAGTTTAAAACCAAATACCACACTGGCATGATTTTGTTGATCACTCAGTACCAAACATTCAGATGACACAAATGTGGGTATAGTTAACGCATTCGTGGCATATCCCATTCCGAATATAACGGAATCTTCTACTCCCAAATATTCTGCCAAGAGTTTTTCCACCTCATCGTGCAACGCACATGTCCCATACTGCAATCTAGTACTTCCAGTACTAATGCCATATTGGTATATAGATTTGATTGCATTTTCTGCACAAGGCCCAGAGTTTTCGGCGAATCCTAAGTAGTTGTAGGAGCCCAAATTTAAACATTTGTACTCGGCACCTACTGCTCTGTAAAAATAAAAATAAATATATCTATGTAATATTTATATGTAGTTAATTATACAGTATGATGCAAATTTATGGAATAAAGTTATTATTTAAACGACATGTTAATAATACAAACCGACGTCACAGGACACCTAATTTAAAAGGTCTCCTAATCGGCATTGCAATGATGCAATTATTTGAATATTTATTTATACAGGGTTAACCAAAACTGTTGGTATATTAGTACAATATAACTGTTTAGTAAAATACAATCAAATTATGAGAGATGTTGAAATTGACGACCTTCAGCAGTTATGCAATGAGAAAGACGGACACTAAATTCTTTCCTAAGGTTTAGATCACTTCAGGAGTTATTGGGGCAATTTCCATTCTGATGCGCTCCTTCAACTCATCTACATTATTCAGTCGACTTTGAAACACTTAGAATTCAAATATCTCATAAAAAGACTAACGAAATCAAATCTGGAGACCTTGGTGGCCATTCGATAGTTCCCCACCTATTCACCTACCTGAGAAAATTTTCTTCTTCTTTAAGTACCGTGCCCAAATTTTTAGGCGTGGGTAGCTTCCATAACAATTTGCCGATATCGTTCTCGATCTTGTGCGGCATGTAACAATTGATCTGCTGATAAGCCAGTCCATTGACGAAGGTTTCGGAGCCATGAATATTTCTTTCGACTAATTCCTCTTTTTCCGTCGATCTTTCCATTGAGTATTAACTGCAGCATCCTGTATCTGCTACCTCTCATTATATGCCCCAGATATTCAAGTTTTCTCTTTTTTATCATCTTCATTAAGTCACCTTCGCCTTGGCCTACTCTGTTTAAAACTTCTCTGTTTGAAATGCGTTGAACCCAAGATATTCTGAGCATTCTACGATACGACCACATCTCAAAGGCTTCTAATTTGTTCATCATGTTAACCTTCATGATCCAGGTTTCACATCGATACAGTAATACAGGATACACATAACATTTTAGGAACTTGATTCTTAGTTGTAAATTCAGCTGAGAGTTGCTCAGAATAGATCTAAGTTTCATAAATGCTCCTCTTGCAATTTCTATACCTTATTTACCTGAGAAAATTTTATTAAGCTAATTGTGTACCTCAACGCCGTAGCGTCGAACAGCCCTATCCTGTAACACAGCACATAATTTATAACACACCACAAATCATTTCCATGTAGAAGTAGATTATTCAGCTTTGGCATCAAATTATCATCATTAAAGGCCGGATTATAAGCATGACAGAAAGGTCAAAATAAGCACTTATATAAGCAAAGTTTTTATGAAATAAGCAAGGTTCAAGAAAAAAAATCTGTAAGTAAACATGGATAATAATGATATAAATGTGAATAAACGACATTAACATTAAATTACATTTATTTTTAATTATCGAATTATTAACAATAACTAAAAAATTACAAAAATGTTAAACTATCATATAATAAATAAATCGAAAAATAATTAACATATTAATATCTATATTTTTTATTCGTGGCCATTAGCATAAAAATAATTAACAATAATATGTTTTTTTAAATTATCTTGTAAAAAGCTATGTCTTCTATCTGTATACATATATTTATACGTAGAAGATGTTCTTTCAACATCTACAAATGTGATTGGTGCGTATTTAAATTTATACAAATGTATCGGATGTAAAAAGTATTTTACAGCAATATAATAAATTTGGGCTGTATGCAGACAAATATTAGTTTATTACATCGACAAGTATAACGATGGGTTTTCCCGTTTATAATTCTTATGGTTTATTGAATTATTGGAGTTATATAGTAATGGTAGTATGGAGTATACTTCATAGAATTTTGCTTAAGACAGGAAGTACGTACAATATATTATATGAAATGAAATTTAACTATAGTTTATCATAAGAAGTAAAATAGACAAAGATAAGCAACATATCTTTAAAATAAGCATTTTGACTAAAAATCATAATTATAAGCAAAAAAGCAAAAAAAAGCAAAATGCTTATAATCCGGACTTTAATCATCATCAATCAGCCCTGAGTTGCCCATTGTTGAACATTGGTCACAATTCTTTTGAGGTCGTCGGTCCATCGCGTTTGTGATCTTCCTCGGTTTCGCTTTTCTTCCCGTGGTCTCCACTCAAGCAATTTTTTGGTCCAGCTGTCGTCTTTTATTCTTGCAACATAATATCTGCCACTCCGGTTTGTCTACGAACTTCCTCGTTTCTTACTCTATTTCTTAAGCTTATTCGAAGAATTGATCTTTCCATCTTTCGTTGTGTCTTTTTAAATTTTTCAGTTGATGTTTTTGTGAGCTAAGGTTTCTGCTCCGTATGTGAGAACTGTTAGAACGCACTGGTTAAAATCTTTCCTTTTTAAATGGATTGGTATTGTGGATTGGTATATTTATTTGGGAAGACATACATAACAGATCTGTTTGAGAATAATAGACAAGAACCGGAAGAAATCGACAGCGAAACGGGACCAGAGATCATAATGGAGGAAATCGAACAAGCAATACGAAACGCAAAAAACGGAAAAACTGTAGGTCCAGACGAAATACCTGCGGAATTACTGAAATGTCTAGACGATGAAACTCTACCGGTACTACTGGATCTGTTTAATGAAGTATATAAAACCGGAAAAATCCCTCAGGAATGATTGGTGTCCACCTTTGTAACAATACCAAAAACAATATATGCCAAAGATTGTTCGGACTATAGGACAATATCATTAATAAGCCATACCTTCAAAATATTTCTAAAAGTGTTTCATTGAAGATTATGAAAACTAGAATATGATATGGATGATACCCAATTTGGGTTCCGCAAAGGACTTGGAACAAGAGAGGCATTGTTTGCGTTTAATGTCCTCTCGCAAAGATGCTGAGATATGACCCTGGATATTTATTCCTGTTTCATCAACTTAGAAAAAGCGTTCGACAGGGAACGACATGAAAAACTAATAGAATTATTGAAAAACAGAGATATAGATAGACGAGAGTTACGAATTATCATCAATCTGTATTGGGATCAAAAGGCCAATATAAAGATAGAAGAACAAGAATCCGAGAATATTGATATATAAAGAGAGGAGTAAGACAGGATTGGTTCTGTCGCCGCTACTATTTAACCTGTACAGTGAAGCCATATTTCAGGAAGCGATAGCGGAGCTAAGTGATGGAATCTCTATAAACGGAAGATTAGTAAATAACATAAGATTCGCTGATGACACCGTTATAATGGCAGACACCCTGGAATCGCTACAAGAATTGCTAAATAGAATTAACGATTATTGCATTCGATGCGGACTAAAAATAAACAAAAAAAACTAAATTTATTATTGTCTCAAAAACAGAACATGGAAATGAAAGGTTTTAATGATAGAGCAAACCCAAATAGAAAAAGTTAAGACATATAAATATCTGGGAACCTGGGTTGATGACAAAAACGACCAAAGCAAAGAAATATATATATAGTAACTAAGAAATGAGAAGACTCTCATTTCTTAGTTGCCTGTCACCTCTTGTAACATAATGACCTAATTGTTACCTACTGACCCACTTACCACGTGTGGGAGTCATATGTTGCCCTAGGGCCGTAGCCATAGAAATTTTATTTATCCTTTGGATTTTGCTATGTTGGCATCAATATAAGACTTTTAGTCTGCTTTTGAAAGGCTTTGACCTTTGTTTTTTTGGTTGGCTCACCATGTTACTGTAACACCGATGATGCTCTTGTTACAGAGATAAAACGTTTTGTTTGTATGTTTCTAGCCCTATAGGGGCTTTTTAAACTAATATACCTTTTACTAAGCCAAAATTTTTATTAAATTTTACTTGAAATAGATTATAATTTTTATTTCTGTAGTATTTACACTTTTATTTTCCTTACTTGTGTAAAATGCGTTTTTTACATAAATTAAGATATCTCTCAAACAGTTAAGGAATTGTCATTACTTAGTATATATCGATCGTCATCAAATAAGCATCTACCAAGTGGCAGCAGGTAAAATGTGTTTTACTCGAGTAAAGCTTGAAATTTGAACTATTTAAATTATAACGAGCGATCCACAATTATTGGGATCAAAGCTATCCGTCTAAAGGCCGCGTCCCACCATCAAATAATTTGATCAAACTTGACAGTTAGTGACACAAAGTGACAGTTAGTGACGTCACATCCTGAGTGTTCATTGTGGATAATGATGAAAAATTTTAATTTTAAATAAAGTACAAACAAGTTAGACAACTCAATACAAAGAATTTGATCAAATTAGACTGATAGTGAGAGCACAGATTTTTAGAATTTCAAAAAAACTGCAATTGTGACGTCACTTTGACGTACTTCCTCAAATACGTCAAGTTTGCTCAAACTGTTTGATCAAATTATTTGATGATGAGACGCGGCCTTAAGATCCGTGCAAAAAATTACGTATGTCTTGTTTTAATCTGAAAGTCCGCCGGAGTGTGACGTCACGAGTAACTGCGGCTATATTCAGTGTTGTTATGATCACTTTTCCAAAAAAGATTAAAGATTGAAAACATGTTGAAAAGATACCCAATCTCAAGACCATTTAATTCGTATAAAGTTAAAATTGTACTTCCTCTTCTACTTTTTATGTTTAATTATAGTGTTTTTTAAGTTAACGTAAGTACACTGACAAGTATCTGTCAAAGTTGACGTAAACTGGAAAGTATATCTGAATTAATAATAGACATGCACTGTATAGCTATCTCTGTCGTTCAGAGCCACCTATGGTGACAATAATTTTGGATCATACGTTATTTCGGACTTACTATCGGATATAACCGATACCTCCCTAGTACTTCGCACTTTACACGGGTAATCCTAGAATTACCCGTTTACAGTTGAGTCCGCGAGTCTTTACCCGTGCGTCATCATTTAAAGCATACGAAATAAGTCGGAAATCTATTTCACGCAACAACAACTGACAAAAAGTGGCTACTCTTCCGATTACGAGTTTTATTATAAAATTTGACGTTATCAAATATATAGAATGTAAAATGTAAGTTTTGCTTCAAAATTTTTGTGCAGAATTACAGCTACATTTGAAGTAGCTTAATAAATTCGTTTATTATTATTGATTAATAAATAAATAAACAATTTATAAAAAAATTCAATAACATATTTTATTTTTGTTATTTTATTCACTTTGACGGAAATCTAAACACAATCATTCCTTTACTGTGTGAATGACGTTACCTTTGTATGTTTCAAATATTAATTGCCTAATTACCTTAAAATTTCAAAGCCCAATATAAAATTAGTTGTGAAAACAACTGTTTGTATAATATAAAGAAACTTCAAAACGCAAAAATTCGACAAAAACCGCAAAAAATTCAACTGACTGACAGCCACAAAAGTAAACAAAGCAGAAACGTCAAACAAATTGTACTTAAATTGTACTTAAATGAATTAGCTAAAAATGGGTGCCCAACACCCATATCCCTTACAACCCTTCTTTATAAACCGCAGTTGGTTCTTATTAAACTTTTAATACATTTTTTGAATATACACAAAATTAAGTTATGAGGAAAGTAAAATATTGAAAATAAATTAATAACATAAATGAATATATTATAAATAATTTGAAAAATATGTCAAAAGTACACGTGAAAATATAATTCGTATAACCGAATAATATAATCTTTTGTTTCTATATAAACATTCTGTAATCACCTGGGTCTTTCACTATACCTATCTGAGGCAACAACATAAGATTGTGTAATGGTCAGGTGTTGCCCTGTATAAGAGAAGTTTGTGCCTTTGTTGTATTTATTCCATGCCAACTCAAAATTGCCTGTAAATAAGATATAGAAGAATAAGATTGTGTAATGGTCGGCAGTTACCCCTGAGAGAAAAAAGTTTGTGTCTTGTTATATTTGTCCCATGCCAACTCAAAATTGCCAGTAAACTCAAAAAAAATTAGAAGAATAAGATTGTGTAATGGTCGGCAGTTGCTCCTGAGAGCAAAGTTTGTGTCTTTGTTGAATTTGTCCCATGCCAACTCAAAATTGCAGTTAATGGTCGGCAGTTACCCCTGAGAGAAAAAAGTTTGTGTCTTGTTATATTTGTCCCATGCCAACTCAAAATTGCCAGTAAACTCAAAAAAAAAAAGTAGAACGATAAGATTGTGTAATGGTCGGCAGTTGCTCCTGAGAGCAAAGTTTGTGTCTTTGTTGAATTTGTCCCATGCCAACTCAAAATTGCCAGTAAACTAAAAAAGAAGTAGAAGAATAAGATTGTGTAGTAGTCGACAGTTGCCCTCGAGAGAAAAAAGTTTAATGTCGTTGAAAAAAAAAGTTAAGTTTTGTATTTGTCCCGTGCCAACTCAAAATTTCTATTAAATCAAAGAAGAAAAAGAAGATTGTGTATTGATATACAGTTGCCCCCTTAGACAAGGAAAGAGAGGTTGCCCCTAGCGTGAAATTTTTTTTATCTTGTCATGTTTGTCCCACACTAACCAAAATTACTAGTTAACTAAAGAAGAAGAAGAAAAAGATGATGAAGAAGAAGAAACAAATTGTACAATGTACTAACTCCAAATTGTAAGTGAATAAGGGATTTTTCCCTTGTTCCGAGACGATGAGCTGGCCAAATACCCAAGTAGGTGGAGGCCAATAAACTGAAGAAGAAGAAGAATTGTACTTAAAATATGAAAACATACCGAATCGTCTTTTTTGTACCTATCACTTTTCAATGCACTGAGTCTAGATGGTTCATAAAAATAACATGTGTTTTTACTTAATAACAAACGGCAGCTGGTTTGTCATGAGTTTCATACGTGGAAGAGAATGATGCTAGATAAAAAGTATTTGTTTTATCTCGCCAGGTATTAATGACGCACGGGTAAAGACTCGCGGACTCAACTGTACCTAACTTGACCTGTAACGTATATAGGGTGAGGCAGATAACTGGCCTATTAGAAATATCTCGAGAACTAAAAGCAACAGAATAATGAAATTTTTACTGAAGGGGCTTTGAAGGATGATCTATTAAATGAAAATATTTTCATCTCTTTGCAACTTCCGGTTATACCGGTTATACCGGAAATTGCTTATAACTTCGTTTTTTTAAATAGGACAACCTGTATATTTTTACATTTTTGGATTCTCCTCAATATCTTCTTTCTTAAAATATCAGGTATTGTAATATTTTACAGGGTATTTTAAAAGATATTTACGTTTTTTTATTAATTTCGTAGCAATATTCACACCCTGAAGAATTGTAATAGTTTGATATTAAAAACTCTGCTTACGTTCAAGTGATTTTTAATATAGTCTATTATTGTTAAGAATCATTGGTATAGCTAATTTTGAAATTTTAGTATACAGGGTTAGCCGAATCTCGAAATGGATATTTTCTGAGTTTTCTTAAATGAAACACCCTGTATTTTAGTATTGTAATGAAATGATATTTCATGGTACTTTTTTATTTTATAAGTATTCCCTATACCTAATTGCTTTAATTTGTGAGTTATTGGTGATTCAAACTAAACATTAATTGCAACAAAAAATACGTAAAATTTTATTAGGTTGGCCGTGAAAAAGCTCAATCACAAATAATTTTTCAGAAATAAATACATATTAATCCAAACTGATCCTTAAAATTACCAATAATGGTTTAGCTATCACAACACCTACGTAGTTAAGATTGTTGGTGCGATTAACAATTAAGCACAAATTAAAGCAGTTAGGTATAGGCAATGCTTAAGAAATAAAAAAGTACCATAAAATGTCATTTCATTACAATACTAAAATACAGGGTGTTCCATTTAAGAAAACTCAGAAAATACTCATTCCGAGTTTCAACCAACCCTGTAAACTAAAATTAAAAATTTAGCTATACTAATGATTCTTAACAATAGTAGACTATATTTAAAGTCATTTGAACGCAAGTAGAGTTTTAGATGTCAAACTACTACAATTCTACAGGGTGTGAATGTTGCTACGAAATTAATAAAAAAACGTAATTATCTTTTAAAATGCCCTGTATAACATTACACAACCTCATATTTTAAGAAAGAAGACATCGAAGAAAATCCAAAAAGTAAAAATATACAGGATGTCCCATTTAAAAAAACGAAGTTATAGCAACTTCCGGTATAACCGGAAGTAGCAAATAGATGAAAATATTTTCATTAAACAGATGACTCTTCAAAACCCCTTAATTCAAATTTTCATGATTCTGTTGCCTTTAGTTCTCGAGATATTTCTAATAGGCCCTTTATTTGCCTCACTCTATATACATTGTAAATCATGATTTAGGAGTGCTCCTCGTAACATTCAACATATCTTGGTTGGTTTTTTTCTAGTGCATATTTATTGTGATTGTAGTATAGATATTTGTTATATTTGTTGTTATTTAAATACAAAGAATCCGCTAAAATATTTAAAATATTGCAATAAGAGGTTGTATAATTTTACATGCTGTATTGAGATATCTTAAGACTTATGTAGCAGTTTTTAAAGACCTAGGAAAATGAAAATTTGTATAATATAGTTCATGTAACCTACCGATACTGTGAGTTTGTGGTAAACACTCGCTCTCTAAAAGTCAGTTCAGGTCCTGCGATACTACATATGGTCCTCTGAATGCAGTCTTTAAATCGGTAAACTACGTATTTTAAATAAAACGGCGAGTAGCTATCAAGAATGCTTTCGTAACCTGTTCTATTTTTTTCTTCTACTACTTTTGAAGGAAACAGAAATTCGTTTAAAAATCCTATTGCTATAAGAATGTAGTACCCAATCCGTGCTAGAAGTACTGTAAGACATGTAGGAGCTTCGAATTCGACTTCCGATGTTGTTGCTTTTTTCCGTCTTGTGTTAATATATTCATTTTCCTACAAAACAAAAAATTAGAATAGTTTAGTTACCACTATATCAATACTAGACGATTTTTAAGATTTTTAAGTCATATAAGATTTGCCGATGTCATAGTATCTACTTATAAGTAATAATACAGAGGAACTAATCTACAGTTGAGTCCGCGAATCTTTACCCGTGCGTCATAATTTAAAGCATACGAAATAAGTCGATGATAAGTCGGGGATTGAAATTTACTAAACGCAACAGCAAATCTCTAAATATTTAACGTATAGAGCGCGAATATTACCTCGCCCAATTAACTAACATCGATTTTAGGAATGTGCAGCGTAAGAATAAGTACCCAAGTCCACTTACTTATTCTCAATTTTTATGTAGAGAACGATTTGCGAAGTAGATATCCAAACGTCAAAATAAATGTATTTTCAATAAAAATTGTGTTGAATAATTCCCACAAAAAAGTAGATGGTGCCACAAGAAAATAGTTTCAGAACCATGGTCTGAGAGTATATAAAGCATCTCTGGAAATCCTCTTCTGCTCGATTTAAATTTGACTTGCTTTTTTATATTACGGCAGTACATACTTAATTATAGTGTATAATATATTATAAATATTTTTCGATATATACAGAAATTCAAAAAATAACCATTATGATAGAAAACTACTACCAAAACACTATTTGAGTCAAAAGCAGAACCATCACTAGGTAAAAGCGAAGAACACCGAAAAATAGCAAGAAATGTCTGATCTGAAGATATACCCGATATAACAGACGACGAAATAAGAAACGCAATGAGCGCAATGCAGAATAAAAGAGCTCCAGGTGAAGACGGAATAGTATTGGAGATGATATAGTATGGAGGACAACACATCGTAAAATGCTAAAAATTATATTTAACAAATATATAGAAATATATGTGAAGTACGCACAGCTTGGTTAAACGCTCTTATAATACTCATTTTTAAAAAGGGAAATAAATATAAATTAGAAAACAATAGACCCATTAGCCCCTTATCAGTCTTGCAGAGGCGTGCGGTCCATGGAAGCGGCGGAAGCGCCGCTTCCCTATTTATTCGTCGATATAAGAAAATATATTATTAATTAATATTTAATAATAAAATTTTTTCCCTAATCCAAATAATCTACATATTACCTAGCCAATAGGCATTGAAAAATATTAAAAATTAATCGCGTACGAACGAACTCAATATGCACACAATTCAACTATTTGGTCCACTCCTGGCAGAAGCGCATCTCAAAATCGCCGCTTGTCATGCAGTTGTCCCTTTTAAAATTGGTCAGGGTTCAATGACCGCACCCACTAGTCGCGCGAATTTTGGTATGCCATGGAAGCGCTCGTCGTATCGCCTTCCCGAAAGTGAGATGCTCCGACTGTTACTGCTGCTAAGGGGTGCTTAGGTATTACATACATTCGCTTAAAGAATATTTCGATCTTTTATTTGACATTTTACAGAAATCAAATGGTATTGCATTTTGTATAAGACAAATTGATGACTTTATTAATACGATAATTAAAAAAACGAGAGCAGTTTAAAAATATTTGGGATAAAACTGAACATATGGGGTTTGAACATGAAAGAAAAATAATGAAGATTGATAATTTCGGAGACAGAGAGACAGAGAAAACAGAGGAAACAAAGAGACCTTTTGATAATATTCTACAACAAATGAATTCTAGCTTTCAAAATTTTAACGATTTAAAATTTGTAGAATTATATATAATCTTAATATTTCTAATTATAATTCATCCAAATTTCCCACAGAGGAATTTATGTCATTACGATTAAATAATGAAAATTTTTTGATATCCCAGCTTTGCATTCTCAGTTAAGTATCATTTATGAAACAACTGACATGAATGATAAAGAAATACCCAGAAATCTGGGATTTCTTTATAACTACTGGTTTAAACAAGTCGCTGTGTGAAGTGGTCAAGTTGTGTGAATTAGTACTACTAACTATCCCAGCCACAAGTGCATCAGTTGAACGAAGTTTTGCAGTATTAAGATGTATTAAAAGTTTCAAATTAAGAGTTTAAAAGAAATTCAACAAGCGAAGAAAGTTAGCCCTATTATCCATTAAAAAAGACTGCATTCAACAATTATCAGAAGTTGATAGGAGAATAGACCTCGAGTATAAATAAGTGTCATTTTAGCGAAAGTTGTGTGTTGTGGAAAATGCCTCGGAGTATATTTTTTTTTTAAATATGATTCTTCTTTAGAAAACCAAGCCCGGCGCGAGGACTCAAGGCCCGAGCTAGCAATACAGATCAATGATAGGTCACTAGTCACTAGAAATAGCGGGAATAGAGTGCCTCACGCATTCACGCGTCACGGATTTAGTGTGTGAGTCCTTGTACGCAGGACGTCTCACATAATTAAGTACATACTTTGCTGATAGAGAGCCCCTGCGCATCAGAGTGTTATCAGGTGGAAAGTTGCTCGACCCTCGACCCTTAAGAAAATATTTTTATATCCTTATTGAATCGCTTCCCCTTTCGAAAAAGTCACCGCACGCCACTGCAGTCTTGTATAAGCTGTTTGTAAAGATAATTACATTGCGTGTAACAACTAAACTGTATAGTTAGCAGCCTCGGGAACAGGCAGGATTCAGAAAAGGTTATAGCACCATGTACCATTTACAAGTAATAAGAAAACTAATCGAAAAATCC
Source organism: Diabrotica virgifera virgifera (assembly GCF_917563875.1). Lineage (NCBI taxonomy): Eukaryota > Metazoa > Arthropoda > Insecta > Coleoptera > Chrysomelidae > Diabrotica > Diabrotica virgifera. Next base: position 39,369,819 of record NC_065443.1, on the reverse strand, counting down.
AACGAATACAACATAACACTCTGGATAGCTATGGTAGATTAGGAGAAGGCATTTGACTCAATAGAAATTTGGGCAATCCTTAATGCCTTAAGCAACAACTTAAGCAACAATAGAGTTGATGACCGATATTCAAAAATCATTACGTATATAATATGACAATGCAACATCGCAAATAAAAACAGAAGGAAAACAGAAAAGATAAAACTGCAAAGGGGGGTTAGACAAGGAGATTCTATCTCACCCAAACTATTTACCTTAGCTCTAAAAGATATGTTTCGAACTTTAGAATAAGCAAATAAAAGAGTGACGATAGACGGCGAAAACCTAAACCATCTGAGATTTGCCGATGATGTTACGCTAATAGCAAAAGACAGAGAAGAATTGCAGGAAATGCTATTGGACCTAAATACCAAATCAAAAAACATAGGATTAAAAATAAATCAAGCAAAAACTAAATATCTAACCAACGAATCTCTAGATATAAATGGGAATATAACTCTGGACAACAATAAAATAGAAAAAGTTGAGTCGTATATATTATATATACTTGGGACAAAAAATAGAACTAAAGGCTGATTTAGATAGAAGATGTTCCTTAGCATGGGCAGCATTTACAAACAGTATTTAAATCAAACTTGCCAAGCACTTTAAAGGCAAAAACGTTCGATCAGTACGTGTTGCCAGTTCTGACATACGGAACCGAAACTTGGGCTTTTAACAACAGCATAGTCCACAAAGTTCAAGTGACTCAGAGAGCTATGAAACGGAGAATGCTCAACATTAAGCTCAGTGATCGCAAGTCCAATGAAGAGATAAGAAAGCGATCAAAAGTAACAGATGTGATCCAGAAGGTTGCCATGTTAAAATGGAACTGGGCAGGACACATAGGAAGAATGGAAGACAACCTCTGGACAAAGCGAATTCTCGAGTGGCGATCAAGGGCAAGCAAAAGAAGTAGAGGCAGACCTCAAACCAGATGGACTGATGACATCAAGCGAATGTATGGCCACGAAGGGATGCAAAAAATAGCAAACAAATATGAATGGACACACCTAAGGGAGGCTTACATCCGACGATGGATGGAATAGCTGTTGATGATGATGACGATGATGATGATATTAAATATTTTTAGTCTCCTGTAGGAGAATAATGTCAAGATCATATCTATACAATACAACAGAAATAGAGACGAAAAGATCTAAGAACAGAGATATACACGTGGAATTTGGAACAGAGATATACACATGGCATTTGTAGACCTTGGGAAGGCTTACAACACCGTGCCAAGGCAAGAACTATACAAAGCAATGACAGAAATAGGGTTACCAGCTAACTTATCACAATCGATCAAGAACATATACAGGGAATATGAAGTATGTATATATTGTTCTATAATTTTTTTTGGAAAAATTTAGAAAATAAATTTATATCAGAGACCACGAAATTATAGATTTTCATCGCACTGTATATGACCAAAAATTGTAATAGGATAATTTAGTTAGTAATCAGTGTTTTCGCGGAAAAGTGAAATCGTTAAAAAGGTGGTTTTCTTAATGGGTTTTTGAACGGACTTAAACAATGGTGCGGTCAGATTAGACAATACCGTTTATTTCGCTTTGCAATGGACAATAAGACAATTTATAAAAAATTCGAAGAAGGTTAAGCGGTAAACAAATTTATTGAGTTTAGAATGTAAGGCCTTTTGTTTAGCATTTTGAAACAACGAAAGTAATTTGATGTCTCCGAGAATTTAATAAAATGGAAAGTTGTATACAAATTAAATTGGTTCTTAAGAAATGATAATAATATGGGTGTAGTGGGTAGAAAGGATGTTTTGTGATTGGTGCAAAATGATGGATGAAAGGGATGAGAGTGTTGAGTCTGATTTTGATGAGAGAAAAAATGGGCACTGTGTAAAAAATATCTGGAGACCGCAGTCCAGTTTTTGAAAAGTGGGAAGTCAATGTAAAGTGGTGAAATTAGCCATTGCGAGCAGAATCAAGTTGAAACGAAATCGTTGACCGGTTTGAGAAGTTAATTTTCCTGTGTCCAAGGAAGATTCTTGTTTCTGTCTAGAACGAGTAGCCGATTGGTATCTGCACAAGATATTGAGCAGAGAGAAAACTGATTCGAAAATTCGAGCGAGTCCTGTTTGTTTGTTTGTTAAGCAGTTTGGACGAGAGGGACCTTTCGCAACATCCTAAGAGTACTTGTGGGAGAATATAGGACGACGCAATCCGGGAAAAGAAGTAGAGAAGAAACAAAAAGGTTAGTCAAATCATTTGTGAAACGGAGAGAGTTTGTTTATATCCACACCATATTTGCCTAATTTCTGTACTGAACAGTTCTGTAACATAATTAGTCAGTACAAAGTTCAAAGAAGAAATAAGTAATCAATTCAAAAAGAGAAAAGTAAAGTTTATTAAATTTTGTAAGAATAAATAACGAATTATTTAAATATTTTTTTTTGCAGAGGAGATATCAGAATTAACGCTTAATTTAGTAGGTGAGAAATAGTTGCAACAAATTTAGATTTTAACTTATTTTTTAAATCCTATGTTTATGGTATATTGGATAAATAAATAATATTTTTTAACATTTATATGACATTGAGTGTGTTTAATTTCCTTGTTGTGTTCCTGGATGGAGTAAGCAACTAGAGATACCAGAAGCCACAAACCAAAGGTAAAGCATCAAAAATAAAATAGCCCTGAGAATAAAGTTTATTAGAAAATTTAATTTAAATTTGGTTTTGTTTTACATAAGCAGTAATTAAAATAGTTGAGTAATTAATTAAATTAAGAATTTGCTCATCAATCTCATAAAAGAGAGAAATACCGAGCATAACAATATAAAAATCAATATAACAAAATGACTACCACAGGGGTTTCCAAAAATTTGGAAATATAAGAACACTGCGAAATAAAAGAAACGAAGAGTTTTAAATACTTGGGTTTTACAATGTCGAAAAACGCAACAATAGAAGAACAGATAAAAAATAGATCGGAGCAAACAAGATATTGTATAAGACAACTCCATAATGTAATCTGGAATAAAAACATTAAAAAACAAAAAAAAATTATATACCAAACAATAATATGAAGTATCATGCCATACGCAGCAGAAATGTGGATCGTTAACAAGAAAACCAAAGTAGCATTATGGTGACCAAAATGGAATTGTGGAGAAGATGCTGTGACACGACCAGAAACGACAGAATATCAAATGATGTTGTGTATGTTCTGGAGAAAGAGGTAAGGATAAAAATTTCAAAGTAGAAAAAGATGCCGTGCAAGATATAGATGAAAGAAGACTAAAATGGTATGGCCACGTACGTAGAGTAGTCTCTCCAGGAACTCTCTGTCAGTGATCTGAATTGAACTATAACCGATAGATATTTTAAAAAATATCTACTTACCTACTTGTTGTTTTAAACCAGTGTCAATATTAAATTTTTGATTTTTTATTGTCTACTGTACATATGTAAATGTAGACCTACTTAAAAAGATACAAGGTGATAATATTCGTGTGTCTACTGTATACATAAAAATAAATTATCCGAAATACCTTTTCTATTACCACTTCAGCAAAATCCTTATTACTCATTGCTAATGTGTCTACTTAACATAGATTTTCATAATACCTATCGTCACTACAACTACACTAATAAATAATTTGTGACGACTGATAAGGAATAAGTCATTTAAAAGTTACTCACTAGTTTCTAATTCTTGAAAATGTTAACGATTCTGTAATTAATTATAATAATCAAACTTCATCGATAGTATTCTAATAGTGTTATTAGTAGTGGGAAACTACATTTGAAATAATATGTAGAAAGTACGTGTGTAATAGTGATGTAACAAATATTCGTATTCGCATTCGCATTCGCGAATACTTGCATATTTTTGCATATTCGCATCCGCATTCGCATTCTAGTCCATTAAATAAACGGGAAATACGGCGATACCGTGTAATTTTAAGGGTCAACTCCGAACTGCATGAAAATTTAGCTTTAGGTTCTACTTGAAATCCACTTCAAAGTTGAAATTGTGCCGTTGGTTGCTTTTACTTAGGAGATGACAGTCACCCCTTCTCGGGGGTGTAAAAACGCGCATTTAAAATAAGTCCGGAAATGGATAAATTGACTAATTCTAAACAACTTTTGTTCTATAGAGATTTTTAAGTAAGTTAATACTTTTCGAGTTATTTGCGATTGAACATGTTTATTTTTTCGACAAAAAAACCACGTTTTCAGGAGAATTTTGCAAATAACTCAAAATTTAAGCATTTATCGAAATTAGTACTGGTATCAAAAATGTGGCATAGAAACAACTAAAAAAAGTTGTATGTTGGTGAAGTATATAGACTCAGAATAACCAAAGTTATAGCTCATGAAAAATACGTTTTTATTCGTCAAATTCCAAATTGAATATTTCAACGTGACATAACCAAAAAATGAAGCACGTTTATGACATTTTTTCAAAATATTTTTTTAGAAGGCCGTTTTTTTGTTTAAACATAATAAAATATGATTTTATTGTTACGCAATAAATAAAGATCGATATTCAACAAATATGGTATTGTTATGTCTTTCTTTCCCCAAGTTACAACCCAAAATAAACTAAGTGCGAAATCTTATTCTCCTTTACCATAATACTTTTTAAGCTATTTTGAAAAAAGTGCTCAATATAAATCCAAATTTCTTCAAAAATAAGCACTTTGAACGGCCAAACTTACAGATCATATAAACGGTAAACATACATATTAAGAAAATTAAGAAAAAGGTAAAGCGGTGACGATTAATTTTATTTAGGGTGCTCAATAGGGGGAAATTTTCGCGATTTTTGTAACCAAAAAAAAGGGGCCAGCTTTATGTTGAGCGTAGGTCATTCGTTTAGTTTTGTTGTTAGAATCTTTTATAAAAAAATAAAAGCTTTTTAAAACACTTTAAAACATTTAAATAATTTTTTCCCGAAAATTGCTTAATTTTTTGGTTATTTCACGTTAAAATATTTGATTTGGAATTTGGCGAACAAGAACGTATATTTCATGAACTACAACTTTGCTTTTGCTGGGTATATAGACTTCATTAATACACGATTTTTTTATAAGCTAAATTTTTGCTAGGAATATTTTTTTCGATTAAATAATTATTTTTGGGTTATTTTCGAGAAACCGCCTGAAAACGTTGTTCTTTTGTCGAAAAATCAACATTTTTAATCGCAAAAATCTCGAAAAGTATTGACTTACCTACGTAAAAAACTCTACAGAACGAAAGTTGCTTGAAAGTTGAGAAGGGGTGAATGCCACCTCCCAAGTAAAAGCAAAAATATCAGAAAAAAAAATAATTTGAAGATAATATTAGGTTCATAAAATCAAAAACTATTTATTCACTTTTTATCTTTTTTTTATTAAGAAAAGGTAACTTAACCTCGTATAATTACAGTTTCAGCCACCACTTCATTTAATTATTTGGCACTATGTAATAAAACTTAAGATTAAGATTGAATGCTGAAGTGAAGTAGACAAGAGAGAATTCAAAAAACTTACAATTCACGACCCCGTCTGTTCAGCTGGTAAATTCCAACAGAAAATGGACCTAGTTAAAGAAGTAACGACCAATATAAAAATAAAATAAAAATTCCATTTTTATTCAGTTGCAATGCGAAGGCAAAACAATCTTATTTTTCACTTAGAATACGGAGCGCAGTGCCAGCACTCTGAATCGACGATTTTCGACTCTTTTTGTTGTCTCATCGGAGAGAGTCTCATCGAAAATCGTCGATTCAGAGTCGATGAGACTCTCTCCGATGAGACTCCAAAAAGAGTCGAAAATCGTCGATTCAGAGTGCTGGCACTGCGCTCCGTATTCTAAGTGAAAAATAAGATTGTTTTGCCTTCGCATTGCAACTGAATAAAAATGGAATTTTTATTTTATTTTTATATTGGTCGTTACTTCTTTAACTAGGTCCATTTTCTGTTGGAATTTACCAGCTGAACAGACGGGGTCGTGAATTGTAAGTTTTTTGAATTCCCTCTTGTCTTCTTCGCTTCAGCATCCATCTGGCTTGCAATTTTTAGAAGCCTTGGAGGTGTTACCAAGAAAACGGACCAATAAGTTTTCAATTTAAAAATCTTTTAGTAATATTTTAATATTTTTAAATATTATTAATATTGCTATTAGGATTGAAAACTACTTCATCTTTCAATTGCCAGATGACGCTAGTTACCTAGTCCATTTACGTCAGTTGCGATGTGGGGGATAAACTCTCGGTGTTAGCCACTTAGGGTATGGAGCAGCAGGCCTACGTTCTCTCCGATCAGACTCCAAAAAGAGTCGAAAATCGTCGATTCAGAATGCTGGCACTGCGCTCCGTATTCTAAGTGAAAAATAAGATTGTTTTGCCTTCGCATTGCAATTGAATAAAAATGGATTTTTTATTTTATTTTTATATTGGTCGTTACTTCTTTGAGTAACTAGGTCCATTTTCTGTTGGAATTTACCAGCTGGACAGACGGGGTCGTGAATTGTAAGTTTTTTGAATTCCCTCTTGTCTTCTTCGCTTCAGCATCCATCTGACTTGCAAATTTTAGAAGCCTTGGAGGTGTTACCAATAAAACGGACCAATAAGTTTTCAATTTAAAAGTCTTTTAGTAATATTTTAATATTTTTAAATAATATTAATATTGCTATTAGGATTGAAAACTACTTCATCAAAACTTTTTGAGTTATTAAAAATCAAAGATTTTAATTTTTCGTGAAAAAAATGCATGTTTTTAACCAATTTTTCATAAATAACTCAAGAACTGTAATTTTTTGCAAAAAAAGTTAATATTACTAAAATTAAAGCTAATAAAAAACGAAATAAATTTCTTACTAGAAAAACCTATTAATGTTAACTAAAAGTGAGTTATAGGTAATTGAATGTATATTGTTTTCGGCAAGTACCCAAATCTAAGTATTCAAGCTTAAATAACGGGAAAATTATGCATTTTATAACATAAGCTTATTTAACATAATTTGTCAAAGTACTTATATTAGAAATATCTATCAAATGAGACATAGAACAAGTTGATAGCATTAAAATTTATGCTCCAAAAATTTTTCAAAGTTTATATTTTAAAAAAATTTCCAAAAAATGCTAGGGTTTTTTTTTTAATACCTCCGTTAATTTTTACGATATCAGGTTCACTTAAAAACCATTTGAAAGATAATTCCAAGGGCTAATAAACCTAGTAGAACTTAATCTTTTAAATCTCTTACTTTTTTAAAAATTAAAGGTTGAATGGTCCCGGTTACGTGGTTCTCGCAGCAAAATTTAAGCTTAAAACGTTTCTATCTCGGTTAGTTTTTACCCTACAGAAATAGTAAGAACGGTAAAATATTTAATACAGAAAAACTCAAGTTTTGTTGTATATCATTTTTCACGTGTATTGAGTATTTTTGGAGTTATTATCAAAATAAAATAAAAATTACGATAATTTTAAAAATTCTGATTATTTTAAATTATATCTTTTTTTCAATAATATGCATTCTAAACCGGTCAAAATTGTTGAAATCATTACTTATGCTAAAATAAAGAAACTGTTGTAAGGATTACTATAAATTTATATTTTTGTGGAAATGACGTATGTTTCATTTTTCACGTTTTCATAAAAAATTCGAAAGGGTTTTATTGTTTTCATCGTAACTTGATTAATTTTGATGCTATTAACTTCTCCTGGAGCTCATTTGATAGGTACTCCGAAGTACTTTGACAAGTGTTTAGCAGGTATATTTTATAAAGTGCATCGTTTTCGGTTATTTAAGCTTGAATAGATAGATTTGAGTACTCGTCGAAAAAAATATACATTCAATTACCCATAACTCACTTTTAATTAACATTAGTTTAGTTCTTTAAGTAAGGAGTGTATTCAATTTTTTATTATCTTCAGGTTTGGGAATTATAACTTTTTTGTAAAAGCTTATAGTTTTTGAGTTATACGTGAAAAACAGCTTTAAAACATGCATTTGTTTACGAAAAAATAAAATCTTTGATCATCAATGACTCCAAATGTAGGTATTGATTTATATTAATAACTTTAGATAACAAATTTTGCTTAGAATTTGTCCCTCTATCGATTTATGGTATTATTTTTAATAAAATAATTTTCACCCACTAGAAGGGGTGGCATCTACCGCCAGGGTAAAAGCGCAAGTTGGCATCATGTCACCTTTATTCCTTAAGGTATCCTCTAACTCACCAATTTTTATGAAATCGATGGAGGTTCAACGAAATCGGAGGTGAAAACCTTCAGTGACTGCACTAGTAGTAGATATTCGCATTCGTATTCGCATATGTTCAAAAAATTGCATTTACCTCACTATACTAAATTTACAATCAAGATGCAGTAGAAATAAACAAACCAAGACACGTTAAATGCTACTAGGACCACTCCCGAATCATAATTTACAATGTATAAACTTTGGAAATCATGATTTGGGATTTACAATGTATACACATTGTAAATTATGATTTGGGAGTGCTCCTAGTAGCATTTAACGTGTCTTGGTTTATTTATGTGTGCTGCATCTTGATTGTAAATTTAGTACAGGATGTAATCACAATGCAAGTGGTATAAAAGGGAGCAATGTTATACATCAGTTTAAGTTTTTTCCAATAAAAGTCTTACAGTACCTCATTTAAAGGGCGTACACACGTCCCGACCTGACCACCAGACACGACAGAACTTCCTGGCCATCTTTGTCGGTCTAACGGCCCAAACTTTAGTAGCCAACTTCGCATTTTTTGCATTTTTTTAAATTACAGCCTAGGTGCAATTTTTTGTTCCGCGGAGTAAAGGGTAAGCAAATTGTTTTTTTTTTTTTATTTAATATTTTAAACATTTGTATGCATTTGTATGTTAATGGATTCGGAAAGAACAAAATAAACAACGTACAATGTGCCAAGAAATCATACACCATTGTTACATCTACACTACAGTCGATAGGTTATACGAATCGGCTTTCTGAAAACCTTCTTCCATTTTATTTGTTTATTTTTGTACCACCCAAAATAGGTCCTTAGAGTCTATCCACTTTAAACTAAACAAATTCAGTATAAAATTCCACTTTAACCCTGATAAAACAAGAAGAGAACAAAATAAAATGACCTGAAACGTCAAGCAGGTAAACAATAACACAGGGAGAAAGGCGAGCGCTTGGGGTATACGACTAGTGACGTCAGACCAATAGAGAAGCGTTCTTGAAATTTAAAATATTGCTAGATTTCTAATAAAGATTTTTTATAGAAAAGCCTTTTCAATTTTTTTGAAATTTTAGACAATTATTCTTAGGGTGTTTCTTAATCGTTTTACATGTTTGAAATGACTTTTTATTTTTTTGGGAACATCCCTATTAGCCTTTTCTTATTTACACGTATTTTCAATTTTTTTAAATTTAATAAATAAGTAAAGTAGACTTTTTATTTTTATATTTACTTTATTACACGAAAATTATTCATCCGTGTTGGAGTCGGAAATCAGGTCAAAAACGCTATACACGTCCCGATCCCATAGATTTTGGAGCAGACAGTCTTTGGATCCCATTGGCCATTCTTAATGAAACACCCTATACATCATAAAGGGCAATTCATTAAGAATGTCCAATCTCTGAGTTGTAGATTTTAAACCTTAAAATATTAAGATTTAACCCAAATCGCTTAAATAAAATGTGGCACCTTACTGAGTTACAGGGTGTTTTATCAATAATTTAAAAACTATTTATATCCAGTACTTTAAACCTATTTGACATGTCCTTATCATACTTAGCAGAAATTTTAGGTACTGTATACCCTACTAAAGTATGTTAAATAAACGTTTTTAGCTGTTACCAGAGGCGTACGATAGGGGAAGTGGATGCTTGACCCTTCCCAAATTCTACGCCACTAACGGAATTACTATGTTAGTGTAATTTTTAGATTCTCCAATACTTTCTATGTAAATAATATGCTTTTCATTCGTAACGATAAAATCATTAGTTTTTGAGATATATGAAGTTAAAAATTAAGCGGCACAATACATTAAGTAATAAAAATAACTGTGCCGTTACATGTACTTCAAATATCTTGAACACTAATGACTTTATCGTTACGAATGAAGAGTACATTATTTGCGTATGTAGAGTATTGGAGGATCGAGAAAATGCGCTAAAGTAGCAATTCTGCCACTGTCGTATAATTTGGGAAGGGTCAAACATTCACTGTCCTCTGTCGTAAGTCTCTGGTAGTAGCCAGAAACGATTATTTATCATAATTTAGTAGGGTGTATAGTACCTAACTTTCTGTCAATTATAACAAGGATACGTCAAGTAGTTTTAAAGTACTGGCTACAAATAGTTTTTAAATTTTTAAATAAAACACCCTGTAACTCAGTTAAGAGTCACATTTTAATTATGTGATTTGGGTTAAATCTTAATATTTTGATGTCTAGAATCTACAACTCAGAGATTGGACATTATTAATGAATCACCCTGTATATGTACATGTACATGTACATCCAAACAGGGGGCAGTGATGTGTTTAGTCAGACCTGTAGCGGTACTAATACTAATTCATTCGAGTGATAAGATGAGCCTTCGGCGAGTAATAGCATTGATTATAGACACGGACACGTGTCTATAATCAATGGTAATAGTCATAGACTGCCACGATTGTATAGAAATCCGCGAATAATATAATTAATTATTATCGGTTGGATTCAAGAATATATTATTTTTATATATTATGTAATATGAAGCCGATTTTTATTATTTGGTTTTCGATTATATCGATAATATTAATTCTCGTTACAATGTTTTATTAATAGGAGAACAGGGGGAATGGGAGCCACCTAAGGAAATATTTTTATTTAAATCATACTACATATTAGTCTTTAAACAAATTTAAAAATTTATATAGGATCTGACAAAAACCAGTAATACTAACGGTGCCAATAGTTACCACGTATCGCTAGAACAATATTGCACAATTTCAATCAGCTCCGGCGAACAGTTTAAAACGAACTGATTTAAATAATCGCAATACCTATGAGTATCAACCATATCACAAATCAAGATCAACCTTAAGGCGAAATTACACGGTTCAACCGAATTGAATTCATTTTGGTTGAATGGAGCAAAAATGAAATCAATGCTATTTACACGGTATCTGGAAAGTGAACTTTTCAATACATATTCTTCGAAATATGTCGTCGAATGAAGGCATGCGTTTAGGAGTTGCATAAAAGAATTAACTTAAAAAGAAGCTAAGCAAATGCCGTCGTTGTTGGGTGCGATCATCGGTATTAAGGAGACAAGCCTAGGAGCTGCATTTGTTCGATCGTTTTATCTTTGTTAACTCGGAAGTATAAAGGCGCGTTTTTACGGTACACTTTAGATGATCATCCCGGACGAATCATCCAAAGTGAAAAATAAATAAATCGTGTAAACTATTAACCATCGAAAATGATCATTCAAAATGAATATTGAACGAAGTTGAACCGAGTTCTACTTTTGTTCACTTTAGATGATGCATCGCGGATGAATCATCCAAAGTGAACCATGTAAACATGCTTTTATTGCTGTGAGTCATCGGCAGTGACTAGTGAAATGCGGCAACAGGTCCACGTGTGTGTTTATTGTCGTGTTTAAAGTGCGTAGTTGTTGTGTTTGTACGTTTTAGATGGTTTTTTAACATGTCTTGATCTTCTGTAGACCATTCCTTTAACAAAAACGTTGACGCCCCCATTTTGTAGCGTCGATTTATCCGCGGCCTTACCCACCAACGTCGTTTTTTTCTAATCTTCTGTTTTTCAAGTGCATGTCTAAGTTCATTTAAAGACATTCAGTTATTATGCCAATTCCAGCACGTTCAACTTCAGTCGGCGACATATGTAAGTAAACAGACTAATTCATGGTGATCCATGTAAACGATAATTACTTTCATCGTCGCAATCACTTTGGATGATTCATCCGGGATGATCATCCACAATGTACCGTGAAAACGCGCCTTTACGAGTACGAATACTTTTAATTTTCAATTCTATGTCTTCTTCGGTTATATCACTAATGTTCAAATCTTCAATTAGCGATTTAATAGCATTTCCACCACAATCTCGGTTTTTATATCCGTTCGTCTTGTAATTCCATAAATTTGAAAACCATTGTGTATGAAAGTAGTAGGTAGGTAAATTTTAAATCTTAAATTATACCTACTTACTTTTCGTTCACGAGTGACTGTAAAAGTGAATCGTTCAATTCTTGTATTTACACTTACACGTTCATTTCTCGTTCAATCACGATGAAGATTGAACGCCAGAAGTGAAAATATTGAGCCTTGTTCAATTCTTTCAATGCGATTGAAAGACAATATTCAATGACATTGAATGATTCACTTTTATGTTTACATGGATCAATTTGATTGCTTCATCGAAATTGAAAAGCAAACGTAAGCCGTGTAATTTTGCCTTTAGAGAGCGTTCAGCAGTTATATTAAGGCATTCCAATCCCTAAAAATAAGGCGGCTCCCATTACCCACTGGCTCCCAATACCCCCATCTCCCCTAACAGCTAACATATTCTTGGCTATTTCTTATTCACTTTCTATTGTCTATCTTGTACATAATTAAACATTCTATTTGTGTTCTCCCAACACTTGTATTTTAGCTTGTGCTATAAGATACTTTGCCTTATAAAACCCGACATTCGAAGTTATTATCGATAAAAATATGTTTCCATTATTCTCTTTTAAAAATAAAATTATCGAACTTCAGCTTTTACTTCAACAAATTATTTTTCAAATTTTTAATAAGAATATTTCATTAACTTCCCAAACGAGTCGCATAGAGAAGACTTATTCATACAATAAGTTCCATTAAACACATTTAAAAAAATAAATATCACTCTAAGTAAAAACAAGCATTGTGAAGACACGAAATAAATTAATATTAGAATGCCTTTTAAAAAAACAGCTCGCTTAGAAAAAGGCATTTTTGTTGATAAGGCAATTGGCATACACAAGATATAACTTTAATAGTCTTTAGTGTAAGAAACACAGCACTTACCTTTAAAATTGAAAGCAACATTTTATTACTGTTTCAAAAGTTATCAAAAGTTATACTGAAATGTTAATTCACCTGTAGATTAGTTTTTAAAATATTTAAATTTGTATATAAATAATAAACTCGTATAATGTAGTAGGTAACAGTTACTGTGCCATGCGTACCTACCGTATTACATTCATTATCGAGCGCAATTGTCAATGACACTTTTTCAATTTGGGCAAAAAAGATCACTAAAATTACTATGGGTTTTTAGAACCCGTAAAAATCATGAAATAAAGCTTAAAAAAAATCATATCAAAAAATAATTCATACCTGCGATTTTATTGCACACTCAGGGAAGCTTTATCCATTAGGCAATATAGGCAGTTGCCTAGGGCGGCACATTATGAGAGGGCGGCAAGAATACTGTACAAAAAATATTTATATATAAAAATTATGGATCTGGGTTCTGTCAATAAAGAGTATGAAGCTCTTTCAAATTACTTTACCAAAACTTACTTTACTTTACGCCAAAAAATTGTGCCCAAATAAAACATATAAAGAAATAAGAAAGAGAAAAAGAAAAATTCAATTTCACGAGGAGGCCGATGATGAACTAAACTTTTCAGCTAGTGATGAGATGAAAATTAACACATTCTGTATTATAATCGACACTCTGATAAAAGACCTGAATAGACGTCTGGAATCTTATCGACTTATTTATCAACGTTTTCGTGTTACATATTAACAGATTTGCCAAAATTAAGCAATGAAGAAATTATTAAAGAAGCTGAAAATCTGATACAAAATAAAGACGACTAAGATACATCATTCATACATGAATACATTCACTGAAAGGGTCATTTGGATATCACAATAAAATCACTAATTGACATAAGAAGAGTTAGTGCAGTCACTGAATGTGGATATGAGCTATTACCTCCGATTTCGTTTAACCTCCATCGATTTGCATGAAAATTGGTGAGTACTTAGAGGATATCACAAGGAACAAAGGTGACATGGTGTCAACTTGCGCTTTTACCCTGGGGGTGGATGCCACCCCTTCTCGGGGCTGAAAATTATTTTATTAAAAATATTCCCAAAATTAGATAGAGGGACAAATTCTAAGCAAAATTTGTTACATAAAGTTATTAAAATAAATCAAAACTTTTTGAGTTATTAATGATCAAATATTTTAATTTTTCGTGAGAAAAGTGCATGTTTTTAACCGATTTTTCATAAATAACTCAAAAACTCTAAAATTTTAAAAGTTAATATTACTAAAATTTATACCAAAAAGTTACTATTACTAAAATTAAAGCTAATAAAAAATGAAATAAACTCCTTACTGGACTTACTTTACTTTTTCGTGTCTGAATCCGACTACAGTTTTTCTGCCCAATATCGGGCTACGTCACACCCTTTCTACTTACGAGCCATAAATCATCGAGGGTGCACTGTGATGGGCAAAGTCTGCATACTCTCAGATGCTCCACGCTCTGTATTTCCCCACATTCACAAAGTGCGTCGTTATCTGTATTGATGCCCCATTTAATAAGGTTCTGTTTTACAGGGGCAACACCTGTGCGTATTCGGTTGAGTGTCCGCCAGGTTCTCCAGTCCAGGTTCATTCCAATAGGTCGTTCTGGATGTAGGGGGAACAGTTCGGGTGGTTCCTTACCTTATTCCATATTCCTTACTGGAAAAACCTTTTAATGTTGACTAAAAGTGAGTTATAATTTGTGTGACCAACTAGTCCGAAAAATCCGGGACATGGCCCGAATTATCAAGTCGTGTCCCGGCGTCCCGGACAAGGCTTCCGGGCCATCCGAATTTTCAACGTTTTGGTAAAATTCTATTTTGAATACGTTATTCTTCTAAGAATTCACATCAAATTGAATTGGTGGGACGAAAAAAGTCGACAATTTTTAGAGTGCAATCTAACTGTGGGATTTTTGTCGTTTCTGTATTTTAATTATCGTCTTCTGAAAAGACGATTATGTGTTATGAAAAATATGATTGTGTTGATTTTTAAAAGTTTTTAAAAGAGTTGCTGTCATTGTTAAAGCAAATTTCATCGCAAGGCAAATATGATTTTATTCAAGCAATGTAAACAATGAATATATTTTGTTCGTTGACGTCAATTTCAGTTGAATTTCTAATTTTTCCTTTTTGAGAACGGTTTCCGGATTGGTAGTCAAAACGTCAAAAACTAACAAAAATGTAATAATTATCATTACAACCAATTGTGGCTTAATCCCATCAAAAATATCATTTGTTAACATAAAAATGTTAAATAATCAATAAAATAAAGATATTAGTAAAAGTTTTACATTTAAAAAAATGGCCCGATTTTCCTTGAAAAATCCCGGATTTCAGGCATTTTTTTTCAACCTTATCCCGAATTCGACGGAATTGAAGTTGGTCACACTAGTTATAATAATAGGTAATTGAATGTATATTTTTTCGGCGAGTACACAAATCTAAGTACCTATACAACCTTAAATAACGGGAAAATGATGCATTTTATAACCTAACCTTATTAAACATTTTTTGTCAAAGTACTTAGAAAAATCTATAAAATGCGCCCTCGAACAAGTTGATAGCATTAAAATGTATGCACCAAATATTTTTCAAAATCTATCTTTAAAAAATTTTTCCAAAAAGTTATTGTTTTTTTTTTAATAACTCCGTTAAATGTTACGATATCAGGTTTGCCTAAAAACCATTTAAAAGTTAATTTTAATGGCTATTAAACCACGTTGAATTTGATTTTTTAAACCCCTTACTTTTTTAAAAATTAAAGGTTGAATGGCCTCGGTTACATGGTTCTCGCAGTAAAATTTAAGCTTTGAACGTTTCTATCTCGGTTATTTTTTACCCTACAAAAATGGTAAAAAGGTAAAATATTTGATACAGAAAAAACTAAAATTTGGTTATACATATATCACTTTTTACGTATATTGAGTATTTTTGGAGTTATTATCAAAAGAAAATAAAAATTACGAGAATTTTAAAAATTCTGATTTTTTTAAATCATATCTTTTTTTCAAAAATATAAATTCTAAACCGGTCAAAATTGTTGAAATCATTATATTTTACAGGTATATTTTAAAAAATGCATCGTTTTCCCGTTATTTAAGCATACTTAAGGAGTGTATTCAGATTTTCATTATCTTTAATTTTGGTAATAATAACAAAAGCTTATAGTTTTTGGGTTATACGTAAAAAACAGCTTTAAAACATTCATTTTTTTTTACGAAAAAATAAAATCTTTGATCTTTAATAACTTAAAAAGTATTGATTTATATTAATAACTTTATATAACAAATTTTGCTTAGAATTTGTCTCTCTATCGATTTATGGTATTATTTAAAAAATAATAATTTTCACCCCTGAGAAGGGGTGGCATCCACCACCACGGTAAAAGCGCAAGTTGGCATCAATCCACCTGCGTTCCTTGAGCTATCCTCTAACTACTCACCAATTTTCATGAAAATCGATGGAGGTTCAACGAAATCGGAGGTGAAAACCTTCAGTGACTGCACTAAGTGGATTGAAAGATATTTTCCCTAATTTTGACACTGCTTTGCACATTTATTTGTGCATCATAGTTGCCAACGTGTCCGCTGAAAGGTCATTTTCGAAAATGTCAAGAATTAAAAATAATTTCTCAGCAAGTATGACGCAAGAATGCGTTAACAATTTGTCGATTTTGTTAAGAAAAAATTCTTTTTGAAAAGTCTTTTTTTGAAAAGAATTCTCTGATGTGATCGAACTGGAGTGACGATTTTTTCTGTTATAGGTTATAAACATCGTAGTTTAAATCCATTTTTAATGTATTATTCTTACTTAAATAAAAATTTCTGCAATTTTTTTTCGCAAAAAATGGTAGGTACATGTTTGAAGGGCGGCTACTAGAGAATTACCTAGGGCGTCAATTGACCTAAGCGCGGCCCTGTGCACATTGTTATATACCGGGTGGTGAATCGTCAAATGGGCCAAAGGGAACTCAATGGGAAATTATCATCATCATCATCATCATCATCATCCAGCCTCAAAAGTCTACTGCTGAACCCTGTCTATCCTGCGCCACTCTCATCCAGTTTTTATTTATCCTTCTTAAATTGTCAGTCCATCTTGTAGGCGGTCGACCGACGCTTCCCTTGTCTTCCTTGGTCTCTACTTTGTTCATCGCTTATCTGTCATTCTGGCTATGTGTCCTGCCCGTCATCTCCATCTTAGTCTGGCTATCCTTTCGATGACGTCCGTTACCTTTGTTCTTCTTCTGATCTCTTCGTCTTCAGAGTTATTCCCAACATCGACCACTCCATTCTTCTCTGTGTCACTCTTAGTGTGGTAGCTGATGATTTAGTTAAGGTAAGTGTTTCTGCTCCGAATGTTAAGACTGGCAGGACGCTCTGATCAAATATCTTTCTCTTTAAAATTCATTCACTTTTAAAAGTTTCTCTGAGTTTTTCATATGCTGCCAACCCAAGACCGATTCTTCTCCTCAGTTCATGAGTTTGGTTATCCCTGCCAATCGTAATTTCATGTCAAAGGATTTTTATATATCTACGAGTTCTATTTCTTTTCCACCAACAGGTACTGATGTTCTGATTGGGTACCAAAGGGCCTAGCCGGGTAAGATGATGAAAAGTGCCCCCAACTCGATTCGAATTCCATATAGGTCACCGTTTAGCATATATAGTGAAACTAACTTTCTGAAATTTTTAGCCCCCTAAGTGGTCATGTGACCCACTAGAGCCTAATTAGGGTTTTTATGCTTTTATTTTTTTATCTCAGCTGCATCGAGAACTAGCGAAAAACTTTAAATAAAAAAGTTGTAATCTTTAAAAAGTTCTGTCCGAAAAATTGTCTTTTTTTAATTTTTGGCGGGAAATTTAAATTTTAGAACGATTTTAAAATTTTAAATGAGTATAAAAAAATAACTACGACATTCTTTTTCTCGAAAAAAATATATCACGTGTATTTTAACACAATGTTTCACCCTGAATTTTTTCAAATTTTTAAAATTGGTGAAACGCACCTTTAAAAATGAAAAACCGCATTTTTTCGGTTTTTTTTCGTTTTTTGATACAATTTTGTACATATTTTTCAAAAAAGGTAACACCGTCACTAGAATAGGTAAAAAACTAAAAAATAATTGGGGTTTGCTTAATAAAAATTTTTTGTAACGCCATCCATTTTCAAGATACAGGGCGTTGAAGAAAACAAAATTTTACACATTTTTTACGATTTTGCCGAAACTACTGGCAACATTGTAATAAAACTTGGCGGGTTTAAGAGGTAGTGATTGTGCAGGTTTTGACATATAATTAAGGAATAGGGCTTTTCATTCATACTCATTTGTTTCGAGCTTCTGTCATGTGTCGACATAATATTAATATATCTACGTCATACGTTATTGACATATACCAATGATACAAACCAAAGACGTATGACGTAGGTATATTAATATTTTGTGACACATGACAGAAGCTCGAAACAAATGACAATCGATGAAAAGCCCTATTGATATTCATCATTGGCGCTCATATGACTAATGGTCTGAACTTTTCAAGGAAAGAAAGATAGTACTGACGTATTTCAAATTAACAATCATTTTTGAATTCCTCGTTCAATTTTCGATAAAAAAACTATCTTCTCATTTTTTCATACGACGCGCCGTTTTGCTGCAAAAAATAATAGTATATTATTCAACGAGCATGTAATGATGGCTATTACTAAAGATGATGAAATTTGCGACACGAGCCGTAGGTGAGTGTCGTAATTCATCAGAGTGAATAATAGCCATTACATGCGAGTAGAATACTATACTTTTTCTATGACCTTTAATTTATTTTAATTAGTAAATAATTTAATTATCAACTACTCGAGATTTAAATTATAATAATTTACAAAACTACCTAAATGCTATTTACCCCTAGTACGTGGCTGAATAATTGGTTGCCTACTATTACTAAATTTTTATTTATTGTAAAAATACAACTAGAAATAGTCAATATAAGTTCTATTCGTTTCCGAAAAATTATAAGCTTAAATTTGTACCTACTGTCAGTGAATCTAATAAATAGGAAGTGGCTGTTGTCGGTGGACGTATTTCATATATTATATAGTTATAATGTATATTTACATTTAACTATAGGGGAACATGGGTAACAATGAGACACTTTTTTTTTGGAGCTTAGTATTTTAGAAACTAAGCTAAATAATATTTATTTTTTGAGTTTTACATGATGGTATAAGTATTTACAAATAATTTTGAATAGAATATAATGCAAAAAATGATAAATAAAGTAAATACAGAAAATATTCTATCAAAATGTCCTTTGTCTCATTGTTACCCATAGCGGAGGTACAATGAGACACTATTTGAAAAGTGCAATTTTTTATGCAAAACATTAGAAAAATAATGAAAAAAATATATCAAATGTTTAATTATTTATTATAAAACACCAGCATGAGCTAAAACTAATAATAATATAAGAAAAACTTACTGAATATTAGAACTGAGCAAAACGTGATCCAATAATAATAAAATAAAAAAAAAACATTAATTTTTCTGCCTTTCGGAAATAAATAAACTAAACCTTATTGTAATATAAGAAAAACATAAACATTAATTTTGCTGAATATTTAAATTGAACTTAATTTCAAATGAATAAAAAGCGTTTTGTTATGCCATAGTTAACAGGACATGGCAAAATCATTTTTATGTCTTTTTGGCAGCGTTGTAAGCCAAACTAAATGGCTTAAAGACTTTTAAAACCAGAGGTTGCAACTTGTTCGTTGAATGTGGAGGAAAAGTTATAATAGTAATTCAATTCTCTTGCCAATGTCTAAAACTTTCAAGTTATTTTCCTTAGCTACTCTTCTGATGCTGGATCCAGCATCTACAGCTGTACGCAATTGGTCCTTTGTCGAATTTCCTAGGAGGATTTCGCGTCATTTTTTTTCAAAAATTAATTTAAAATTAAGATATAAAATAATTTACATTATGGGATACAATGCGACATGTCTCATTGTTACCCAACAAGCAATGTCTCATTGTTACCCAAACGACCTTTACAACAACAAAAATTAATTTCAACCTAACCTTTAATCGATTCAATGAAAAAATATCTCCAATTATCAAACAATAAGGCCCTGCATATTATCCATTCGCCAAAAAATGAAAGAAAACAGGTTTTTCGTTTAAAATTCAAAAATACCTACCTTTAACAAAAAAAGAATTGGTCAAATATTAACACTCACTGCCGGTCGGAACGAAACTAAACATGTGGGATGCCTACAAACAGAAACCTTGTGGTCCTTACATAAAAGCTAAAGCGCGCATGCCAAAATTTTGACGAAAAAGTCGCATAGGTAGCCAGAAATATAGGTGTCTCATTGTTCCCCGTGTCTCATTGTTACCCATGTTCCCCTATACATATAA
Organism: Diabrotica virgifera virgifera; assembly: GCF_917563875.1. Lineage (NCBI taxonomy): Eukaryota > Metazoa > Arthropoda > Insecta > Coleoptera > Chrysomelidae > Diabrotica > Diabrotica virgifera. Next base: position 39,349,299 of record NC_065443.1, on the reverse strand, counting down.
TATAATAATATATAACTATAGATAATATGTTATATTCTTTTTCTCATGATCATCTTTCAGTGCGTCACTGTTTTTCGATTTTTTTCTAACGCATTTAAATTGTATGTGACAGAAAAAAAGGCACGTCCGTGATTACAGACATTTACAACATTTATTCTAGTTATTCTAGTTGTCGATAGATGGCGCCATAATAAAAAAAATATTTTTTTTAATTATATAATAATATTAGAAATATATAAGTGGTAAACAAGTATGCGGGATAACAAGAAATAACAGAAGCAAAAAGTGTACAAACTGGTGGAACAATGAAATAAAAGCAGAAGTGAAGCCTAAGAAGATAGCTTGGAAAAATTATTTAAGGAACGAAACCGCAGACAACTACCAAATATACAAACTGCAAAGAATCAAAGTCAAAGATATGGTACTAGCAGCGAAACGGAAAAGTTGGGAAGAATTCGGAAACAAGATGGACGAAGACTGCCACTCTAACGAAAAGTTATTCTTTAAAACCCTGAAGAATTTAAGAATCGAGAAGGCTCCACAAACACCAAAGCAAATAAGGGACAAAGAAGGACACTTACTTCATGACAATGACCACATCCTAGAGAGGTGGAAGCAATATTTCGAGGATCTACTGAATATCCAAAACGATGTAGATATTATCACAGAAGAACCAGAAGAGGTAGAGCAGGAAGACCAAATTCAAGACGAAATAACTATAACGGAAACAAAGGAAATCATACAAAAGCTTAAGAAAGGTAAAGCGGCTGGATTTGATAAAATCACAGCGGAAATGCTTAAAAACATGGGCGACAAGGGCATTGAACTGCTAACAAAAGTGTGTAATAGGGCATGGAGTGAGAGCCAAATACCAAGAGATTGGGAAGTGGGAGTTATTTTACCCATTTTCAAAAAAGGAGATAGACGCGAATGTAGCAGAATTAGCGAATGTTACAGAGGAATAACACTACTGAGCATCCCATCCAAAGTATATGAGAGAATACTAGAAAAACGTCTTTTACAAGAAGTTGATTCTAAAATGGAACAATCACAGAGTAGATTTAGAAAAGGCAGAAGCATCCAAGATCACATTTTTACTAACAAGAAATTAATACAAAATGCACGGAACTCAAGCACCGAGTTATACCAAGCATTTATAGACTTAGTAAAGGCATTTGATAGTACTCCAAGGAAGGTGATTGACATATGTTTGAAAAAGAAAGGTGTGAAAATCAAACTCAGGCAAGCCATTATGAGTATATATAGACATACAAGGAACAGAATCAGAACCGATAATATGGAATCCGAAGAGTTTATAGTAAATGAGCGGCTACGTCAAGGAGGAGTCCTAGGCCCCATACTGTATAACATGGTCTTGGATGACATAATTAAAGAAACTAGAGCAGAAACATTAAAGTTATATGCCGGACATAGAAATTTAGAAGCAGTGTGGATCTCAGAGTGTGCATACGCAGACGATCTAGTGATATTTGGGAAAAATGAAGGGGCATTTGCCCCCCTGAAATGAAATTTCCTGATGATTGCCTGAAAATGACTGAAATTTACAAAAAATCGATCAATTTTGTATTATGTTTGCATATATAATGTATTGTATTTATAATGTTTGCCCCCCCCCCTAGCAAAATTTCAAATGACGCTCCTGGATAACTGTCAGATTTAACTAAAATGTCATGTTAGAATAAATGTCATAAATGTGTATTATCACGGACTTACCCTTTTTCCTATCATTTGTTACGCACTGAAAAATGCTCATGAAAAGGACAATAACATACTTAACACAAGATAACTTGAAAAACAAACACAATGTTAGTTATAAATTCCAATTAACATAAACAAAATGCGCTAATGTCACTGTCACTAAATTAAATGATAAACGTCAAAAACAAGATATAAACGTAAAAAATATACTGACATTATTACAGTTAAAATTCTTTATGGCATCTTTATTCTAAAATGGCGCATCGTATGAAAAAATAGGAAGATAGATTTTTTGTCATAAATTGAACGAGGAATTCAAAAACGATTGTTAATTTGAAATATGTTAGTGGCGCACTATATTTTTTCTTTGAAAATTTCAGACCATTACCCCTATGCGCGCCAATGATGAATATCAAATCCTTAGTTGTATGTCAAAACATGCAAAATAACTACCTCTTAAAACCCGCCAAGTTTATTACAATATTGCCAGTAGTTTCGGCAAAATCGTAAAAAAATGTGTAAAATTTTGTTTTCTTCAACGACCTGTATCTTGAAAATGGATGGCGTTACAAAAAATTTTCATTAAGCAAACCCCAATTATTTTTCAGTTTTTTACCTATTCTAGTGACGGTGTTACCTTTTTTGAAAAATATGTATAAAATTGTATCAAAAACGAAAAAAAAACCGAAAAAATGCGGTTTTTAACTTTTAAATGTGCGTTTCACCAATTTTAAAAATTTGAAAAAATTCAAGGTTAAACATTGTGCAAAAATACACGTTATATATTTTTTCCATGAAAACGAATGTCTTAGTTATTTTTTTATAGGTACTCATTTAAAATTTTAAAATCGTTCTAAAATTTAAATTTTCCGCCAAAAATTAAAAAAAAATTTCCACCTACCTCTACCGAAAGTATACTTTTCCGGACCTGATTGTAGGGAACAAAGTTGTACTTTTCCTCCCTAGGGAGGAAAAGTAAAAGTGACGTCATGGTATTTCATTCATGATGTATAACTTATTGACGACCTGTACAATATCTATTTTTTATTACGTAAGTATCTATACATTTTAACGTTTATTTATAAAACACACTATATTTTGCAGAATGGTAAAAAACAGTAAATTGTTATTTTGATTTAACAATGTTTACATTAATAATTTGACTTATATTTGACAGTTGACAGTTATATTGTACCTACTTGTTAGTTTTAGTTCTAATAAATTTTGTTGGTTAGTTACATAATTAAATTAAGTAAAAATGAAAAAATGACTTGTTATATGGGGAAGGTGGAAAAACCATATGTATAACATGGGAGTAAAATGCCTTTTCCTCCCTTGAATGATTACTGCCCTCCGCTACGCGTCGGGCAGTAAACTTCATTCTCGGGAGGAAAAGTAGCACTTTCCTCCCTTGTTATGCAAATAGCTATTTCGAACAGAACTTTTTAAAGCTTACAACTTTCCTATTTAAAGTTTTTCGGTAGTTCTCGATGCGGCTGAGATAAAAAATAAAAACATAAAAACCCTAATTAGGCTCTAGGTGGGTCACATGACCACCTAGGGGGCTAAAAATTTCAGAAAGTTCTTTTCACTATATATGCTAAACGTTGACCTATATGGAATTCGCATCGAGTTAGGGGCACTTTTCATCATCTTACCCGGCTAGGCCCTTTGTCAGTATTTTTGTTTTTGAGATGTTTATATCTAAACCTACATTTTCTGTAGTCACAACGAGTTCCTGAATGGGAAATTCTAAATTGTTAAATTCCTGCTTCCCTAATTATTTTACATCAAGTCATGAGAAACAATTTTTATATGACTGAAATAATAATGTATTAAAACCAAATATGTTAAAATGTTTTTTTTTTGGCATAGACTTGGGTGTTAAAATTGTTCAACGAATTAGAGACATTCCAAAATTTTGCAAAATATAATACATTTGCCACAGTACCTATTCTTAGTCAAAACGATAGATATTTGACCTCCAAAAACCACACGAATAAGCTGAATTTTGCTGAAATTTTTAATTTTGGGACCCCGAAAACGATGCAAAAAGTTTTCCTTTCCTACCCCCGAGTTTCCCCCTAAAACCCACCTCGAAGGGAGGCATGCCGTAGAAAGAAATGTTTCAAACAAGAAATATAGCTAAGATAATTTTGACAAAAAATGTTTATTACCACTTTTTGTGTAGAAAGTACCGTTCTGCCGGAAGCGATTGGCGATTTTGAGCGTCAGTTATGCACTCGAAATCAATTTTTTAAATAAAATGTGTCATCATCATCATTCTCTTTGCCTTATCCCTATGCGGGGTCGGCTTCCCTAATTGCATTTCTCCACACAATTCTATCTTGGGTCATATCAATGTTAATCCCCTTTACCAACATGTCCTGCCTTATCGTCTCCGCCCAGGTCTTCTTTGGTCTTCCTCTCCTACTCCTACCAGGAATCTGCATTTCAGCTATTCTTCGTATTGGGTGATTAACGTCTCGACGTTGAACATGACCAAACCATCTTAACCTATGCTCTCTCATTTTGGCATCAATTGGTGCCACACCTAGACTTTCCCTAATATACTCATTTCTAATTTTATCCTTCTTTGTCACTCCACTCATCCATCTAAGCATTCTCATTTCCGCCACATGCATTCGTTGTTCCTCTTTCTTTTTCACTGCCCAACATTCAGTTCCGTGCATCATAGCCGGTCTTATGGCTGTTTTGTAGAATTTTCCCTTCAGCTTCATTGGAATTTTTCTGTCACACAACACACCACTCGCTTCTTTCCACTTCATCCATCCAGCCCTAATTCTACTGCATGCATCTGCATCTATTTCTCCATTACTCTGTAATACCGATCCCAGGTACTTAAAACTATTGCTTTTCACAATCATTTCACCATCCAAAGATACCATTTTATTTGTAGTAACTCCATCTTTAAATGAACATTCCAAATACTCTGTTTTTGTCCTACTAAGTTTTAAACCTTTTTCCTCCAGGGCTTGTCTCCACTATTCCAGTTTTTGTTCTAAGTCTCTTTCACTATTTCCTATCAACACTACATCATCAGCATACATTAGGCACCAAGGAATACTACCCTGTAGTTTCGCTGTTACCTGGTCCAAAATTAATGAGAATAAATAAGGACTAAGCACCGAGCCTTGGTGCAATCCTACTTTCACCTGAAATTTATCAGTCTCTCCCACGAGCTTTACATATTCGCCAGGGACTCCTTTCTTATTGAGTGCCCACCACAGAATCTCTCGAGGAACTCTATCATATGCTTTCTCAAGATCAATGAATACCATATGAGCGTTGGTCTCTTTATTCCTATATTTTTCCATCAGTTGCCTTACAATGAAAATTGCATCTGTTGTTGATCTGCCCTGCATAAAGCCAAATTGATTATCGGATATTTCAGTTTCTTCACGTATCCGTCTATCAATTACTCTCTCCCATATTTTCATGGTGTGGCTAAGTAGTTTTATAGCCCTGTAGTTTGTGCATTGTTGTATGTCTCCCTTGTTTTTGTAGACAGGTACTAATATACTGCTTCTCCATTCGTCTGGCATTTGTCCAACTTCCATAATTCTATTAAATAGACCTGCTAGCCAACTGTCTCTGTCTCCCAATTCCTCCCAATTCTAGACATTCCTGTCTCTCCCAATGCTCTCCATACTTCCCCAGGAATATCATCTGGTCCGACTGCTTTTCCTTTCTTTAATTTTTGAAGCGCTTGAGCCACTTCCTCGTTTGTTATTCTGGTAACCTTTGCTGTTACTGTCTCCGTTAACTCCACAGGCTGTCTGTTAAATTCTTCATTTAATAAACTGTCAAAATACTTTCTCCATCTCTTTTTGACATCCTTTTCGTGAATTAGTATTTTATTATTTTCATCTCGGATACATCTAATCTGATTAAAATCTCTTGCTTTATTTGCTCTCTGTTTGGCTATTTTATATATATTTGCTTCGCCTTCCCTGGTATCAAGTTGATCGTATAGGTTTGAATACGCTTCTGCTTTAGCTTTTGCTACTGCTACTTTCACTTCCTTTTTGGCGACCATATAGTTTTGAAGATATATGTCCGATCTGGTTTCTTGCCACTTTTTATATAATTTTCTCTTCTCTTTTATTTTTCCTTGTACTTCATTTGACCACCACCAAGTCTCTTTATCCTCAAACTTCTTTCCTGACGTTTTCCCAAGTATTTTAAATAAAATGTGTAAATGTTTTAAATAAAATTATTTAAATAAAATGTGTATCAACGGTAAAAATTCGATATCTTTTGATTAGGGTGTCCTATCGACATAAGCCAAAATGCGCTTAAAGGTAAATGGGTAGCTTTCGTACCCAGTTTTTGCAGTTTGTCGCAAATGAAGTATGTTTCTATAGAGCTGTTAAGTAAATAAAAATTGCGCGATTTTTGCCATTTTTTACAATCCTTATGGATGGTTGTAGGGGGAAGCCCGAGGATAGGAGTGGCAAACTGTTTTTGCATATTTTTGGGGTCCATAAATTGGACTAATATGTAGTACTCTGGCAAATGTATATTTTCGGAATGTGTTTAATTCGTAGAACAAATCTAATAGTTGTTTCTAATAAAGATTTCAATTCTCTATAAATAGTTTCTCAAGACTTTTGATATAAAATAATCAGGGAAGCAGTAATTCAACAATTTAAAATTTCCCATTGAGTTTCCTATGGCCCGTTTGATGATTCACCACCTGGTATGATGAGGGCCGTAAAGAAAGAATAATCTAATCAAAAAAACTTTTGGGTGTATCTCTCGTTGTAAGTATTATCATTTATTTCGAAAATTATTATTCATTAATCTTATGGAAAAATGCCATCATTATTATCTCTACCTTTATATCTTTTCGGGATTGGCTTCCCTAATTACATTTTTTGTGATTTTGTTCATAAGGACTTGGAAGACCTCTAGATTGTCCGGAAATCTGCATTCAAGGGGAGGAAGTAGAAAAGACAAAAAGTAAAACAACTAGTTGAAGGCTCCAAATTGTGCTAAGAGAAAAGTAACACTACGAACGTAGTTGAAATAATAATTATTACTGATAGATAAATGAAAGAGAACGTATTATAAGTGGTAAGAACTAATGATAGAGTATCCTCAGTGAAATTTGCGTGCGTCTGTTGATGCTTCTTGAGGCGCTCTGGATTAAAATGAAAGAAAATCTGTCTATGAACAAATAGGATATACCTACTTCATCAGAGATATTTCATCAGAGGAAACAGTTATCATAGGAGGTGTTGTTTGTCTTGTACATGCGGCTTAATCCAATCCATACGCCAGTCAGTCAATGGGAGCAAGAATAGGCAATTACCTCCGAATACTGCATGGATTTTAATGAAATTTGGGGCGTAGCCTCTACTTATCTCCTAATTCAAAGTCTATCCTATGCCGATGTGTGCTTTTATCTTGGGGGTGGTTCCCACCTCTTCTTAGGGGTGGAACAATTTTTGGTTAAAATTACCACGGAATTCGCTAGAGAACCTAATTGTAAGCATAAACTCTTCTATAATTTTTTTTAAACTCAATACTTTTTGAGATATTCGTGGTTAAAAATTGGCCATTTTCATTGAAACATAATACCTTTTCGAACGGTTTTTTGCGAATACCTTAAACATTATGCATCTAACGTAAAAAACCATATTAAACATTTTTGTAGGTTATAAAAAATAAAGAGACACTTGCCTTCATAAATCTTCTAGTTATAATACAAAAAAAGATATGGTAGGTGGAAATCGTTTGTTTTTTGGTACATTCTCAAATTGGTGTATTCAACTTGAAATAACAGAGAAACGGTCAACTTTAGGTGTATAATGCCACTTATACCTTTTGTATTCCTTGAAAAGGCCTTTAAAATGAGCTACATTAGAGGTCCATTACGTTAAAACTAAGCGAGATATGCTGCAAACAAAATTGATAACTAATGTATTTTAAGAAAAAATGAGAAGTAATTTTAACCCCCATCCACCAAAATGTAAATGCATCGTTTTCCTTCTACAATACCTTTTATTATAGTGTTATTTCTATGTTCAAAAAGTTGGACAGGTTTAAAATGAATGGTTTTTGAAAAATGAAAGATCAAATTATAGAGTGCATTTTTAAATTTTCTTAAAAATCTTCCTTTTTCTCCATGTAACTTGAAAATGATAAGAGATACAGTAATGAAAAATCAAAAAGAAATTTATATCTGAAAAAACCCTACATTTTTGTGTGGTATCTTTTTTTTGTATCTCTTATCTTTTTCGAGTTACATGGAGGAAAAGGAAGATTTTTAAGAAAATTTAAAAATGCGCTCTATAATTTAATCTTATTTTTTTGAAAAACCGTTCATTTTAATCCAGTTCAACTGTTTGAACATAGAAATAACACTATAATAAAAAGTATTGTAGAAGGAAAACGATGTATTTAAGTTCTGATGGATGAGGGGTTAAATATACTTCTTATTTCTTCTTAAAATTCATTAGTCATCAACTTTTTTGCAGAATAGTTGTTTCTTGCAACTTTTTTTCGCTTAGTTTGAATGTGATCGACATTTAGTATTGCTCATTTTAAAGGTTTTTTCAAGCCCTACAAAAGTTATTAGTATCATTATACACCTAAAATCAACAGTTTCTCTGTTATTTCAAGTTGAATAAACCGATTTGAGCATGCAGCAAAAAACAAACTCTTCTTACCTACAATACCCCTCTTTGTATTTTAACTAGAAGATTTATGAAGGAGCAAATCTCTTTGTTTTTTATAACCTACAGAAATATGTTATATAGTGTTTTTTGTTAGATGCATAGTTTTTAAGGTATTCGCAAAAATTCGTCCGAAAAGGTGTAATTTTTCAATGAAAATGGCCAATTTTCAACCACGAATAACTCAAAAAGTATTGAGTTTTCAAAAAATAATTATAGAACAGTTCTGCTTAAAATTATGTTCTCTAGCCTCTTCCGTGGCTATTTTAACAAAAACATTTTTCACCCCCGAGAAGGGGTGGGAACCACCCCCAAGATAGAAGCGCACATCGGCATAGGGTAGACTTTGTTTCTTGAGCTATTCCCTACTTACTGTGAAAATATCAAGTACATCGATGTAGTAAGATGGATTTCGGAGCCAAATACCCTCATTGACTGCCCTACCAAGAGACTGTTGTCACATTATAATTCCATCAAATGTCACTTTACTTTGAAGATTGACGTTATTTAAAAATGTCAAAATTTTTTTGTCAAATCTCTTTTAACAATTTCCCCATGTTATTTTGAACATGGGGAACATTTTATTTGGACGAAGAGTTTGTGAAGATTCTACTGATGAAAGTGCTATAAATTTGTCGGATAGTTGCGTTGAAAAATTAATAAAACCTCCAGGTAATTTTAGTACGAATATTACACACATCGAAAAAGTCTAGGGATATTTTTAGAATGAGACATAATTTTTTGTTTAGTTGTTTTGGATAAAGTAAAATCTATTTGTAGTGATTAATAGTATTTAATATACAAGAAAATTTGTTAAAATGTCAAAAATAACGAGTTTGCCTTTAGGTGCAATTAAAATGTACATTTATTAAAAATAAAACTAGCCCAATCATTTGCATCACAGCTTTGATATTCCTGAGACCACTATAATCTTGCAGCGTGTTTGCCTCTGCAGATAGGTGGACATCTCAATGACCTTCGAGTGTGGAGATTGGATTCATGGAATTTTATTATTGGATTCATGGACGAGTTCTTAAAGTACCACGGCCCACGGTTAACTGGTGTGGTCGTGTGGTTGTCTTCTAGCGGTTAACACTAACAATCAATAATAAGCTGAAGTTGTAGCGCGCTCTTGACCTGGATGGCGTTCGGCAATTCCAGTGTCACAAAAACGCTACCACAATCGACTTATAACACTTTGGGAGACTCCCATGCGCTCAGCTACATTAGCTTGCCGCTTGTCACCTAGAAAAAGACGTACAGCTCTATCCATCTCATCCAAAGTTAAATGACTTCACTTCATTATTAAAAACAATATTTTGAATACCCTAACAAGAACTTTATAGCATGAATAAAATGGAAACTACCAGAATATTAAATGCAGTATACAAACCATAGTTTTTCCTCCCCTGTTAAAAATTTTGTGAAATATTTGTTAATATCACTTTGACGTTTTCTTTTACTCACAACAATGTACATGATGAGCAACTTTACAAACTCAATTGAAATTAAATAACCACATGAATTTGTTTTTATTAATTTTATTATGTTATAAAAATATCCCTAGACTTTTCAGATGTGTGACTATAAACAAATAAGAAAAATATATGAACAGTGAATCGTCACGCTGCTGACAAAACTAGAGAAATATTTTGAAAGTATATTGAGTGACAAAAAAATTCAAAACTTGACAAAGTTCAAACACCTACGTATGTATATTAAGGGGCGTTTAAACACAGCGATAAGTCCAGCAACTAGTTGTGATGACAAGTTGCTGTGATTTGTTGAGGTTGAAACGCTGTTTAGACGCTGCGATAAGTTGACCACAACAAGTTGAAGAGGGGACCATTGTGTACATTAGACCCTTTTAGACCCTTCAATGAATTATAACTAGTTTTCATCGTAAACAAATAGATCCTGTTACTTTCAAAATATAAAGGTTGGGTATGTTATACAGGGTATTTACAAAGTTATAACCAATTTTATATGAAAATCGTAACAAGTTCCTCACTGTATAAATAAAAATAAGCACAACGGCAATGGTTTATTGATGCCATATTTTATTTATTGTCAAAATTTTTAAAAATGATTGATATTGCTAATTTACTTTATATCTAATAAAGGGTGAGTTAAAACTCAAGTAGGTAGGTACATTATTTTTTCAGTAAAATTTAAATGGGATACCCTGTATTTTATATCACTATTAAAAAGTACCATTACCGTACTTTAATTTGTATACAACATTCCCTATTCGTCTGTCTACGCAAAAGAAAAAGTAATTAAAAATGCGTGATCAAGGGATCAGGCACGTCAACTTCTGTCGGTTTTTCAACAAAAGCTTTGATGGTTCGCAATACGTATTTGGACGGGTTTGCGAGTGGTTTGTTGGTTTTGGAGCGCCTGAGTTGAAAATATCAACAAAAAACATTCATACATTAAAAATTTAACTTTGTTTCTGGTGAAGCAACACAGTTGGAAAAAGCAGCTGATATAATATTATAATTGTAACCGGAAAGCAAAAAAGGTAACGCACAACTTGGAAGAACCTATAGTTTTCTAACTTCGCTTCTGGTGAAGCAACAGGGTTGGAACAACCAGATATATTATAATTGTGTCACCGGAAAGTGAAAAAGGTAACTCACAACTTGGAAGAGCCTATAGTTTTCTAACTTCGCTTCTGGTGAAGCAACGGAGTTGGAACAAGCAGATATATTATAATTGTGTCACCGGGAAGCGAAAAAGGTAACGCACAACCTGGAAGAACCTATAGTTTTCTAACTTTACTTCTGGTGAAGCAACAGGGTTGGAACAACCAGATATATTATAATTGTGTCACCGGAAAGTGAAAAAGGTAACTCACAACTTGGAAGAGCCTATACTTTTCTAACTTCGCTTCTGGTGAAGCAACGGAGTTGTAACAAGCAGATATATTATAATTGTGTCACCGGGAAGCAAAAAAGGTAACGCACAACTTGGAAGAACCTATACTTTTCTAACTTCGTTTCTGGTGAAGCAATGGAGTTGGAACAAGCAGATATATTATAATTGTGTCTCCAGAAAGCGAAAAAGGTAACGCACAACTTGGAAGAATCTATAGTTTTCTAACTTCGCTTCTGGTGAAGCAACAGGGTTGGAACAACCAGATATATTATAATTGTGTCACCGGAAAGTGAAAAAGGTAACTCACAACTTGGAAGACCCTATAGTTTTCTAACTTCGCTTCTGGTGAAGCAACGAGTTGGAACAAGCAGATATATTATAATTGTGTCACCGGTAAGCGAAAAAGGTAACGCACAACTTGGAAAAACCTATAGTTTTCAGGGACTACCTTTTTCGCTTTCCGGTGACACAATTATAATATATCTGATTGTTCCAACTGCGTTGCTTCACCAGAAACGAAGTTAGAAAACTATAGGCTCTTCCAAGTTATTCGTTACCTTTTTCGCTTTCCGGTGACACAATTATAATATATCTGCTTGTTCCAACTGCGTTCCTTCACCAGAAACCAAGTTGGAAATCTATAGGTTCTCCCAAGTTGTGCGTTACCTTTTTCGCTTTCCGGTGACACAACTATAATATATCTGCTTGTTCCAACTGCGTTGCTTCACCAGAAACGAAGTTAGAAAACTATAGGCTCTTCCAAGTTATTCGTTACCTTTTTCGCTTTCCGGTGACACAATTATAATATATCTGCTTGTTCCAACTGCGTTCCTTCACCAGAAACCAAGTTGGAAATCTATAGGTTCTCCCAAGTTGTGCGTTACCTTTTTCGCTTTCCGGTGACACAACTATAATATATCTGCTTGTTCCAACTGCGTTGCTTCACCAGAAACGAAGTTAGAAATATATAAGTTCTTTCAAGTTGTGCGTTACCTTTTTCGCTTTCCGGTGACAATAATTATAATATTCTGCTTGTTCCAACTGCGTTGCTTCACCAGAAACAAAAGTTAAATTTTTAATTTATGAATGTTTTTTTATATACTGATAACGATTTCCGAAGTGAAACTCGAAACGTCAAGTAAACTTGATTTCAAACTCGAATTGTGACTTATGTCCAAATAAAATAGTAAATCTTATTTTGTATTTCTCACGCCGGTAAGAAGACAACAATGAAATGACCTTTTTTACATTGGTCCGCATGTATATTTTTTATTTCAGCTTCGAGATGGATGACGTCACTAGTATGTAAATGCCAAAAAATCATAATTTAAAAATATGTCCGGATTTTTTAGTCGTCGGTTTACGAAATAATGAATTTATTCCATTTGGTTTTGCCACACTGTAGAACGTAGAACTAATAATAATTATTAAGTTACATAATATTTATTTAATTATAAAATTGCATAAAGTTATAAATTTAAAAAGCCATCGTCGTCATCTGAATAGGGAATCTTACTGATTCAAAAACAGCTTTCTTTGAAACACTTCAGATATCAGGACATCGAGATTCATTTTTCGGAAAAATAACAAAGAGTGCGAGCGGAGAAATCAAACTTGTTTGGTTTCGCTGTTTTGCTCTATGATTTCTGCCACTATGTTTTCGAACACCCTATGTAACATTCTAATTAATTTTATAAATGTGAATCTAAAAGTTGGCTACAATTTTTGTTATTAACTTTTATTGCTATCTATTACTATAACGGATCTACGTAGCTTTACCCCACTAATCAATCACCCTGTACATTATTTAATTATATATGTAAATAAATTCTAATACGGTAAGATTCTCCTAAATTGATACGACCCAAGTCCAAAGATAAATCGCTGTACCGTTTAGACACGACGATAAATTAAAACAACTCGATCCTTGTGATAAGTTGATACCAACCTCAACCCAACTCCAACTTTGATAAGTCGTGCGATGCACCGTTTACACACAATGATAAGTTGCAACAACTCGATTGACCTTGATAAGTTGTTTGATATATCGCTGTGTTTAAACGATCCTTTAAGCGTCGTTTAAACACAACGATAAGTCACAGCAACTAGTTGTGATGACAAGTTGAAACGCTGTTTAGACGCTGCAATTCAATGCGATACCACCTTCAACCCAACTCCAACTTTGATAAGTTGTGCGATGCACCGTTTACACACAATGATAAGTTGCAACAACTCGATTGACCTTGATAAGTTGTTTGATTTATCGCTGTGTTTAAACGACCCTTTAGAGTTCATTAATTTTTTACATACCGACTTATCGTACCATAAACAGCAAGTGATAAAATCTTCAGGTTTATCTAAGTTTTGTAGTGGTCTTGGATATAGACATGGAACGATACGTGTGAACGAGCGTAGACTCATGAGTCGATGAGTTCTGAGGAATTACAGAGAGACCACAGAGTGACAATGATCACCGACTAGTACTTCTGGCTCTGAGAGACAGATTCAGTAGTACTCGAGTCGTTGCAAATCAATGGTCTGGAGAGCACAGACACAGAAGCAGGGTGGGTATGCCTATAGCATTTCACGGAATACGACATTTTGGCCTTTTTTATCGCCCATATTGGGTGATACCTCTCGTAGCTGAACATCGGGGTAACGGTTTGCTCTTTTTCTATTAGAGACAATACGAGGATAACTTTGGCTTTTTTATGTTTTTGCTAATAAATTTAATATTATACTTAGAGGAACGAGAGGATGTTCAATGCAAACCATCGGATGAAAGAATTGAGGATGATAAGTGGATGAAAAAATTACAGTGTCTCGATAGAACACACTCAGAAGAAAACGGTATAACTATGGAGAATGTGGAACAACTTTTTGAAACGGTTGAGAAAAAAATAGGTGACAAGTTACAACACGCTGACTGTCCTACCGACGAGGTAAAAAATTTGGATTAATAATTATTTCTTAGCAAAAAAAATTCATACCTAAAGTAAATACTTTACGTTGAAAGCTATAGCTATAAAGTTGACGCTGTAGCGCCTTGTTATTAGTTTTTTTAATATTTTCAGAACGCTTCTATTTAGGAAAACGAAAACTGGTACGCCTATTTACTTTACAGAGATAAATCGAGTCCATCAATTGCGAATATCTAGTACCGGTCATGGCCGTCCGTTTTGGGTAGGGTAATAGTTATTTTATCGCATAACTTCTAGTATGGATCTATGGTGGAGTATCACTGATCCGCAAGCCCTTATCCCTTGCCTTACTGCTCCCCCATAGGCTCATCAAACTACCGCATATTCAAGATTAAGCCTAAGATTCTTATGAATTTTAAACTATAGCGTTAGCCTTTTTGTTTTTCGTTCACCGGGTCAGGAATTGAACTCGCATTCATCACGGCGAAGTGATGTGCGAACCACTGGTCATTCCGCTAGGTTATTCGAGCCAGTATCAAAAATGCTTAAAAGTTAAAGACAAAAAAGTTCCACCCTCGTATTTATCTGAAATATTGAAATTACACTATGATATACACACACCGGCAAAATTAGCCGAACACCTTAAAAATGGGACATGTTTGATGTCACGAATTTCCTAAACCAGTGGTCCGATTTGAGTGATGCTTTTAGTATGTTATAGCCTTATTATTTAAGAATATCGTTGTAATAATATTGTTGCTAGACAGCTAAATATCATTTTATACCGGGTGTAACAATAATACTGTGTTTTTTTCTTAAAGTTTGGAACACCCTGTGGAATATTCTAGTATATATAAAATATTGAAATTAAAACTCAAATATAGCCTTAGGCTTTCTTAACATTTTCTTTTTTGATTCATTTGCTTATGTTGGAAAATAAAAAAGTTATGGGCTTTAACAACTAGCCATGTTTTTCATCGATAAATCCTCATAGTAGGGGAGGAAAGTATTCTAAATTTGCAGTTACTCGAGCGTTGTGGGGACCTATTCGATTGTGAATAGTATGTGCTAAAACCAGAAAAAGGTTAAGTTAAGTTTTCCATTTATTGGGGGACTTTTCATTTTTTAATTTATTTTCCATTTGAAACAATTGTTTTTTTCCGATTATAGCGTCATTTATCCATAATTTAAAAAAATGTTGCGAATAAAAGTTGCTTATTTTTACGTCAGGAATCCAAATCTTCAATAAAAATTGGGGGCTCCTATTTAAGATTTTAAAGTAACCCCCCACCCCACCTCCGTGGGGGGACGTGTTTGGTGCCATTCGACAGATTTTTGAAAAATATTGAATACATGTATTTTGCAGTTTTACGACCTGATGTTCATTTCGCGAAATATCGTATTTAAAATTTTTGATTTACCCCCCAAGCGAATAATTTTTTTAAATTTCTAAGAACAGATTTTTTTTCGGTCCCCCTTAATGAATTCCCCGGTGTTAAGAACCAATATATGATATAGGTACATTTACAGGGTACAAGGTTTCTCCCCATGTGATAATCTGACGCGCTCGAGTAACTGAAAAAATCCCCGCTTGAGCTCCCCTACCATCATTATCTGCTTAGTTTAATAAACAAGCCTAAAGTAATTCAATAGGTGTATTAAATAAATAAATTAATAAGCGATGTCACAATGACGACCCCCCGTGGATTTCAGCTGAACTAGCTGAACATCATATCGAAAAACTGCAAAATACACGTATTCAATATTTTTGAAAAATCTATCGAATGGCACCAAACACGTCCTCCCACGGAGGTGGGGTGGGGAATTTAATTTAAAATCTTAAATAGGAGCCCCCAATTTTTATTGCAGATTTGGATTCTTTACGTAAAAATAAGCAACATTTATTCGACACATTTTTTCGAATTATGGATGGATCGCGCTTTTATCGGAAAAAAAGATTGTTTAAAATGGAAAATAAATTAAAAAATGAAAAGTCCTCCAATATATGGAAAACTTAACTTAACCTATTTCTGGTTTTAGCACATACTATTCACAATCCAATAGGTGCCCATAACGCTCGAGTAACTACAAATTTAGCATACTTTCCTCCCCTACTATGAGGATTTATCGATGAAAAACATGGCTAGTTGTTAAAGCCCATAACTTTTTTATTTTCCAACATAAGCAAATTAATCAAAAAAGAAAATGTTAAGAAAGCCTAAGGCTATATTT
The DNA here is from genome assembly GCF_917563875.1 of Diabrotica virgifera virgifera. NCBI lineage: Eukaryota > Metazoa > Arthropoda > Insecta > Coleoptera > Chrysomelidae > Diabrotica > Diabrotica virgifera. The sequence goes on along the minus strand of NC_065443.1, from coordinate 39,332,843 downwards.
GAGTTTTAATTTCAATATTTTATATATGCCAGAATAGTCCACAGGGTGTTCCAAACTTTAAGAAAAAAGCACAGTATTATTGTTACACCCGGTATAAAATGATATGTAGCTGTCTAGCAACAATATTACTACAACGATATTCTTAAATAATAAGGTTATAACATACTAAAAGAATCACTCAAATCGGACCACTGGTTTAGGAAATTCGTGACATCAAACATGTCCCATTTTTAAGGTGTTCGGCTAATTTTGCCGGTGTGTGTATTTTTATTAAATGAATAACTTAACATCCATTGTAACAAATAATTAACAAAATTCGAATATGTTAATAAACAACTTTACAAAATGGATGAGGGCGGGTCCATTTTGGGTGACAGAACAAAACTCTTCCGCTTAATTGGCCAGACGTAAGAAACGCACTGTAAAAGATGAAAGTTGGTCAACTCTTCCGTTCCGTTACGTTTCTTTTACGTTCCGTCATGCATTTGCGTTCATTTATAAACAAGAGTACACAAAATTTGGTGTTGATCTTTTCCAGTGCGTCTACGTCTACGCCACTAAGGATTTGATAAAAAGATTGTTAAATATCGGATATGAAAATTGAATGTTTGAGATTAAACAAGAAGACTTTAAAATAATATTGCCAATATTTATGAGTTGCGTTCCTGGGACGACTTTACTGAAAGATAGTTCATTCGATTACATGAAATCAACCCCAACTCAATAATATCCGTCTCAAAAAAATCATAGCATGTGATCTGGCTTTAAAAAGACAACCACATGCAACGGCGACAGTAAAATTCTCGTGCTAGAGATTCCATAGTAAATCACGAGGGACAACCAGGAAAAAACCTCGTGATACTATCCCGATATCCTGAAAGAAACAGTAAAAAGAGAAAAATTAAAGAAGCGACTCTATGCTAAATGAAACCAGTTGTGTCTCAAATTCGTTGGTGGAATGTAGTAAGATGTGGTTACCCATACTAAAAGAGGAAGTCAATAGAAAGAAAAGATCACGATTAGTAAGTCAATAACATATCGAGTTAGTACATATTATATATTTTAGTATTATTTATATATCTATGTATTATTAATATTATTTATAATTTAAAATAACATATGTATATTAAGGTCACAATTTGGTATTAGTTTTGAGAGTAAACTAAACGTAAGACCTAATACTTACGATGTCGGGATAGTATCACGAGGTTTTTCCTAGTTTTCCCTCGTGATTTACTATGGAATCTCTAGCACGAGAATTTTACTGTCACCGTTGCATATGGTTGGCTTTTTAAAGACAGATCACATGCTATGATTTTTTGTGACGGATTTTCTTGAGTTGGGGTTGATTTCATGTACATAATCGAATGAACTATCTTTCAGTAAAGTGGTCCCAGGAACGCAACTCATAAATTATGGCAATATCATTTTAAAGTCTTCTACTTTAAAATATATAATATATGTCTGAATTGCCAATATAAATGAGTCAGATTAAATAAATTATTAGAAGAATATTTTACTTAACAACATTTTTGTTTGATTTATTAATATTTTGTATTTTGACAACGGCATCCGATTTGGACGTCGAAACGTTAATAAAATAATTTTTTTAGTAAAATTGTGGCTTATTTCCCATTTAAATAGTTGATCATACACATATTTTTTTTTATTTTTCAGTTAATAGACTGTTTGAAAGCTCACAAAACCTGCATAATAAAGTGCAGTACATACATGAATAACTTTATAGAATGTATAGATACCGCTAGAGTCGAAGCTATTAAAAGATCATTTGCAATTGACGAACAACAACATGAGTGTCACAAAATTCCCAGAGAAAAACCTTGTCAAAATTCTTTGGATGAAGAAGAACAGGAGGAAAATTAGTTTTATCTTATTTCATACACAAATATATACTTCAACGTCAGAATAAGGGTTTTATTTATTCGGCATTTTTTATCCGTATATAAGAGTATTTTCACTTGTAATTGCACAAGAGCTCTAAAATTACCGATTCGATTTGTATCCCTAGTGACAATTTGACAGTTTTAATGTATGTCAACTATGCACGAGGGCAACATAAATCGGTAAATTTTAAGATCTTGAGTGTAATTCGGTAAGATTATTTCATGAATTTTTTTTTTATTGCAATCAGTCAAAAAAACAGACCATAAACACATTTGTTGAAATTTACAATGGCCCGAAGAGAATATTTCGATAAATATTTACTCTACATGAGTATTACAATTACATTTACAATTAGTGTTTCTTAAGTTAAGAATGGTAAATCTAATGGAAATTTTTGCTTAATACGTCTAATTTGTTGACTATTGTCTAATAAATTTAGCGCTAACACATTTGGGTGGTTTTCTAGTCGCTGTAAATATTTATCACTGTGTGACACTATCACTTCACTCGCAGTTGGCACTTGAAGGTCTTGTAGGATGTCTTTGTTGCTTACAAACCACGGCGCATCAGTTATTGCTCGTAACACCTTGTTTTGAAACCCGTCCATGATTGCTAGATTGGATTTTGAAGCAGTGCCCCACAACTGTATTCCGTACGTCCAAATTGACTTGAGTATGGCATTGTATGCTAGTAATTTATTTCTCAACGACAACTGGGATTTTCTTCCGAGCAACCAATAGTATTTTCTATATATGGTATCAAGATGTTCTCTTTTTTTCCATATATGAGTTTTCCAAGTGAGTCTCTTGTCCATATGTAGGCCTAAGTACTTTACAGTATCTGCCGTTGGAAGGGGAGCATTGTTGAGTGATATTTGAGGAGAATCACTATGACATTTAGTGAATAATATGTGGCTTGATTTGGATTCTTTAAGTTTTATCTTCCATTTCTTAGTCCATTTTTCCATAATTTTCGACATGACAGGCAGTAGACTTATTGGTCGGTATGAAGTTGTTTCGTGTTGAGGTTTACCAGGTTTAGGGATTAGTATTATTTGCGCTACCTTCCATTGCGCAGTATTCCTTTTCGCGGTAGTTCTTTCATAATTCTTCCAGTGATTAGGTCGTGTCCTGGAGCTTTTTTAGGGTCTAGCTCTGTTTTTATAATGCACCGTACGTCATTTGGTGTAATATGTTGTATTTGCTCATCTGATGGTATTTGTGCATTAAGAAACGCTATAATTTCGTCATCTGTATCTTCTCTTGTTGAGAGAGGTTTGAAAACTGTTTTTCAAGATGGGTAGCGAAAATTTCTGCTTTCTCTTTATTTGTTTTTGGCCAAACTTCCATCAGGTTTCCTTATCGCTGCAATATGTTCTTTGGGTTGCTTTAATTTTTTAGTTGCTTTCCATAAGCTGTAATTTGTATTCTTTGTTGACGTTATGTTTTCGACATAGTTTTGGAAGCTCTCATTTTTAATCTTGATAGATAGTCTTTTAAACGTTTCGCTGCCCTGTTATAATTGGTTTTATCTGCAGGGTGTCTTGTGTTTTGCCAGATCTTTCTTAAGTGGCGCTTTTCTTTAATCTTCTCCCTTATATTAGGAGGACAGTGACTTCTGTTTTGGATTCTGACCAATGGTGGATTTGATTCCCATGAGGCATACTGTATTAATTCTGTAAATTGTTGTACTTGGTTTTCCAATTCTTGGTGTGTTTTTAAGGATATATTGAGGTTTACTTCATTTTCTAATATTTCTCTAAATAGATTCCAGTTGGTAGCTTGATTATGGAGAATCAGTGGTTTTGGTTTTTCTTGGATATTTGTATGAATCGTAGCTATTATTGGTGTATAATCTGAGGCAATATCATAATTAGGTTCGATGGTTAGATAATTGTTGGAGAATCCTTTGGTCACAAAGAAGTCAAGGCAATCTGGGTATTTCTGAGGGTCTGTAGGCCAGTAGGTTGGTGTATAGGTGGACAGATAATTTAGGTGTAGTTCTTGAATGACGTGATGCAGTATTCTTCCTCTTCCTGGAGCTGTTAGACGAGATCCCCAGCTAGTGTGTTTAGCGTTATAGTCGCCTCGTGCTAGGAATCTGTTGCCGTTATTTCTAAATAATTCTGTAAACATTTCTTTATTTGCTCGATAATTTGGTGGGCAAAACACCGCTGTTATTGTAATTGGTCCATTCCAATCCTCTATTACTACGCTGGTTGCCTGTATGTCATTTTTTTCTACTTTATTAAGGAGATAGTGTTTAAGTCCATTTCGAATTAACACTGCTGCCCCAGCTCTGGCTAATCGATCCACATCGGGATGGGCTGCATTGTAAACTTCAAAGTTTGGGATTTTGAAACTAGTTTTTGAGGTAAGCTGTGTTCAGAGACTAACAATATGTCAATTTTGTTAGTTACTAGGAATACTTCTATTTCGTGTTTGTGTTGCTTTATGCCATTTGCGTTCCATAGTGCAATAGTAAGTAGCTTAGCCATTACACTTATTTGTAATGGCCTGTTTTAGCTCTTCTCTAAGTTCTTTAATTTCCAGGATTAGTTGGTTTATTGTAGTTTGTTGCTGTTCTATTACATGTTGTACGTATTGTGTAAAACTACTATTTTGGTTTGTGTCTGGTGCATTTTGCTGTTTAGCAACCGGTCTTGCTATAGGTCTCATTTTTTTGGTGGCGTTTGCATAAGTACCTGATGTTTGGGGCAAGTTTTCTATACTGTATGCCTCATTTGATTCTTCATTTGTTCTTGGTCTCTGTTGATGGATTTTTTGCGTTTGTGGTGTATTTTCAGTTCTTGTGCGGTATCTTTTATTTAAGATGGCCTGGTAGACTTGACATCCTTTAAAATTTGCTGGGTGGGGTCCACCACATAGTGCACATTTTGCTGGGTTTCCATCAGCCTTTGTTTTTTTACAAGTGCGATAATCATGATTTTGCGCACGTTTTACGCACCTATATTGTAGCGTACACTGATTTCCCGAATGTCCGTAGTTTTGACAACGTTTACATTGAATGACAGATTGTTTTCTGTGAGGTTGTTCAAATCGAACTACTGCATTTAATAGTCTATTCATTTGATATATTTCCCCGTTATTTTCTTTCTTTCTAGGTCTATAAAAAATATGTCCTTTGGTGCTTTTGTTTGCCTATTTAAACGTTCAGGATTTGCTTTACATTATGACCTTTTTCTTTTAGTGAGGATATGATTTCATTTTGATCTGTGCTGTGGTGTAAGTTTCTTAAGACTACTCGGAAAGTTTTTTCCTCCGGTAGTTTGTACGTATGCCGAACTATATTATTTTGACATCCCATATCTCCCGAAGATATGGGATGCAGCCAGAAAGCAGTTTATTAACGAAAAGTCTTGGATTTAAAATATTGTTTATTATATTTTTATTTCAATTATTCTAATTGTTTAAAAGGTAGTAAACTTTGCATCTGGGGCTTTTCGTTGTTTTCCTCGTAATACGAGAGATGTCGCTGAATTGCGTCTCAGGGGTGGGTTCATTGCATTGCGATGGTTTGCCTTAAATTGGCAGAATTGTTTGTATTTCCTTCAGAGTTGAGACTTCCTGAGCTTCAGCGATGAGGCATAAGGATGCTGAAATAGCTATATGGAGATGGTGGTCCAACTCTGAATCAGATATAAACACAACCTGCCTTGATCTTTTTTATATTATTTTTGTCGAGAATTTCTTTTATCGTTTTGTAATCTTCCACCGTTTCTCCTTGAATTTTCATTTTGTTTTCCGTTAAAAGCTGATAGGTAAATTTTGTGGTTCCTTCTCGAATGAGTTTTAGCAGTACCTGAACATCTTTGGTTACACCATATAGAATAAATGGTGGAATTTTATCTATTTTTTGTTGAGCTTTGTTAGCACTGCCTGTAGTTATTTTGTTGAATCTGCGTAACGGGCTGAAATCTATTTTTAATTTCAATATTCTGATTTTCTGTTCGAGGACGTACAGATTTTTTCAAATTCTCTGGGCTATATTTTTGTCTTTTGCGTTTATGTCTACGCGATTCAATTTTCTGACAGTCATTCGGCTCGTAGATACTATTATCATCGGTTGTTTCATGTTCGGTGCCTTCTTGGTTCTCTGTGTTTTCTGTCCCAGTTGTCTGTTTATTTTTGATGAGGGTTGAACTAGTCTGATGTAATTGTGATGGTTTCAGGTATGAATTTATCTTGGTTTGCGTAAGATTTGTTTGAATTAGTTGAGGGTACTTACTTTGAGTGCATTGTATCTGCTGGTTTTGTATTGATTGATGCTGCATTGGCTGGTGATGCATGGGCTGGAACTGCATGGGCTGGTACTGCATGGGCTGGTACGGCATAATCTGGTACTGCACGTGTTGGGTTTGATTCCATATTGGCTCTACTTCTATATTTGTCTGATCAGGTATAACAGGATAATTATTTGCAAAATGTGCTGGTGTGATTAAATTATTTGGAACATTTGAGTACACATTTTGTGGATTAAGATTTCCTCCGCCGCCACTGGTACTCTGCATTATGTACTAAATATTGTCATTTCACTTTATTTTATTTTTATAGCAATTAGGATTTTTTATTTAAGGTATACTGATAACACAAAATTTAATCTTTTGTCGATATAAACATTAATGACAGATTATTTTAATTTGCTTTTAATTGCTTTGCTTCAATGTTGAATACTTTTCTACCGCTCGATAACGGAATAATACATCGATCGACAGCCGATACTCGAATGATTTCATGAATAAATTTGTATTTTTAAATCATTTTAGCTAATATTTTATTAATATCTTCGCCTGAATATTTGCTAAATCTGCTCATGGTGACAAGTTTGACAAGTTGTAAAACATTAAGGGCCGGTTGTTCGAAAGCTAATCAACAATGATCATTATCAAATATTTAATTACTGTCACCAACTGTCCATGTCAACTTTGTTTGGGTTGCTGAAAACATAATATGAAATTACTTAATCAATTATGTTAATAATTGTTATGTTAATTGATTAACTAATCTCATAATTTTAATCAATTATGTTTTCAGCAACCCAATAAAAGTTGACATTGACAGTTTTGGTGACAGTAATTAAATATTTGATAGTGATCATTGTTGATTAGCGTTCGAACAACCGGCCCTTAATGTTATTAATGCCACTGAAAGTTTATTGTTGCGTAACAACGAAGGACATACGTCGCGCTCCTTGACGATGGGAAATTATCAAAAAAATATTACATTAATATCACAAAATAGTGAGAATAAACTGACAATAATGCGACAATTTTTCAAAAACGTGTTGCCTGGCAATAGACACGAGAGCCCGGAGGGCTCGAGTGACTATTGCCGATTGGAAACAAGTTTATGAAACAAATTGGAGCATTATTTTCTTATTTATTCTTACTATCGTGTGATATTCGACAGATTATTTTTTAATACTTACATATAAAAGTCAAGTCTTTTATAAAAACATTCAGTGACATTTATCCCAGTTTATAATAGTACAACCTGTCAAAGTGAACAGCACAGTTTTATTCATGAAATAATCGTACAGAAGTACCTACAACCGAGCGCTTAAAATTGCCGATATGTATTGTCCTCGTACTCCTCGTGATAATTTGACATTATATTATGCAGAACTAAAAGTTTATTTTGGTTCTTTTCCTAAATGTGGTAATTGTCAAAACTAAGAAATTTTTTGTAAATAAACAAAAACAATCTATAATAATAAACTATACGCTATGAGCTCGTACGTAGAGGGGATATTTACAAATTCGCGAGCGCCAGTAGTGGCAAGTCTGTAAACGTTTACCGGAAATTTGACATAAATGTCAAAGTGATTAATTTAAAATTAAAATTAAAAACATTAATTATAAAAAATATTAGTTGGCCAAAGCTGTGGTATATATCTTTACCTTAAATATACTTACGTTTTAAATACTGAATTTAAGTTTTTTTAATGTTCCGTAATATGTATTTATAAATTAATCTAGCGCCATCTACACGATAATTGTGAAAGTATCCGAAGTAAGAAATTCATATTTTATCAATAGAACGCCAAAATGATTAGCAGAATCTTTAAAAAATCGATTACAATTTAATTACTTTTTTGCGTTGTAAATATTCAGCGATAACAATTAAATAATAAATTTAAAAATTACCGGTGAAAGTTGAATTAGTAGTCCGCTAGGAGCGACACCAGCGAAGCTCAGAGCGTATAATAATCTAGGTAGAAAATTCCTATTAAAATAATAATCTGATTGGACAGAATTAAACACGCGATCAGATCTTACTTAACGATTGGAAATTAAAATCATTAAATAAAAAAGAATCGCTAAAATATTTAGTTTTGTAGGTTTCGATTGGTCAACATCTCTATGAATAAAATAATTAAAATTAATATCACAAGAGAGTGAGAATAAATTGAAAATAATGCGTGTAAAGTAGTGAGTAAATATTGACGAATGGAAACAAGTTTGAGAAACAAATTGGAGCATTATTTTATTATTTATTCGTACTATCGTGTGATATTCGTAATATTATTTTTTAATGCATAGTGTTGTATAATTTTTTATGGGAAAAATTTAGAAAATAAATTTATACCAGAGACCACGAGATCATAGATTTTCATCGCCCTGTATATGACCAAAAATTGTAAAAATTATAATTTAGTTAGCAAGCAGTGTTTTCGCGGAAGGTGAAATCGTTAGGTGATTTGTTAATGGTTTCTTTGAACGGACATACAATTATGCGGTAAAAATTAGAAAGTACATTTATTTCGCGCTGGAATCGACAATAGGACATTTGTAAATGATCCGTAGAAGGAGAGACAATAAACAAATTTATTGAGTTTAGAATATAAGGTTTTTTGTTTAGCATATTGAAACAACGAAAAGTAATTTGGTATCTCCTAGAATTTAACAAAATGGAAAAGTTTTGTACAAAATAAATGGGTTCTTAAGAAATGAAAATAGGTATGTAGTGGGTAGACAAGATGTTTGTGATTGGCGGAGAATAATGGATGGAAGGGATGAGAGTGTTGAGTCTGATTTTGAGGAGAGAAAAAATGATTACTGTGTAATTAACATCTGGAGAGGACAGTCCAGTTTTTAAAAAGTGAGAAGTCGGTGTAAAGTGGTAAAGTTGGCCATTGCGAGCAGATCGTGGTGAAACGAAATCGTTAACCGAGTTGAGAAGTTAATTTTCCTTGTGTCCGAGGAGATTCCTGTGTTCTGTCTAGAACGAGTAGCCGGTGGGTATCAATTTGCACAGGATATCGAGCAAAGAGAAAACTGAATAGAGATGTCGAGCGATGAGTCCCGTTGTTTGTTTGTTGGTGAAGCAGTTTGAACGAGAAGGACCTTTCGCTACATCCTAGGAGCAAGTGTGAGAGAAGCGAAGGCTGCGCAATCCAGGAAGAAGTAAAGAAAAACAAAAAGGTTAGTCAGAATTTTTGTGAAACGGAGAGAGTTTGTTTTAGATCCACACCATATTTGTTCATTTTTTGTATTGAGCATTTCTATAGCATAATTTAGTCATTCCAATATTTCATTCCAAAATAAGTTAATCAATTCAAAAGGAGAAAAGTAATTTTTAGTAATTTTGTAATAGTCTGGGCTGATTATCGGAGGATAGGGCATTTTTGGGAAAAGTTATTTACCAGCAATTTTTACCAGCAATTTTATTGCTGGAATCGAAGCTTATGGTAATATATATTAATAATATAGGTATGCAAAGTCCGCAGATAGTGTGCTCCTTTTTTTATTAACAAAATGGCGCCCCCAAATCGTGTTTTTTTCAATTTTTGCTCCATAACTCCGTGTATTTTAACTTTAAATCAAAAACACCCTAATAAAAATTCACTGAAATTAAATTCTGCATAAAGACATGTTTTTCTCGATCTACTCCGATGAAAAGTTTCCTCGTAAAATGCGCGTTTTCCCAACAAAACCTTTAAATTTCAAATAAAGTTTTAGATAAGTAATTATCTACCAATAATTAAATAACTGGGTGACATTAAAGCTTTCTTGGTTTTGATTATGGTTCCAGAAGCCGGTAAAAATTAAACGAATATTTTAGCAACAATTCAATTGTTAATTAATAATTTACGGTCGCAATAATATCCAAAATAATTATGATACATTGATCAAACTTTGAAATCTTATAAATATGAGATGCCTATTTAATATTTTGTCGACAAAATATAAATTTTTAATTTTTTTGAATAATCTTTAAATGTTTAAAAAAAATAGTTATAAACAAATTAACGGTTCTCAGAAAGTTTTTATTATATTATAATTTTAAAAAATACGTAAAATGCGTATTTTAAAGATCTTGAAAATGAGTGCATTAAAAGTTGTTTCCAACCATTTGGAAAAAAGTTATGAAACAGCAAAATGAACATACGATTACTACGTTGTTTATAATTTTTTTTTAATTCTTTCAAAGCGTAAAAGTGAGCTTAAAGTACAAGCTAATTACTTACATCAAATATCGGTTATTAGTTTAATAGTTATATTTTAATTAAAGATTATAAATATTTTTTTTTGTAATTTGTAATTTATTAGCTATGTATTATGTATTATACCCGTCCACATACGCAACTCGCGCGAGTTTATTGCGTGTCAGTCGCTTCGAGTGAACATCTCCGGCTCTGTATCAAGCCTACTTTCGCGTTAAAAATTACAAAAAAAAAACATTTTTAATCTTTCATTAAAATATAACCATTGAACTAATGTTTGTTATTTTTTGAGAGTAATTAGTTTGTACAATAAACTCACTTTTAAGCTTTGAAACAATTAAAACAAATTATAAACAACGAAGTAATCGTATGTTTACTTTTCTGTTTCATATCTTTTTTGCAAATGGTTGGAAAATTTTTTTTGAAGCATTCGTTTTTAAGACCATTGAAATACGCATTGTAAGTATTTTTTAAAATTATTATATAATAAACAATTTCTGAAAAATGTTAATTTGTTTGTAACTATTTTTTTAAACATTAAAGATTATGCAAAAAAATGAAAAATTTATATTTTGCAGGCAAAATATGAAATAGGCATGACATCTTTATAATCTTTCTAAGTTTGATCAATGTCTCATGATTATTTTGGTTGTTATTGCGACTGTAAATTGTTAATTAACAATTGAATTGTTGCTAAAATATTCGTTTAATTTTCACCGGCTTCTGCAGTTATAATCTATACCAAGAAAGCTTTTATTTCACCAAGTTATTTAATTATTGATAAATAATTGCTTGCCCAAAAAATTTATTTGAAAATTTGAGATTGTGTTGGGAAAACCCACATTTTCCTAGAAAAATTTTCGTCGGAGCAAATCAGGAAAAACATTCCTGTATGTATAATTAAATTGGGGTGAATTTTTAATTTCAGTGTTTTTGGTGTAAAGTTAAAATCTTCTGAGTTATAGACCAATAATTGAAAAAAACACGAGTTGGGGGCGCCATTTTGTTAATAAAAAAAGTAGCACACTATCTGCGGACTTTGCATACCTATATTATTAATATATATGATCCTAATATTGGACTTGATGAATAATCTTTCTTTGTACTTTACTAATTAGACCAGCGTATTATAACTATTTTTTTTTTCAAAATTTAAAGATTATGCAAAAAAACGAACAATTTATATTTTGTCGATAAAATATTAAATAAGCATCTCATCTTTATAATCTTTATAAGTTTGATCAACGTATCATGATTATTTTGGTTATTATTGCGATCGTAAATTGTTAATTAACAATTGAATTGTTGCTAAAATATTCATTTAATTTTCACCGACTTCTGGAACTACAATTTATACTTTCTACGTAAATAATATACTCTTCATTGGTAACGTTAAAGTCATTAGTTTTCGAGATATTTGAAGTTAAATATGAAACGGCACCGTTATTTTGATTAATTTATGATATGATTCATATGATTAAAATTTAAAAATTATTTGTACCCAGTACTTTAAAACTATTTGGCGTATCCTTATCATACTTGGCAGAAAGTGTCGGTACTGTACACCCTACTAAATTAAGATAAATTAAAGTTTCTAGCTACTACCAGAGGCGTACGACAGGGGATAGTGGCTGGTTGACCCCTCCAAAATTCTAGGCCACTGACGAAATTGCTATTTTAGTGTAATTTTTTGATTTTGCAATGCTTTTTATGTAAATATTATATTCTTCATTCGTAATGATAAAATGATTAGTTTTCGAGATATTTGAAATTAAAAATGAAGCGACACAATACATTAATCAAAATAACCGTGTCGTTTCATTTTTAACTTCAAAGATCTCGAAAACTAATGACTTTATCGTTACGAATGGATAGTATGTTATTTTCGTAGAAAGTATTGGAGAATCCAAAAATTTAACTAAAATAGCAATTTCGCCAGTGGTGTAGAATTTGGAAAGGGTCAACCATTTACTTTCCCCCGTCGTACGCCTCTGGTAATAGCCAGAAACCTTTGTTTAACAAAATTTAATAGTTTGTACAGTACCTATACTACCTACCAAGTATGAAAAGGATACATCGAATAGTTTTAAAATGCTGAACAAAAATTATTTTTAAAGTTTTAGATAAAACACCCTGTAACTCAGTAAGGAACCACATTTTATTTAAGTGTTTTAGGTTAAATCTTCGTATTTTGTGCTAAGGTTTCTCCAGTTATTATATGGACAATTATTAATGAAACACCCTGTATACTCAGTGACGGTTTGGGTTCGCTTGATATTTCCGAACCACTCCAAAAAATACACAGGCATGATACATATCTCGAGAAACGTGTATATTTTGAAATTTTGAATGCCTACTATGTATTATGCAAATAGATACTCGTTTTTCGAATTTTGAAGATTTGCAAATTTTTGACCTCTTTGACGATTCAAAATTTAAAAGTTACCTTCGCCAAAGAATTTTCAAGATATTTATTATTACAACTTACTTAAAAATTACGCTGATCCAAATATTTTCAGAAAGTTGGATAAGTTACAAAATATGTGTAATTTTTATAGTAAGTACTGCAATTCGTTACAACAAACTGATCATCAATTCTCTTATTATCACCAACTTCTGCTTTAAATGAACGGGATTTCTCTTGTCTCAAAAGAAGCAAAATATATTGTCAAAACACCATGAAACAAGAGAGAATGTCAAGTAAACCAAACAAAAAAATCTCCTATGATGATTTAAGCCTTTTAATTTGATGGTATACCTATATGAGGAGACAAAAAGACCTTGCCGACCCTGTCTCTAAGGCCACGAGCCGCCACTGGTCACAGTATCCTCCTTATTATCTTTCTTTTAAAAGTTATGTCTACACCACCCACATAAAATTGTTTACTAACAGTTGCAATCATTTGCAAACATTTGCAAACATTTTTCGCGATGGGTGAAAACACATCTTTACACTGGCATGAAAACCTGCTAGGAGATCTAGCAAGAATATAAATGTGGGAGAAGCTTATTGTTTTGCTACACAAATAGTTCAAGGGTGGATAAACGTGTTGGCCAAAATGTAAAGAGAATTTGGTTTTATCTCACAATTCAGGGATAGCGAACCAATGGCACGCATGCCACGTGTCAAAAGGCACGTTTGAAAATTTTAATGGCACGCACAAAAACAAATATATTTCTTATGAGTTATCTGTTTTAGTAGAATTGAAAAATCTTTGAGTGGTTATATTTTAATTAATTAGAGATGGAATTAGTTGAATTTTTGTCAAGTACTATATAGGGAACCAATAATTTTTTATGTAAGAAGTGATTTAGAATCAGCGTGCCATTGCAATATTAGGGCATATATTAGAAAATTTATCATATAATTGGGCTTTATTATACTTTAGTTCTGATCAGTTATTTTGATGTATCAAAAACTATTAAAACATGTATTTATTTCCTAAGCTTAAAAATATAGGTATAACATGTTACCCTTAGGTAATAGTAGTATGTTTTATTAAAAATGTCTAAAAATACAATCAAATTTCCACTCATTACGAAGCATCAATTTCCTATCTTATATTTCTTTATCATCCCATGCTACCGGTGTGTTTTCAATGGGTATTCTTGAATATCTTAAACCAATTTCATCCGAAATCTTGTCAAGTATTTGAAGAACACGATCCAGCTGATCTTTGGTATGGCCTGCGGATAAACAAATTCTTATTCTTGTTTTTAAGTAAGTCGTTAAAGGATAAGTCACACCCACTGCCGCAATATTTTCTTGCAATAACCTTCGAACCATGTACCTAAAACAATGAATGTTAAAATATGAAGCCAAAAGAGATTAACTAAAATTCATTAGTGTAGCATATCAGCCCAAAAATAGTTCGATTGAACCTAACTTACCTTAATACAAATGTGTACATAAAAATGTTATAGCCCTTTGAAGTTACAAAATTATAATTGATCTTCTCTAATCAGTGGCGCACCCAGGGAGGGGTTTTGGAGGTTAAACCCCTCCCAGGGCACATAAAAAAAATATAAAGAATAGTATGAAAATGTAACTTGTCTTTCAGAAACAATACAAAAAAATTTTGGTGCCCAAGCGAAGCTAGGACAAATAATTCCCAAGAAATATTTGCTGCCGAATAGTTCTCTAAAAATTTTCTCGTTAATGCAATCGACTCAAATGTTTTTCAGCCTTAATGCGTGAGAGCTATAGCAATCGCCATGAAACCGCTTTTCGGCACGAAAATAATGATGAGCAATTAAGATTAAGCATGAATTGTAATTTCGATCACCAAATTTCGAATTTCAATTCCATGCCGAAAACTTCAAATTGTACATGACAATCGAGTGAGTTTTTTCAAAAATCGTGGAAGGTATGGGAAATGTGCTAAGACTGTGGAAACCATGTTGTAATTATTCGCTTAAATCTTTTACTCACTCTGCTTTGAATAACTATGTACAAAACATTGCCTATTCGTGATGAGAACTCCTGGTCCTGAAAACAATAATCTTGATTGTAATTCAAAAAACCTGTTAATTTTTGTAAATTTAACGTCGAACATATTTAGTTATTATCATCATCAATGGCGTTATAACTCTTCGAGTATCCTTGCGAGTGATTTACTATTGCCTTCCATGTGTCGGTCCTGTGCCAGTATTTCCCATTGTCTCACTCCCATTTTCTCCAGATCTTCTCTGACTGCATCTTTCCACCTTTTTCTAGTCCGTCCTACATACTTTCTCCCATCTGACCTCTCCCCGAGTAGCTATGTCTGGTTTGATTTTTGGATAAATTTTTCGCATGGCATATTCTAAGGCCAGGTTAAACAACAATGGGGACAAACGGATCTCCCTGCCTCAGTCCAGAATTTACGCAGAAAGCATTTGATATTTCCCCACCTATTCTAACTTGTGCAAAGAAGTTACTTACACACATTTGCGATACCGCAGTTAGTTTCTTGGGTACGTCCAGCTCGACCATTGCATTCCATAGTGTAGGATGATTAATTGAATCATAACCCTGTTTGAAAGCTATAAAGAACTGATGCACGTCTTGATTATAGTCCCAATCCTTTCAAGCATTTGTCTAATAGTAAATATTTGATCAAAAATCGATCTTCCGGGACTGAAATCACACTGGTAGTCACCAACTATTTCTTCGGCGGATGGTAGTAATCTTTTCAGTAATACATAACGAAAAATATTTAGTCATCAGTTTCAATTCACTCCAAGCAACATTTCAGGAACCTGCTTCAAAAGCTTTCAAAAGCTATGTCAAAAACCTGTGTTCTGCGTTTTCATAACAAAGCTAAACATTCTTATAGCGCAAAAATTTTTCATGGATGCACACAGATAATAGACAATGTTTTGAACTTAGTTATTCAAGGCAGAGTCAGCAAAAGATTTAAGCGAATAATTACAACATGATTCCCACAGCCTTAGCTCATTCGCCATATCTTCCACACTTTTTGAAAAAACTCACACTCGTTTGTCATGTAAAATTTGAAGTTTTCGGCATATAATTGGAATTCGGAATTTGGTAATCTAAATTACAATAATTCATGATTAATCTTAATTACTTAATAATTATTGTCGTGCCGAAAAGCGGTTTCATGGCCATTGCTTTAACTCTTATGCACTGAGGCTGAAAAACATTAGAGTCGATTGCGTTCACGGGAAAACTTTTAGAGAACTATTCGATAGCAAATATTTCATGAGGATTTTTTGTGGGGATATTTTGTTGAAAAAATCTTGTGGGGATTATTTGTCCGGGATTTTTTGTGGGGATTTTTTGCTCGGGGATTATTTGTCCGGTGATTTTTTGTCTGGGGATTTTTTATAATTTGTGGGGATTTTTTGTCATGGATTATTTGTCCGAACCACACCCAAGTCAACCTCCCCCCACCCAAGTTAACCCCCCTAGAGGAAAATTCTGGGTGCGCCACTGTCTCTAATATATTGAAAACTGTTATTAGAGATTTTATATTGAAAATGAACATGCTTCTTATGGCAGGAACATCTCAAAAAAATAACAGTGAAATTTGTGCACCCCATAAAAACTTTATGTGTTTTGTTCCCTTAGCTCTCCAAAAATGTTTGTGTACGTTCCAATTATTAACTTATTATTGTGGCGCCATTAGTTAAGCACAATGTATTTAAAACATTTTTTGCCTCTTAGTACTTTTTTGGTAAGCCAGTTTTGATCGAGATATTTGGAGCATTTGTAAAATTCATCACATATTTGTAAATGGTGAAGAAAGATGAGGTTATAGAAGCCTGGTAATAATATGAAAAATTATTTTTAATTTACATTTTATGAGGTACCTACTCATAAATTTTGAAACATACTAAGAAAGAAACTGCATCTCGATAAAAACTGGCTTATCTAAAAAGTACTAAGAGGCAAGAATATTTTAAAAGTATTGTGTTTAATTAATCGTACCACAAAAATATTTGAATTGGAATGTACACAAACATTTCAGGGTGTTTAAGGGAACAAAACACCTATAATTTTTTTTGGGTGCACAAATTTCAGTGTTAACTTTTTTTAAAATCTACCTGCCATAAGAAAGCCACATGGCTATTTTCAATAAAAAATCTCTTTCTTTTTGTAACTTAAAAGGGCTGTAACTTTTTTTATGTGTATATTTTAGTGATGTAACGAATATTCGTATTCGCATTCGCGAATATTCGCATGTTTTTGCATATTCGCATTCGCATCCGCATTCGCGAAATTTGTGCGAATGTTTTGCGAATATGAAAACCAGAAAAAAAATAATTTTAAGATAATATTAGGTTAATAAAATCAAAATCTATTCACTTTTCATCTTTTTTTATTAAGAAAAGGTAACTTAACCTCAAACATGCAGCTACTCTCAAATGGAAATATGCAGGACACAACAGCAGACAAAGAGACGGAAGATGGAATTAAGCGATAACTCACTGGAGAACTCACTGGAGACTACAAAAGAGGAAGAGGCAGACCACAGAGGAGATGGTCGGATGACCTAAAAAGATACGCAGGGACCAGATGGACAGGATTAGCACTGAACCGAGAAGAGTGGAAAAGTAAGGGGGAGGCCTACATTCAACTTTGGACAAATGAAGGGCAATAGATAGATATAACTTAACCTTGTATAATCACATTATCAGCCTTCACTTTTTTATTATTTGGTATTATGTAATATAGCTTAAGATTCAGATTGATTTACATTAAATATTAATTAACTTTTCATTATAAATTTAGGAAACATTACAAAAATAGAAACAAATTTAAAAAAACTGAATATTCGCATTCGCATCCGCATTCGCGAATGTTGGTAGCAGATATTCGTATTCGCATTCGTATTCGCGAATGTTAAAAAAATGACATTCGTTACATCACTAGTATATTTGCACCAAGGAAAGTTACGTTCAACCGAACTATTTTTGATCCCAGTGATTTAATTTATGACCTAGCTTTTATTACACCCTGTATATTTAGTACCACATGTTAATCTAATACAAAAATAATATACCGCTACACGCGGCAAAAATCAGTGGGCAATACAATATTCCAGCTACAAAAGAGCTGATATAAATATTACGTGACGCAAAATTGAATGATTTTTTCAATAAACATGACGTCACATGGACAAAACATGTGGGCTTGTCTACGGATGGAGCAAAATCAATGGCTGGCCACAAAGCAGGACTTCAAGCTCGTGTCAAAGAAGTAGCTCCTGAGGTGAAATGGACACACTGTTGTATTCATCGTAAAGCCTTGGTAGCCAAAACATTGCCTGAACCTTTGCAGAAGATACTTAACGAAGTAGTTCAAATCGTTAACTACATTAAAACTGGACCTCTGAATCAAGATTATTTTCTTTGTTGTGCAAAGAGATTGGCAGTAAGCATGAACACCTTCTTATTCATACGGAAGTAAGGTGGCTCGAGGGAAGATATTGACAAGATTTTTTGAACTTAGAGATGAAGTTCGTGTTTTTCTTCTTGACAGCAAGTACGCAGATGTTCTCACTGACTTTTCTTGGCTTTGCTCAACTGCCTACTTAGCTGACGTGTTTGAACACTTGAATGTATTAAACTTAAGTTTTCAAGGGAAAAATGTAGACATGTTCAAAGTTGAAGATAAGATCAGTGCTATGGTAAAAAAGTGCCAGCTGTAAGTATATATCATAATTTAAATTGGTTTCTCGTTGATGAAGCCATCCACAAATTTTAAATTTATTCCATTTCTTTTTTCATTGTTTCCTGCCAGATTTATAAATTCCTTCGGGTGACAAAAAATTCCTGTTTGGTTCTTTGTTTCTAGTGAGCGCCTTCGTGAAAAGACACCGGTTGCTCCTGGTTGTTTATATTTTCGTCGTAGTGTCTCTCTTCGTCATATTCTTCTGTCTGGGTATTATTTACCTCTCTTCTATTTTCTCTTGGTCTGTCGGATCTGTTTCGGTTTTCTCGATATCTGTCCTCATTCCATTGCCTATTTCTTTGTTCATAATTTCCTCTTCCGTTGTCTCTGTTTTCGTTTTCCATCCTGGGATTAAAATCTCGTCTTGTATAGTCCCTCCTATAATTTTGTCTTCTATCTCCGTAATCCTGTGTTTCTTGGTGTCTTTAATCTTTTTGCGATCTTCTTGACTTTCTTTCTCTTAGACGCGATTCTCTTATTTGTAAGAATTGACACAAAATATCTATGTCTTTGTAATTTTGCAACGTGATATGGTCTTCTAGCGATTCTTCAAAATGTCTTGCAATCAGTTCGACTAATTGTTGTGACGAATAATTATTTTGTAAATGTTTTGCATTATTGTATATTTGTAATGCCTATATTCTTTCTGAGATACCCATCCTATCATTGTATTTCCCATTTTGTAATTCCTTGTTGATTTCTCATTGTTGGACTTTTCCCCAGAAATAATTTAAAAATTTTTGTTCAAACTCTACCAACTGTCAAATTTTTCCTCCTTGCTGTCAAACCATAGACCTGCCTCATACTTAAGATGGTTTCTGATAGTTTCTTTAGCTGTTTAGAAATTTCCGATGTGTTGTACTTTCTTTTTAAGACTATTTATGAAGGGCACTGGGTGTAATTTTCTTACATCCTCGCCGAACCGTATTTTCACGTCATCTGTACTATGGATAAACATTTCTCTTCTTTCTCCGAAATTCTGTTTAGTCTTGTTTTCGGTGACTTGTTTTTCTATTTCGTTGATTCTTTTTTCCATTTCTTCTCTGTCTTCTTGAATAGCGTTTTCCAACTTGTTTTCCAAATTTTCTAGTTCCTTTTTCTGGCCATTTGTTAACTCCTTCATTTTACTTTGAATTTTCATTTCTTGTTCTTCCATGTGATATTTAATTCTCATTTCTTGTTCTTTCATGTGATCTTTAATTCTCATTTCTTGTTGTTCTATCTCGTTTTTCATTGTTGTCAAACATCCTTTTATTTCCTGTTCTATTTTATCTATTTTTCTCGATGTTTCTTCCATGGCTTGTTTCGAATCCTGTTGTTTTTTATCCATTTTATCCATTTTTTGTGATTGTATTTGCATAAGTTGTAATATTTTTTCTAATTCTGACAATTCCTTTTTTGCTGTTGCCATGATTGCTGTGTCTAAAATATCTTCTTGTTCTAAATGTTCTCCTTGTTATTTCTTTTCTTTGCTTTCTTCTTCCCATATGTCCATGCTTCTTGTCCCATACATTTCTATCTATATAGAAATACTATCCCCGCCAAATAGGAAATTTTAAAACACCCTCTCTGTTGCAGACACGAAAATTCTCTCTTACCCAATGTAATATTTCAAATTTCAATTGTCAAATATTTCAAAAAATCATCAAATGGCAATATCAAATAAATAAAATAAATTATTAGAAATTGTACCTACAGGAAATTTATATAACGTAATTCAAATATATCAATTTTGACCACTCAATAAATAGAGCCTCAATCACCTGCTTTTCCTCTGTCTTCCCTTTCAAAGTTGCAAAACAGGGAAATTAAACACATTCAATATCATATAAATGTAATCTATTCTTTATTTATCCAATATACCGTATAAATAAGATTTAAAAAAATACTAAAATCTAAATTTGTTGCAACAATTTCTTGCTTAATAAATCAAGCTTTAGTTCTGATGTTTCCTTGTTTTAACAAAAAAATTATTTAAATAAAGTATTATTTATTCATACTAAATTTAATAAAATTTACTTTTCTACTTTTGAATTGATTACTTAAAGTTGGAATGACTAAACGAGTTATAGAACTGTTCAATACAAAAAATAAGCATATATGGTGTGGATATAAACAAGCTCTCTCCGTTTCGACAAATGATTTGACTAACCTTTTTGTTTCTTCACTCCTTCTTTCCCCAGATTGCGTCGTCTTTGATTCTCCCACACGTACTCTTTCAATGTTGCGGGAAGGTCCCTCTCGTCCAACTGCTTCAAAACAAACAAAACCAGGACTCGCTCGAATTCTCTACTCAGTTTTTTCCTTGCTGGATATCTTGTGCAAATAGATACCAATCAGCTACTTGTTCTAGACAGAACAAAGGAATCTTCCTCGGACACAGGAAAATTTACTTCTCAACCGGTCAACAATTTCGTTTTAACTTGATTCTGCTCGCAAAAGCCGATTTCACCACTTTACACTACCTTCCCCAGTCCTTTACCAGTCCCCATCTTTTCTCTCTCAAATTCCGACTTCCACATTCTCATCCCTTCCATCGATCTTTCTCTACCAATCAAAAACAACCTCTCTACCCAAAACATTCATACTTTCCTTTCCTAAGAAAACCAACTTAATTTGTATCCAACTTTACATTTTGTTAAAATTCTAAGAGACATCAAATTACTATCGTTTTTTCAAAGAACTAAACAAAAAGTCTTACATTCTAAACTCAATAAAATTTGTTTATCGTTTAAACCTTCTACAAATTATTTACAAAAATCCTATTGATGTTCACAAAACGAAATAACATGTACTTTCCAATATTTTCGAACCATTCTCTGTAAATCCTTTCAAAAAAAAAACCATTAACGAAAACCACATTAACGATTTCACCTTCCCCGAAAAAGCACTGTTTATTAACTAAATTAGACTCTATACAATTTTTGGTCATATACAGGGTGAAGAAAATCTATGATCTCGTGGTCTCTGATATAAATTTATTTTCTGAATTTTTCCAAAAAACAATTCTACAATAATATATATATTTTAAATGTGCATGTCCCTACAGAGGAAAAAGAAGACGATGTAAAAGAAAAATTCTATGAAGAACTAGAAGCTACTTACCCTGCATGCCCAAAGAATGACATCAAAGTTATTTATGGTGATCTCAACGAAAAAAGAGGAAAAGAGCAACAATACCTACCAACTATAGGTAAGCACAGCCTCCATGAAGTATCCAATGACAATAACATCAGACTAATAAATCTAGCAACTTCCCTTAACATGGTCATTGCCAGCACATGCTTCCAGCGAAAAAATATTCATAAGGGAACGTGGAGATCTCCAGATGGGGTTACAGTAAACATGATCGATCATGTTATTATTGACTCTAGACATCACTCAGACGTAATAAACGTATGCAGCAGACGAGGGGCAAATGCCGACTCAGATTACTACCTAGTGAAAAGTAGAATAAGAGACAGAATCTCAAACATAAAAAAAGAAAAAGGATCCAAAATTGAAAAATATGAAATAAAAACTTAGCAGACAACAGCAAAAAGGCCAAATACAAAGAATATATAAAAGGAAGGCTAGAAAACGAGCAAAAGCACGAGGATATAAACAGAGAATGGGAAGCGTGTAAAAACATCATACAAGACGCTGCCAAAGAGACCTTGGGTCTACAAAAAACGGTCAAATCAACTGAAGGGAAGTGGTTCGATGAATAGCGTTGTAACATAACAGATAGAAAAAATAATGCATATCAACGATTACAATAACGACATAGAACAAAACAGGCAGAAGAGGAATATAGAATGCTAAGGAGGGAAGAGAAGAAAATATATCGCAGAAAAAAAAGAGAACACATAGAAAAGGAACTCCAAGAAATTGAAGAATTAAATAAACCAACAGAAACCAGAAAATTCTACCAAAAACTTAACAAAAGCAGCAAAGAATTTAAACCAAGAACAATGATGTGCAGAGACAAAGAAGGAGATATAGTAACTCAACAGAGTGAAATACTACAAAGATGGACTGAATTCTTAAAACAAAAGTTTGAACAAAACGGAGATCCACTAAACGATGAAATTATACTGGATCAAATGGATACCAGAGAAACAACCCCCCCTTCCCCCTACAGTAGCTGAAATGCAAGAAGCAGTTACCAGACTGAAAAACAACAAGTCACATGGATTAGACAATATTAGCGCAGAATTAATAAAAGAAGGCGGAGACTCCCTATTGAATGCGATACACGAACTAATAGTGAACATATGGAATAATAAACAACTGCCACAAGACTGGAATACCGGAGTAATTATTCCACTACATAAAAAGGGAGATCAGCTTGAATGTAAAAACTACCGGGCAATAACGCTACTGACTGTGGCATATAAAATACTCTCAAATATTGTGTAAGAGCGACTGAGACCATGTGCGGAATCAATAGATTAGATATTCGTCTTGAGGCAAATCTTGGAAAAGACTAGTGAATTTAATATAGACACACATCATCTCTTTATTGATTTTGAGAGTGCCTATGATAGTATCCATCGAGAATTTCTGATCCCCCTGAAAGAGTTTAATATTCCAACTCAACTCATTGATATAGTAAAAGAAACACTTAAAGTACAAAGCAAAATTCGAATTCAAAACGCACTAACGGATCCAATCCATGTTAGAACTGGCTCACGATAGGGAGATGCCATATCCTGTATTCTATAAATACGAAAACAAAAGTAATGCCATTTACTCTTTTATTGAGTACTAAGGAATCTTTCTCGTTGGAACTTTTACCACGCTGAGCAGATGGGACCTGAATTATTTAAAATTCCCTCATCTTAATTTCGTCTCGGCATCCTGTATGATTTATAATTTTTGAAAATCACGGGAGGTTGTAACCAGAGAAAGTTCCACTTGTTGTCAATCTGGTGGTATGGGAGCGATATTTATTGTCGTTTTTTGTGCTACTTGATTGATAACTTATTTTGTTTCTCGGTAGATGCATTTCTTTCTTTGCAATTCGGAACGGTCCAAAGCGAAGTACCTGGTTAAATCGGAGAGAAGAGGAAATGGGACTACTGATGAGCGGAAAAATCCCCGAAACCGGTATAGACGGCCTAATATTCATCTTCAAAATTGTCAATTGCCTAATTAATAGCGATTTTTTGCTTAGTCTTATAGACTTTAATGTACCACGAGCTGTGTCACGTTCAGGTGTAACTTTTCATATTTCGGTGCCTAATTCGCAATATAATTTCTATTTTCCGATAAAAAGTATGTGCAGAAGTGTAAATAACTTAAGATCCGTGGACATTTTTTTTCCTTAGTTTTAACATCTTTAAACTCGAAATACGCAATAGCTTATCGAAGTCATGTTATTTTTCTTTATTAAGGTCTTTGTTTTTTTTTATTATTGTGTATGTGTATTAACAACAGAAACATTTTTCGTTATTCTTTATTTTATTTTATATTTTGTCATCAAGTGTTCAGTCAATGTAGTTTTCTTATGTACACCTTTATGGGTTTATACCTGGTGGATGTATATTTCAGTAAATAAATAAATAAATAAATAAATAGACTCTTCCTGCACTCTCCGATTTAACTAGAGTATAATGCTACTGCATTTTCGGATTGTAAAGAAATTGAAAATGTTTATACATTATCAATTTTTTTATCTACGAAAGATGGCGATTATCTTCCATCCTTCGCTGCCTACGCTATCTTCTTCTGGTCGCATTAAATTCGCTTCATGCCTATTCCATCAGTATTGACAGTTCGTTGGTTTAGCGTCGTAACCACTAAGACCATTTTGGCGATTATGGTTTAATGAATTATAACGTTTAACTTATCGGGAGCCTGTCTCTTTGTTGAATTTGCTTTAGTAGAAATGCGCGTTCGTGCAGCCGAACGAGCCTATCAGTCTAATTAAAAAATCCGCCCTTTTACATCTGTCAACAGCGAAAGTTGTACACTTGAACGTGAATCAGATTTAGATATGACATTTTCTTAGGTAAACCTTGGAGCTCGATAACTTTTAAACAGTTTAACGGATTTGGGTCGCTAAACGCGCGCTTGAAAGGTATTAACAATACATACTGACTAATGCAGCCAACATAAAATATCGACAGCCTTTGACACATTAACCTACGTTAGTAGGTGACAGGATTGCCACATATAATTTTGTGTTACAATCCTTTTTTATGGATAGGGATAAAGGTTGATTCGCACCATTCATCATTCCATTCACCTGTAATGCATATCCTGCTACACATATCCAGTATTCTATCTGTGCCAATCTCGTCCATTGCTTTTAGAGTCTCCGCTGGCATGACATTTATCCCTGAGGTTTCCTTGCTTCTTAGCTGGTTGAGAGCTTTCTCTACTTCTGCTCGTTTTGTCTCTTTGATTGTATGTTTATTGTGTTCTGAGACTGATGCATCTCTTGAAGCGCCCTTGTATAGCTCTGAGCATTAATTTTTACAGGTTTCTGCAATGCTCTTTTTGTTGGTTTTTACTTTCTCTATTCTGATCCTGAAGGCTTGTGGTTGTGGCTTGAATTCTGGGGCCAAATATTAAACTTCTTTAAATAGTCCATGACTTTCATGACAGTTTGCATGTTGCTCAAATTATTGACATTTATATTATATTGACAAGTTATTTATAAGGTTTTTTACCCTTATAGTAGGGAAGCCCAAGCGGGGGTTTTTGCAGTTACTCGAGCGCGTCCGATTATTACATGTGGAGAAACCTTGTATCCTGAAGATGTACCTCTACCATATATTGGCTCTTAATTCAGGGGAGTTTGTTAAGGGGGGGCCGAAAAAAATCTATCCTTAGAAAAACTCGAAGTCGTCAAATTAAGATAAGGTAAGTTAAGTACATGCAAAACAGAGTATATTTCAAAAATCTGACGATTTGAGCGTAAGGAAATGGATGAGTCCCAAAGTTTCACAAGAAAAAAGCGAATATTTCGCGAAATGAATGACAGATCGAAAAACTAAGAAATACGTGCTCAATATTTTTTAAAAATCTATCGAATGATACCAAACACGACTTCCCACGGAGAAGGGTGGGGGTAAATTTAAATACGAATCCCGCGATATTTTGCGAACCGAACATAAGATCGGAAAACTGAAAAATATACTTATTCAATATATTTGAAAAATCTATCGAACGGCACCAAACACGACCCCACACGGAGGTGGGGTGGGGGTTTACTTTAAAATCTTAAATGGGAGCCCCCAGTTTTTATTGCAGATTTGGATTTCTTACGTAAAAATAAGTAACTTTTATTCGAGACATTTTTTCGAATAATGGATAAATAGAGCTATAATCTACAAAAACGATTGTTGGAAATGGAAAATTAAACTAAAAATGGAAAATCCCCACTAAAATGGAAAGCTTTACTTAACTTTTTTTGGTTTTAGGACCTACTATTCACAACCCAATAGGTACTCATAACGCTCGAGTGACTGCACATTTAGCACACTTTGCTCCCCTACCATTAGCTGTTTTGTCTGATGTATATTTCTAGTTGAGTGTAGTTTGACAATGACAAAAAACTCAAATTGTTCTCAATTATAAAATTTTGAATTTCTTAATGTACAAAAGTAAATAGTTATTTTCCTAACAAGTGCAGATAGTCATAATTTTCCGCACGCGACTGCAGTTTGCCGAACGATGCAAAGCGGGAGTTCGGCAAGCAGTCGAGTGCGGAAAAGAGACTTTCTGCAAGCGTTAGGAACAATATTTTTTCTACGAGTCTTTAAAAAATGACCAAATCTTAATCAATTAATTTAATTAATATGAAAATACATACAGTCGGAAAAATGAAAGAATACCCATGAACGAACATATAAAACACGCTGTATTTTCCTGTCACCGTGTCATACAGAAAATTGTTCAGTGCAAGTACATGTAACAATAATTATTACATGTACTTGCGCTGGCCAATTTTTTGTGTGACACGGTGACAGGAAAATACAGTGTGTTTTATATGTTCCTTCATGGGTATTCTTTCATTTTTCCTACTGTACACAAATTAATTCTTTGATAAGGTTGTCAAAACCAAACTTTCAGCATAACTGGTTAGCATGACGACGATCTAGGTTTCCATGACGATGATTCAAAACCACTGTTATTGTCTACTGATTTGACTTTCGAATATTATGTCAAAATTATTTTATTTCATCGAATTCTCGCGTTAATTTCATTAAAACATGAACACAATAAGATATATTTGAAATAAATTAGTAAATAATATCTAAATATTAGTTTGTTGCATGTATTTTAAGGCCATATTAACATATCTAAATTAACACGCGTGCGGAAAATTATTATTATTATTATTATTATTATTTATTGTTTATACATATGACCTGGCCTCTAGTGACTAATCCAGGTCGTTTTTTCCTGATGGGGTTACAGATATTTTTATATTTTTACAATTTATTAATTAATTTGCCATAATCTATTAATTTTATGTTTTAAATTTCTTACATTTTTTTATTTTTTTGTTTAACTTATTTTTCAATTTCTCTTATATTTTTTGACCTAATAATTTAAAATTTACTATATTTATTAATATATTTTACTAGCAGCCTCTATCCAGAACGTGAAGTGTAGCTTTTCATCCCTAGGCAGAGCCTGCTAGTATTTTCTTTTTCTATAAATCTAAAAACTATATCATAATTAAAATTAATATTAAATTTCAACAAATATACATTTAACAAATTTAAATAAACAATATACATTTGTTAAAATTAAAGACAGTCCCTCTATTTTCAGAAGAGAGTTGGTAGTCTTTTTGTTAATTTAAATCAATTTAATTTATTTTTAATTATATATTCAATTCAAGGATTCTCCAGTGAGCCTTAGGCCCTTAGCTAGTGACCCCTTGAACTGTTTATATTTCATTTATATATAGTATATATATATATATATATAAATTTAATTTCCATTTTCATTTTTATTTAGTTTTTAACACATTTAATTCAGTGTTTTTAATAATTATATTATTTATTGAATTATTATTTTTATTTATTTATTTTATATTGAATTATTATTATTATAATTGTAAATATCTATTTTTGAATTTATATTTTATTTTATTTATTTTAACTTTATCTTACTCAACTTCATCTAGGTTGGATTATTTGTTGTCTTCTTCTATTATTATAGATTTCTTGTTGTTTTTTAGATATTATTTCTGTTAGATTGTTTAATATTCCAAAATATTCTTCATTTTGTAATATATCTCTTATTTCAATTCTTTCTAATCTTCTTCTCATTTCTCTATGTTCTTCATTTTATATAGTATTTTCACAATGTAACACTATACAGTGCTAGTCAAAAGTCCGTACCCCCCCTCATATCTTTTGAACGGTTATACGTATAATAGTGAAATTTGGAGGGAGGAAATAAACGGACGTAAGCTCCTTAACTAGTCATGACAGGTGACGTAATAGTGACAGGTGACGTTACAGAGCCACTGTCACCGATAATTTTAAATGGGACCTTATGGCAAGTGATACCTCGTTTGAAAGGTATTGAAAATACCTATTCAGTTATGCTAGTTTTGTTTGAGTTTAAGCTAATTTTGATGTACAAATTAAATAAATATAAAATTGTAGTTTCACATTTAATTAATAAAAATTCAAAATTCCGCCTATGATTACTTGTCAAACAGGTTGACGTTGACGTAAAAACTACTAAAGAATTAAAAAACGTCAACTTTTTTGACAAAAAATCCATAGGCGGACATTTGAATTTTTATTAATTAAATTCGAAACTACAATATTATATTTATTTATTGTATTCACCAAAATCAAAATCGACTTAAACCCAAAAAAATAGTATGACTGAATAGGTATTTTAAATACCGTTCAAACGAGGTATCACTTGCCATAAGGTCCCATTTAAAATTATCGGTCACAGTGGCTCTGTAACGTCACCTGTCAGTATTAAGTCACCTGTCATAACTAGTTAAGAAGCTTACGTCCGTTTATTTCCTCCCTCCAAATTTCACTATTACAAGTATAACCGTTCAAAAGATACGAGGGGGGTACGGACTTTTGACTAGCACTGTATGTTCTGGTGTACCTAGTTCTCCACATTCACAATATGCATCATCTTTTAAGTTAAATCTTTCCAAATATGTTGGGTACGGTCCATGTCCTGTTAAAAAGTGTACTAAACCTTGTTTTGGATTAAAATAATTTGGAATATTTTCTAATATTGGTATAAAATTGTATAAACGTCTAGATTTTGTTGAATTTTCCCATTCATTTTGTCTTTTTCTATTTATTATTTCTTTTAATTCTCTTTTATTTCTTATATCTAATCCTATTATTTGTATTATTTTTTCATATTTTTCTTTTTTTAGCCAATAATTACATGCTCTTTTTGTGTTTCTAAATGCATTGGCATTACTCCAGTTAAAACTGTGAGTGTCTGTGTTGCAGTTGTTCCAAATGCTCCCGTCATTCTTACAAGAAATGCTCTCTGAGCGCTATTTAATTTTTCTGCATTTTTTTTATTTATTAATCTATGTGCCCATATACTTGAACCGTACCCTACAATTGATGCAAGTATTGTACTTAGGTATATTCTCATCTGTCGGAACGAAATTCTATATTCCTTCTGTGCTAGACTAGCGATGCTATGCATGATCTTTGTTGCCTTCTCACAGACACAACTCATGTGATTTGTAAATAATTTTTGTTCGTCTATTATAATACCTAAATATCTTGTTTCCATTTTTCTTTTTATTGTTTTCCCTCTAATTTTTATAATTGGATCTCTTTCTAAATCTCCTTTTATTAAACTATATGTTGTTTTTGAATCTGATATTGTTAATTTTACTTTATTCATCCAATCATTTACTCTTATTAATACTTCATTTGATTTATTTTCTAATTCTCTTCTTGAGTTTGCATCTATGATCAACAACAAGTCATCTGCATATGCTATGCTTCCAAGCACTTCAGGATCTATAGTCAATTGTTCCAACAGTTCCTCTAGGATTACATCCCAGAACATAGGTCCACATACTGATCCTTGTGGACATCCTTTTGTGATATGTTTTGTCTTTTTTCCTATTGGACAGCTTAGGCTTGCATATCGGTCTTGACAGTAGTTTCTGAGACTTCCGCGTGCGGAAAAGTAAACCGCGTGCGGTAAAGTAAAACTTTCTAAACTAAAACGCGTGCGCGAAAATAGACATTTTCGAACGCTCGTAGAAAAATAAAATTTAGTATGCGTTCTACAAAAAGTTATTAATAATTAATAAATCGTATAAAAAAATAACCAATGGCAGAGGGATTCATTAAAGTGTAACAAAAACTATATTTACCTATTTTTTGTCAAAGATATTTAAAAAAAATCTACTTACGCAAACTTGGAGTAGTGATACGTTAGGATAGGTATAACAGGGGAATTATCATTTCCATAAATAACTAAACCCATCTGTTTCAATCGCAATCTGAAGTACCTTGAGTTTCGTGATAGTCTCTCAATTCTGTTCCTACCATCACTAGTGACGTCTTTTTCCATGAGTATCCTTAATACTGTCATTATTTGGGCAGCAACTGGAGGAGATACCGCCCAACTATATTTGGAAGCATATGTATGTTGCCGAAGATTTGTAATCAGCTCCTACCAATAGATTAGAAATATGCTTTATAGTCAGTGAAATTTTACAGTTTTATGGACAAAGCTTACAAAGCTGAACTAAACACAATTTAGTAAAATTAGATAGATCATCAATATTAAAAAATAAAGATAATGGAAGTAAAACAATGTCAACAAAAAAACCAGGTCAGGACAAGTAACCTAATCTCAGACGAATTTTCTAATAATGACGGGATTAGATAAGGTGGAGTGCTGAGTCAACTTTTATTAATTTCTGTTATGGATAAAGTGATTAATAGTCTAAGAGTTAGTGAACCATCCGACTAACGGTCGTCCTGTAAGGCTAGAAATTTGTATAGTGATAATTCATAGCACACCAAGGCTAAAAACCATGACCTGGCAGGCATCAGCCGGGCACGTGTATCTACCAGGTGAATCGAAAGTGCTTAGTTTAGGGGAAAAATAAACTTTCTCCTGTAAAGTTTAAATTTAAGTATGTGTTTGAGTAAGTCATTTAG
The DNA here is from genome assembly GCF_917563875.1 of Diabrotica virgifera virgifera. Lineage (NCBI taxonomy): Eukaryota > Metazoa > Arthropoda > Insecta > Coleoptera > Chrysomelidae > Diabrotica > Diabrotica virgifera. Next base: position 39,302,156 of record NC_065443.1, on the reverse strand, counting down.
AAGAAATATGTACAATGACAGGCGATTCTGAAGAGCACAAGACCTTGCCAGGCAAGGAGAAAGATTAGGGGTTTTTCCTAAAATTATTTTTTTTGCATCGATAGTTTTTTTAGGTTTTTTGAATCATTCCAAACAGAAAAGGTCTCTAGTGATTTTTCTCTTAGGTTAATAGTTTTTGTTATATAAGCGATTAAATATTTTGAAAATTGCGAAATCGGCCATTTTTAACCCTAAATCGGACATTTAACTAAGAATTTCAATATTGCTAAGGTAGGTAGATATTTTTTAAGCAATGGTTGATGAAATCCCGATTAGTTTTTTGCAATACAGTATCGAAAACCCGTTTGTTTTTTAATTGTTAATCAAGCGGGCGCGACACTGTAGTATAAGTGAGGACGTTTGAGTTTGCATAAATTCATTATCTCGAGAAAGTGCAAATTTGAAGAGAAATCCTCAAATAAGCCGATTTTTATTCTTAAATTAAGACTTTTTGGCAGATATATAATACTAGTGACGTCATCCATCTGGGCGTGATGACGTAATCGATGATTTTTTTAAATGAGAGTAGGGGTTGAGTGACAGCTCATTTGAAAGGTTTTTTAATTCTCTATTCAGTAATATAAACATTAACATAATTATTTATACAGGGTGTACAAAAAAATGTTTTCTTCTTTTTGTCTAAATTAATTTAATAAAAAAACTTTTTTGTACACCCTGTATAAATAATTATGTTAATGTTTATATTACTGAATAGAGAATTAAATAACCTTTCAAATGAGCTGTCGCACAACCTCTACTCTCATTTAAAAAAATCATCGATTACGTCATCACGCCCAGATGGATGACGTCACTAGTATTATATATATGCCAAAAAGTCCTAATTTAAGAATAAAAAGACCTGTCTGAGGATTTCTCTTCAAATTTGCCCTTTCTCGAGATATTGAATTTATGCAAACTCAAACGTCCTCACTTATACTACAGTGTCGCGCCCGCCGCCCGCTTGATCTATCACACAACCCCTACTCTCATTTAAAAAAAATCATCGATTACGTCATCACGCTCAGATGGATGACGTCACTAGTATTATATATATGCCAAAAAGTCCTAATTTAAAAATAAAAATCGACCTGTCTGAGAATTTCTCTTGAAATTTGCTCATTCTCGAGATAATGAATTTATGCCAACTCAAACGTCCTCATTTATACTACAGTGTCGCGCCGGCTTGATTAGCAATTAAAAACAAACGGGTTTTCGATATTGTACTGCAAAAAACTAATCGGAATTTCATCAATCATTGTTTAAAGCATATCTACCTATCTTAGCAACATTGAAACTTTTAGTTAAATGTCCGATTTCGGGTTAAAAATGGCCGATTTCGCAATTTTCAAAATTTTTAATCGTTTATATAACAAAAACTATTAACCTAAGAGAAAAATCACTAAAGACTTTTTCTGTTTGGAATGATTCAAAAAACCTAAAAAAACTTTTTTCAATGCAAAAAAAAATAATTTTAGGAAAAATCCCTAATCTTTCCCCTCGCCTGGCAAGGTCTTGTGCTCTTCAGAATCGCCTGTCATTGTACACATTTCTCCTAATTGACTTAATTAAACACATACTTAAATTTAAACTTAACAGGAGGAAGTTTATTTTTCCCCTAAACTATGCACTTTTCGATTCACCTGGTAGATACACGTGCACGGTTGATGCCTGCCAGGTCATGGTTTTTAGCCTTGGTGTGCTATGAATTATCACTATACAAATTTTTAGCCTTACAGGACGACCGTTAGTCGGAGGGTTCACTAGCTCTTAGACTAAAAAAGCGTTGGACAAAAACTAAAAATTGCGCTATAGGGTATAGAAATCTGCAACAAATAAAAATTGAAGCCTGTGCATTTGCTGATGACATTGTTCTAGTTGCAAGAACTGAAAAGGCGCATGCAGATAATATTAGAATCTGGGCAGAGGAACTAAAAAGTTACAACTTCTTAATAATAAATAGGCAGAAAACGAAATTAATGTCAATAGCCAACAAAGCTGCAAATGTAAATATTGAAATTGAAGGGCAAAAAATTGAGCAAGTAGACCTCTTTAAGTATTTGGGAAGAATGTTAAACAACAAAGGTACACAAGAATATGAAATTGGAAACAGAATAAAATTGGCAACAATAACTTATTATTCACTGTATAAAACTAACAAAAAGGATATATCGAATAAAACCAAAATGACAGTCAATAAAACCGTATATATGCCAATTACAATATATGGGGCAGAAAACTGGGTACTGAATGACAGACAAAGGAAAAGATTACAAGCTACAGAATGAGATACTTAAGAAAAGTGAGAAGATGCTTAAGAAGAAGATTAGACAAAAGAAAAATCGAAGATATAAGACATGAACTACAGGTAAAATCGTTTAACGAAAATGTTGAAGAAAAGAAGTTAAAATGGGCTGGACATGTGATAAGAATATGTAGTAACAGACAAGTGAAAATGGCATAGGAGGCCAAAGCTGTGGATAAAAGCACGAACGGCAGACCAAGGAAAAGCTGGAACACTAGTGTAAACGAAATACTCAAGAAAAGAGGAACATCGTGGCAAGAAGCAAAAGTTTTAGCAGCAGATAGGAAGAAGTGGCGTAAATTTGCAGAGAGTGGCATATAATAGAAGAAACCTCGAAACCACGACACCTGGGTGTCATGGGTATAAGAGGAAATCGATTATGTATGTACGTATGAAAGTAAAACAAAAACAATATGCATACCTATTACAACATTTTAATAAATTGCAAATTGAACATACCTACTACAAATACACAGCATTAAAAACTGAATATGTTTAAGCTAATGTATATGCCACCTAAATATATTTCATAGTTATTCATTGAGAAACTCTTCCACTGAATAATAGTGTCTTTAAGATAGATAGGATTTAGTCATTGAGATCAACAAAGATGTTGCAGATTTAAATTTTAAAGGGAAATAAATGGTTGTATAGTTTTTTTTTGTGAAATATAATGTAGATTTCTTTACTAGCTCAGTGGACGGGATCGGTAAATGGACACCAAAGCTTGAATTTGTGATAGATTAATCATTAGGCTTTGCGTAAAAGACATGTACCTACGTGTTTACGAATTAAGCAAACGGAAGTCCCAACTGGAAGAAGATCATGTGGACGCCCTCGACTCCGATGGCGAGATAGTTATAGCAGGAGACCTGAAAGCTATAGACGTGGAGAACTATATGCATGGAGTAAGTAAGTAAGTAAGAAGCTAGTGACGATGTAACGATACAGTTCGTTTATTTACAAAAAAAAAATACCGAAAAAAGGAAACGGCAAATAAACGGTAGACAGTAAATGGTAGACAAATTTATAATAAATGTGTTATTTTTACATGGCTTAACGTCTTATTTGAAACATTAGTTTATGTTGTACTTTCCTCAAACATATTCTGTTTATATGTCGGTTAAACGTTTTAGATATATTTTAAAATAAGTTAATATTTACCCTCTTCCCTGCTATATATCCACCTGCAGCACCAAAGCTCTTAGTAAATGTTCCCATTAACATATCCACATCGTTAGAATTACAATTATAATAATCCACAACTCCCCGTCCTCGTTTTCCTAGGGCTCCTATGCTATGAGCTTCATCTAAATATAAATATGCTTTGTATTTTTTCTTAAGAGCTATTATTTTCGGCAGGGGGCATATGGTACCTAAATAAAAATAATAAAGATAATCATATTTAGAACGAAAATTTTTAAAATATTCAATGTATAAACTGATCTTTTTCTACACTCATTGGCACAAAATTCCGCCACCCAAAATTTTTGATTAAGTTTGACAATTTATAACTTTATTATTTGTGCTCCGATTTTCAAGATTCTTGCTCCAGTTTGTAGGTACATGTATTGATATCGTTTGGTATTATTGCGGTATCAAAAAGTTTTGCTTGCATGGCATTATATAGGGGTGAATGGAAGCGTTGTATTTTCTCCTAACTTTAAAAAATTCTGTGGAAAAATGGAATAGCTTATTTTGTTTCATAGTCCTGTCATATTATCCCGGAGGCATCACTAAAATTTTGTTTTTTGAAATATCCGAATATTTTTATTCTTGTAAGAGCTGTACCATTTTTTGTAAATAAAACACTGATTAGCTCATAAAAGAGAGGTTGGATTGATAAGATTACCATGATACCATGATAAGATAGAAACCAAGACACGTTAAATGCTACTAGGAGCTCTCCCGAACCATAATTTACAATGTACTTATACAGGGTGAGTCACCACTAACGCGACGGAAGATTACAGCGAAATGGTAAAAGATTTGAAAAAAATTTAAATCAAATATTTTGTAAGTTGATAAAAGATACATTTTAAAATTATTTTGAAATATACAGGGTGTCCCAATAAATAAAGGCGTATCAAAGTTATATTTTTTCTTATGGAACACCTTGTATTTTATGGAATTTTTTAATTGTCCGCTAAAAATAAGGTATAGTTTCATAAGGCTTCTCTATACCTATGTACAGAGTGTCTTGAGTTATGTTGACTTTTCTTAAAATGTAAAGTTTTAAAAGAAATCTTATTCTCAAGTTATTTACAAAATTATAAAAACATTACTTTTACATCTAAATAGTTTAGTTGGATATTGGTTGAATGTATTCCATGATTAATTATTACACATTTGTCTACAGGGTGTTTAAAATTAACAGTTTCATTAGTGGAGTATTCAATGTGTCATATGATGCTTATCTTAAATGGAACACCATGTATATTAATAAATAATTATACTAAACAAATTTACCTCTTTCGAATGGTATATGGATGTCCTATCCAACATTACCAGTAGCACGGAATATATCGAGAAATCTCTCAAAAACGTCCTTTTTGGGTGTCTTTTATCAGGATACGTTTAAGCGTAGAAGCTAAGAGACAATTTTAAAAAGATTCCCCAATGAAAAGTAGCATGTCTACTCTTTCATAGATATCGTGATTATTCATTTTAAGGCACAATTAAATTTGAATGTAATTGGCACTGCCAAAGCCATTTTTAAGTAAAAAAAACTTGAATATTATACACCGATGTTTATAGTTTTGATAATTACCAGACCGTGCTGTTATAAACTGACAATGTGATACAATGACATTAATTAACTACATCTTTTGTTTTAAAATTGATTTACAGATTAACAATTTAAATAATTGTAAATTACGCAAAAACTATTACACCTAGGTATAGGACATCCATATACCATTCGAAAGAAGTAAATTTGTTTAGTATAATTATTTATTAATATACATGGTGTAATTGTGTATACATAAATGTGTAATAATTAATCATGGAATACATTCAACCAATATCCAACTATTTAGATGTAAAAGTAATGTTTTTATAATTTCGTAAATAACTTGAGAATAAGCCTTCTTTTAAAACTTTACATTTTAAGAAAAGTCAACATAACTCAGAACACTCTGTACATAGGTATAGGGAAGCCTTATAAAACTATACCTTATTTTTTGCGGACAATTAAAAAATTCAATAAAATACAGGGTATTCCATATAAAAAAATATAACTTTGAAACGCCTCCATTTATTGGGACACCCTGTATATTTCAAAATAATTTTAAAATGTAGCTTTTATCAACTTACAAAGTATTCAATTTAAAATTTTTTCGAATCGACTAAGTTTTCACTGTAATGGCATATAAAACAACATAATGCCGTTCTACATCCCACCAGAATGAAAACAATGGGAACCTTCTCTGGTTACACCTCCGAGGCTTCTACAATTTGCAAGCCATGCGGATGCTGAGCCTAAGGAAAATGAAGGAATTCTACAATTTACAATTCACGTCCCATCTGCTCAGCGCGGTGAAGTTCCAACGAGAATCGTTCCCTTCATACTCCACACAGAGTAAATGTAAATCAAAAATAAATAACCATTTTCAATTTCGTTGCAATATTCTAGTCCAATCAGAGAGTACTGCAAGCACCCCTACCGGTTTCGAAACTTATTAGTCTCTCATCAGGAGGCACATATGCTGCTCTCCCTGATCCAACCAAAACAAACCCCAGCTTGCAGTCCCGGATTGCAACGAACGAAATGGCATAGATGCCCTAGCGGCAACTGCTAGCAAAAAGACTAAGTTTTCACTCTAATGGTATATAAAACAACATAATGCCGTTCTACATCCCACCAGAATGAAAACAATGGGAACCTTCTCTGGTTACACCTCCGACGCTTCTACAATTTGCAAGCCATGTGGATGCTGAGACTAAGGAAGATGGGGGAATTCTACAATTTACAATTCACGTCCCATCTGCTCAGCCCGGTAAAGTTCCAACGAGAATGGTTCCCTTCATACTCCACACAGATAACCATTTTCAATTTCGTTGCAAAACGGAAACACAGACGAACCATATTCTAGTCCAATCAGAGAGTGCTGCAAGCACCCCTACCGGTTTCGAAACTTATTAGTCTCTCATCAGGTGGCACATATGCTGCTCTCCCTGATCCAAAAAAAACAAACCCCAGCGTACAGTCCTGGATTGCAACGAACGAAATGGCATAGATGCCCTAGCGGCAACTGCTAGCAAAAAGACTAAGTTTTCACTCTAATGGCATATAAAACAACATAATGCCGTTCTACATCCCACCAGAATGAAAACAATGGGAACCTTCTCTGGTTACACCTCCGAGGCTTCTTTTATTATTTTTTTTTCAAATCTTTTACCATTTCGCTGTAATCTTCCGTCGCGTTAGTGGTGACTCACCCTGTATAAGTACATTGTAAATTATGGTTCGGGAGTGCTCCTAGTAGCATTTAACGTGTCTTGGTTTGTTTATTTCTACTGCATCTTGATTGTAAATTTAGTATAGTATATTATTAAAATAATATGCTATTTAATGTTATATAATGTATTTAGTAATGTAATGCTATTTAATGTTGCACGTTTTTAACATATTTACCTTCCATGCTATAAAGCCCTTCAACAAATATAATAATCTTTTTCCACGGTTTGTAACTATTGTTTTCTTGATAAGGTTGACCATAATATATTCCTTCTTTTAACAACTTTTCTAAATGTTCCATATCTAAAAATCATTTATTCTATTAATAGTCTGCATAGATTAGTCTGTAGCTCCGAAGATTTTAACTTTACACCAAAAACATTCAAATAAAAATTCACTATAATTTAATTCTATACAAGGTGTCCCAGACTAATTTAGCCACGCTATATGTATCTCTTAAACGAATAGAGATTTTCGAATGGGACAAAAAGTGATATATTCTACTTGTAATACACTTTAATATGGCGTACAAAAAAATCGTCCCCCAAATATTCATCCCTTAGTTACAACCCCTAACTTTAATTTTTTTAATAGCACCCTGTATATTTTTTCATAGTTTTGGATGTGGTCTTTTATCGTCTATTCAACACATTTTCTGAAAATAAAATCGGTTCGTAAATAACCAAGAAACTATCAGTTTATTTTTGTTAATTGTGTGTCCAGACTAATTTATCCAGGCTATATTTCTTAAACGAATAGAGATTTTCGAATGGAACAAAAACTGATATATTCCATTTGTAATACACTTCCATATTATGGCGTAGAAAAAATTCATCCCCTAAATATTCATCCCTAACTTACAGGGTGCCATTAAAAAAAATAAAGTTAGGGGTTGTAACTAAGGGATGAATATTTAGGGGATATTTTTTTTCTACGCCATATTAAAGTGTAAAAGTACAAATGTAATAGATCAATTTTTGTCCCATTCGAAAATCTCTATTGCTTTAAAAAATATATCCTGGATAAATTAGTCTGGGACACATAATTAACAAAACTAAACTGATATTTTTTTGGTTATTTACGAACCGATTTTATTTTCAAAAAATGTGTTGAATAGACGATAGAAGACCACATCCAAAACTATAAAAAAATATACAGGGTGCTATTAAAAAAATTAAAGTTAGGTGTTGTAACTAAGAGATGAATATTTAGGGGATGATTTTTTTCTACGCCATATTAAAGTGTATTACAAGTAGAATAGACTACTTTTTGTCCCATTCGAAAATCTCTATTCGTTTAAGAGATATAGCGTGGCTAAATTAGTCTGGGACTAATAAGTATAGAGATATTTTTTCCCGATTTGCTTGGACAAAAATTTTCCTCGAAAAGTCCGGGTGTGCCCAAGAAAATATTTTATTGTATGCTCCTTGATTTCCAAAGCAATTTTTGTAGATGGTATATGGTTGAAATTTTCCTGTCGGTGTAAATTATAGTCTCTATTTTGTTTTTCTTCAGAACTCTGCTGATTTTGTTGTGCACCTTATATGTAGGTCAGGATAGTTTTTCTAATTTTTTTCTTCCTTTTCTGGATCGCTAAATATCGGATCATATACTACTACATAATGAAACATACCTAATACCAACTAATTTTTCGAAGTGTTACCCTAAGCATATCAAAAATAATTTGAATTTATTTTTAATTAGTTAAAAAACACAAACCATAATATAACGTCATCTCTACTATTTTCTTAACCCTGGAAGCTCAAACTTGGGTGTGAGATACCCATCGCGACACTTAACTGCATGTAGCTTGCGCAGCTGCATTTCAATGGTAATGCTCTGCTTTATGTAAATTCAGTCTCTAGTCTGCCAAGGACGGGTGTGTAGTTGCGGTCTCATTTGGGCAATATTTCCAATCACGAAAATTTATTGAATACAGGCTAAGGTATGTAGCACCCATGTGTGAGGTTTGCGATGAACTGTGCGTTCAAGTTAATGACCTAACAACCAGGCCCGCCGAGAGGAATGAGCGGGCCCCGGTAAGAAGTGAAGAGCGGGCCCCCGGGGAAGAAGTGAAGAGAGAAAACAATTGTTTAATTTTTATAGAAATTAAATTATCAATAATAATAAGAATCATTTCAAATATAAATTTTATTAAGTTTTGATTATATTTTTATTATAGAGTTTTCTGATTAGCAAAGATGTCTATAATTTTCGAAAAATGGCATGATTTTACCAAATCATTCTCAATGCATAAGTTGCTAGGTCAGTTAACCTATCCTGTTTCATTGTAGATCTCATAGCATTTTTTATGTGAGAAAGACAACAAAATCAACTTTTTGCTTCTGCGACTGTCACGGGCAAGGTGCAAAATATTCTTTTAACGCAATAACGACGTCGACACTTAGGAAATAATGAATCCAGTTTGAGATGTTCAATTTTATTAAGTAAATATATTGGGGAAATTTCAGATTCTCCAATATTATCCTTGTATATAGCTCTCAAATGAAAAATTTCGTCTATAAATTCTTCACTGATGTCTTCTTTATAAAACTCACACAATATATCAACTTTTATTCTTAATATTGTCGTCATCTTCATCTCGGAATGTCCATAAAATCTTAAATAGCGAATAAATTGCATTGCTGCATTAAATCTTGTGGTAAAATTTCTTATAATATAATCAATGGCAATGTCAAATACTTCACAGAACAACTATTGCGTCGGGATCAAAATTATCAGTCACTACTAGGCCCAAGCAAATAATCAAAAAATCTCACAGGCTTCTTACGCTGTTTTCCTTTATTTGATGTAAATTCTGGATTTATTCCACAGATGCTGGCAACTAATTTAGATTGTTTAACAATGGAAGACCATGCATTTCTGATTTTACCAAAAAATTACGTATTTGGTCTGGTCGACGCCGGGCCCCTTACATCGCCGGGCTCCGGTAAAATGTACCGGCTGTACCGCCCTCGGCGGGCCTGCTAACAACACAACATCCCACAAATTTAGTAAAGCAAACTAGGTGTTATTTCTGCAAAAGCAAAGATGGAAAAGCAAAGCGTGCATGCTAGGCTTGCTATAAAGCATAATAGTCCAGTCGGGTTAGATGAATAATAGACCTAACCTTGCATTAGGAGCTGCCCCAAATTTTATTTTTCTAATCTTTACGGGGGGTCAATAGTAGTTTAAGTTTAAAATCTCGACTGAATTCGACCGTTGCGTTAGCCGCCATCTTGATTTTAAACGAGAACCGTTTTTGCTCAATATCTCCGCCATTTTCAACTTTTCGACAAAAATTGTAAGAACTGAAATTGTTTAAGATGTAATTTTCTATAATTTCTTTTGTGGGTTGTGAGTTGTGGGGAAAAATAATGACAGTTAGAGCATTATTATTGAATTATCTTGTTTATTATTAGTTTTACAAAAAAATGTACCCATATAAAAATGAATAGAATTAAATTTTATATAATTTTGATCTCTTTCATTTTTTTTGCTAAAATTAAGATTTAAGGTAGTACGTATGCGGTAAAAGTGCGAGCGTAAGACATGATTGGTTTTATAGCGATTGTTTTTGTTCAATATCTCCGCCATTTTGAACTTTTCGGCAAAAAGTGTAAGGACTGAAATTGTTGCAATAGCGATTTACTACAATTTTTCGAGAAAACCAGTGGCTGATCTACGAGGGGGGAACGGGGAAATTCCCCCAAAAGGGTCCAAAATTTAAAAAAATATATTGAAACAAAAGTAATATATTAACTGAAATAAAACTTAAAATATCGACAGACAAATCAACCAATAAACCAGCTAGTTAATTAAATTAAATGAACTTTATACCTGTAAGTTATTATTTATGTCTCTTATGTAGTTTGTTTGGTGCTTTATTGGAAGTTTCAAAGATTGTATAAAATACAATTTTCTTTATTTTTGTTTATGTACGATTATGCCATAAAGTTAATAATAAACGAGACAAATCATTAATTATGTTTCCCCTCCTCTTGCAAAATTGCATTTCCATCAATTTTAGGTCCGACCATTTTTGTCGAAAAGTTGAAAATGGAGATATTAAGCAACAACAGTTCTCCTTTAAAATCAAGATAGCAGCTGACGCAACGGCGGAATTCAGTCGAGATTTTAAATTTACACTACTAATGACCTCCCCTAAAGATTAGAAGTATAACATTTGGGGCAGCTCGGAAACAAGATTGAATTCAATAATTATGCTCCCCCACCCTTTTTACTATTTTCCCGCTTAACTCGGAAAATATTAACCGCACGAAAAAAATTGTTAAAAAGAAATTTTAGGAAATCATATTTGGGACAAATTCAGTTCTGGCCATTTTTGTTGAAAAGTTGAAAATGGCGTAGATATTGAACAAAAACAATTTCTATAAAAATAATCAGGTCTAACGCTCGTTCGTTTACCGCATACGTACTACCCTAAATATTGATTTTAGCAAAAAAATTAAAGAGATCAAAACTCTATAAAATTTAATTATTTTCATTTTTGTATAGGTACATTTTTGTTGTAAAACTAATATTAAACGAGATAATTCAATAGTTATGCTCTAACTGTCACTATTTTCCGCCATAACTCGGAAAATATCGACCGCGCGAAAAAAATTCTAATAAAAGAGATTATAGAAAATCACATTTTTAATTTTTAACAATTTCAGTTCTTACAATCTTTGTCGAAAAGTTGAAAATGGCGGAGATATTGAGCAAAAACGGTTATTGTTTAAAATCAAGATGGCAGCTAACGCAACGGTCGAATTCAGTCGAGATTTTTAATTTACACTACTATTGACCCTCCCTAAAGATTAGAACAATAAAATTTGGGGCAGCTCCTAATGCAAGGTCAAATGCTATCCAGACTGGGCTATAATGCATGGAGCATAGAGCCACACTATGTCTTATGAATGTAGTCACTAAAATGAGTGAAACTGACATACCTGGCTAAGAATGAATATGAGTTCTATAATCAAAAGGTGTTATATTTTAGTTAGAAAGAACATTTTGTTGTTAAACTAAATTAATATATTTTGAAGTATGTTTACGGTTTTTTAGAAAATGTTTGTTAATTATTTTTAGGTATTTTTAATATTTTTTTCTTTTGTGCTACTACAGTTAAGAGAGAGAAAATAAAACGATTGATTTAATTATTCCTGTGTATTCAATAGTTTCTAATACATTAGGGAGTCTCTGGAAATCATAAAATATTTACTTCTTTTTTATTTCTTTACAGAAAATCATTGGGTATCTGATATCCATGTGTTCGGTTTATTTAAAAAAATAGGTGTGATCTTCCAGAGTTAATGAAGCTTACTTACCATTGTGTTTAAATATCTTTACTGTTGCGTTTGGTAGTTTAAAACCAAATATCATACTGGCATGATTTTGTTTATCACTCAGTACCAAACATTCAGATGACACAAATGTGGGTATAGTTAACGCATTCGTGGCATATCCCATTCCGAATATAACGGAATCTTCTACTCCCAAATAATCTGCTAAGAGTTTTTCCACCTCATCGTGCAACGCACATGTCCCATGTTGCAATCTAGAATTACCAGTGCTAATGCCATATTGGTATATCGATTTAATTGCATTTTCTGCACAAGGCCCAGAGTTTTCGGCGAATCCTAAGTAGTTGTAGGAGCCCAAATTTAAACACTTGTACTCGGCACCTACTGCTCTGTAAAAATAAAAAATATAATATACATAAATGTAAAAATAAAAATATGTACTAGTCCAGAAAGCCACTGCGCATCCGCTAGGAAAAATATTCCAATTTGGATTTTTTGCACAATCTTACTCAAAAAGTCAATTTTTTACACAATCTTACTTAAAAGGACCCCTTTTAACAAATTTGCATGTTGCCAGGACCAAAAGTGGGTCAAATATTTTTTAAACGTTTTTTTTTTTTGTTTTTTTCCTAAAATTATTTTTTTTGCATGGAACAAATATTTTTTATGTTTTTTGGATCATTCCAACCAGAAAAGGTATTAGTGACTTTTCTCTAAAGTTGATAGTTTTTGACATATAAGCGATTAAAAATTGAAAAATTGCGAACTCGGCCATTTTTAACCCTCAAAAACTATGTGAAAAACTGAAAATTTTAATGTTCCCAAGGTAGGTAGATATTCTTTAAATATCGATTGACGAAATCCCGAAGAGTTTTTTGCAATACAATATTCAAAACTCCTGTGTTTTTTAATTGCTAATCAAGCGTGCGCGACACTATTTTCCACCGTTGCATGTGTATACAGCATGGTGCACATGAAAGGAATAAAAATTCGTCATTTCTTAAACCGGAGACTTTAAGGAAAAATCCCGAAACAAGTCGGTTTTTATTTTTAAGTTATGATATTTTGGCATATATGGTATACTAGTGACGTCATCCATCTGGGCGTGATGACGTAATCAATGATTTTTTAAAATGAGAATAGTGGTCGTGTGCTAGCTCATTTGAAAGGTTCTTCAATTCGTTATGCAGTAATATAAATATTTACATAATTATTGATACAGGGTGTCCAAAAAAAGTTTTTAATTAAATTATTTGAAAAAAAGTAGAATGTATGTAATTTATTTATTTCAAAATACATCTTACTGTTACCCGAAAACTAAAAAATGTTTATTTCACAAATAAACATTGCTTTTCGATTAAATTCAATATTCAAGCCAGCTCCCGCCAGCCTCCCTCTTGAAAGTTTGAACATTTAATTTAAGCGAAAAGCAATGTTTATTTGTGAAATAAACTTTGTTTTCTGATTTTTGAAAGCAGTAAAATGTATTTTGAATTAAATAAATTACATGCATTCTTTTTTTTTTTGTCAAATAATTTAATTTAATAAAAAAATTTTGGACACTCTGTATAAATAATTATGAAAGTGTTTATATTACTGAATAGAGAATTGAAAAACCTTTTCAATGAGCTAGCCCCTATTCTCATTTAAAAAATCATCGATTACGTCATCACGCCCAGATGGACGACATCGCTAGTATACCATATATGCCACAATATCATAACTTAAAAATAAAAATCGACCTGTTTTGGGATTTTTCCTTAAAGTTGCCGGTTTACGAAATAACGAATTTTTCCTTTCATTTGCACCATACTGTATACACATGCAACGGTGGAAAATAATGTCGCGCACGCTTCATCAGCAATTAAAAAACAAAGGAGTTTTGAATATTGTATTGCAAAAAACTCTTCGGGATTTCATCAATCGATGTTCAAAGAATATCTACCTAACTTGGCAACATTCAAATTGTAAGTTTTTCACATAGTTTTTGAGGGTTAAAATTGACCGATTTCGCAATTTTTCAATTTTTAATCACTTATATGTCAAAAACTATCAACTTTAGAGAAAAGTCACTGAAGACTTTTCTGTTTGGACTGATCCAAAAAACCTAAAAAAAACTTTGTTACATGCAAAAAAAATAATTTTAGGAAAAAAAAACAAAAAAAAACGTTTTAAAAATTTTTGACCCACTTTTGGTCCTGGCAACATGCAAATTTGTTAAAAGGGGACCTTTTTGAGTAAGATTGTGCGAAAAATCCGAATCGGAATATTTTTCCTAGCGGATGCGCAGTGACTTTCTGGACTCACCGGGTAGCGAGAAAGTATGGAAACACGGCAATTTCTCGGAAACCGCTAAAACGCTTTTTATAGATTTTGGTGGGTAAGGGTGTTCTAATGCGGCCGATATTATAGTAGTAATTATATTGTTGTCAAATCTTTCGTTTTTCTGGAAATCTAATGAACTTTCTTATTTTAAATAGAACACCCTGTATATTTTTTATGTTTTGAAGTTTTTAAGAAATACTGATTATTTTTCATGTTATATTCCCTATAACAAAATGCCGTAGCTTCGGAGTTATTGCTACATTTATTAAACAAAAAATTAAACAAATTATAAAAATTTATTTTTTCGGCCAATTTCTTTGAATCATTGGGAACAAAAAAGTTTTTCGTAACTTTCTTGTAAAGTTAATCGTTTCCGAGTTATAAACAATTTAAAAGAAAAACATCGAAAAATTACGATTTTCTACGTTCAAAAACACAAGTAAAAAATATTATTTTTGAAACTAAGAAGTGCCTAAATTCAAGTACAAACATTATTGTATTAGATACCGATAAGTGATTGGGTCTTATTTCATTTTAAAATATTGTTTTTTAGTTGTTAATGCGACCTGTAAGGTCGTCCCTGTAGTAAGTACGTCCTGTCATATGCGCTTCATTAACAATTTAAAAAAAACAATGTTTTAGAATAAATCGTGCCAAAAATTCTTATAGAGTGCTGATAGAAGAAAGCTTGAACTTGAATTTAGTTACTTCGTAATTTCAAAAATTATTTTGTTTCTTGTGTTTTTGAACCTTAAAGATCGTCATTTTTCGATTTTTTCGAGTTTTAAATTGTTTATAACTCGGAAACGTTTAACTTTACAAGAAAATTACAAAAGACCTTTTTTGTTTCCAATTATACAAAAACCTAAAATAATGTCTACCCGGGCCAAAAAAAGTAATTTTTTTAATTTGTTAAAAACATTTTTTTATAAATGTAGCAATAACTCCGAAATTACGGCATTTAGGTATTACGCCAGGGCAGATAAATAAAAATGAGCGATTTCAGGGTAAAAATCAATACAGGTATTTGAAGGTGCTAAATCGTAGGGGGGACATAAGTAATTAAAAATACATACAGAGGTACTCGCAAATCAACCTCAGTTTTTTATAAACAAGGGCTAAAGTCAGAAAATATTGTTTTTTGCCTGTAGCATTTTTTGTATCATATTTACAGCAAAAGTTGTATTATAAAAGTTATGTATCACAAAAAAACGATTCATTTTAATTTTTATTAGTTAAAATTGATAAATAATTAACCGAGATAATTGCAAAAAAACACATTTTTTGCACTATTTTATAAATGTTAATAACTTCTACTAAATATCCCCTAAGGAACATATTGCACCTTTATTATGAGGTTATTATGTGCCTTTATTAGAGTGCAAAGTATCAAGAAGATCGTTTTGTTAGTTTACGAGTTACGTTAATTGTTTATCCAAAACATTGAATGTTTAAACATCTATTGTTGCCCAAGGAGTATTTTCAGAGCTTTTTAGCAAACTGAAATGAGTTCTTAAAGACTCAAACTACTAAGAAATTAAAAAAAAACGATACATTTATTATTTAAATGTTCTTAAACAAGTCGTTTAATAAATAGTGAGTTTTTTCCTTATAAACAATTAGATTAAATTTGTTATTTTTCACGACAAATAATTATAATTAGTTGTATCAGAAAAGTGGTAAACAAACACACATTAAAAACTAAAAGTAAACTTTCTATGACCAATAATACCCAAGTTATACTTTTTTTTTGAAAAATCACATCTGTATTTTTTATAAATATTAAGAGTCGAAATTTGCACAGAATCATAATAGACATTTATATTTTACATTGCAATTAATACCTACAGTATATCATCTATTTAAAATGAGTAATAGCCCTTTAAAATAAAGGTACTCAAGCTGACTTAACTGGGACCGTGTGATGGGGGAAGGATCTCTGAGTCCGCTTTCGCGCGTCGAGATTTTGATATTGAAAGTTCAAATTGGAGCGCTTGAAAAATTTTACAATAACTCCGCTTCCAGAGAACCTAGAGCCTTCATTTTTTTTTTAAATTGGGGTAACTCGACGAAATATTAACGACTAGCTAATTTTCATTCACCGGAAAAATCGGGAAATTCTGGAAAATGAACTTTTTTATTCAACTTTCATTTACAACGTTAACACTAATATATTTCAATAAATATTTTCATAACATATTATAAATTTGTAAATAAATAATAGAATGTACAGTATATGTATATACAGGGTGGTTCATCGTATTTGCCTCGGTCTCTGTACGGAAAACGACTTGATATTTAAAAAAATTCTTCACAGCCATTTACAGGGCCATTAACACTACAATCTAAAACTAATGATAATTATACAGGGTGCTTCAAAAAAGAGGGGTATATTAAAGTTATATTTTCTCTTATGGAACACCCTACACGTGAGCCATTTTTGAATTTTCCTTAAAAAATAAGCTATATTTTTATAAGGGTTTCTTACATCTAAATACAGGGTGTTTTGATTTATTTCGATTTTTATAAGAATGTAAGGTTTTAGAAAAAAAAATTAATATCTACGAATCTAAGAATCGGTGACAAATTTTTTCTTGGACCTTTATAATAGACTATTCAGCATATTGGAACAGATATTTATTGTAATAAAATTTATAATTATTTATTCGTACATTTTTAGATTTAAAAATTAATTAAAAACAAAAACATTCAACAAAACTGAAAATATAAACAAAAACATACCTTATTATAGGGCCAAAACTAGTTTTAATGTGTATCTACAAAAACACATAATATGTGTTTTTGTGTTTTGTGTTTCTTCACCATACACCAGGGTAGAAAAATAAATATGAGCGATTTCAGGGTAAAAATCAATACAGGTATTTGAAGGTGCTAAATCGTAGGGGGGATATAGTTTATTGATAATACATACAGATGTACTCGTAAATTCTTAGATTCGTAAATACCTTTTAATTTATTTTTTCTAAAACTTTACATTTTTTTTTAATTGAAATAAATCAAAACACCCTGTACTTAGGTATAGTCTAGCTTATTGTTTAAGAGCAATTCAAAAATTTCATCAGGTGTAGGGTGTTCCATATAAAATATATCTTTGATATACCACTCTTTTTTGAAGCACCCTGTATAATTAATATTATTTTTAGATTCTAGTGTTAATGGCTTTGTATATTTCTAAGAAGAATTTTTTTTAAATCAAGTCGTTTTCCGTACAGACACTGAGGCGAATAAAATGAACAACCCTGTATATAAATAAATATATACATACTATAATTATATTTTAATATTTATTCACAAATTTATAATATTTTATGAAAATATTTATCAAAATATATTAGTGCTAACATTGTAAATGAATGTTGAATAAAAAAATGCATTTTCCAGAATTTTCCGATTTTTCCGGTCAATTAAAGTTAGCTAGTTGTTATTCTTTCGTCGAGTTACCCCAATTTAAAAAAAAATTGAAGGCTCTAGGTTCTCTGGAAGCTAGGATATTATAAAATTTTTCAAGCGCTGTAAGTTGAACTTTCTATAGCAAAATCTCGACTAGAGAAACTGGACTCCGACATTCTTCCATATCACAAGGTCCCAGCTCAGTCAGCGTGAGTAACTTGACTTTAAGGGGTTATTACTCGTTTTAAATAGAAGATATTTCGTACTTATCAATTGTCATTAAAATATAGATATTTATTACGATGCTGTAAAAATTTCAACTCTTAATATTTATAAACAATAGAGATGTGATTTTTCAAAAAAAAGTAAAACTTGGCTATTATTGGTCCTAGAAAGTGTTTTTTTTCATTTTTATCTGCATTTTTTTACCAGATTTTTGACACAACCAATTATAATTATTTATCAGAAAAAATTACAAAGATCTTCTAATTGTTTATAAGGAAAAAACTTACCATTTTTTTATCGAGTTGTTTAACAACATTTAAAAAACAAATATATTATTTTTTTAACTTTCTTAGTACTTTCAGTCTTAAAGTAGTCATTGCACTTTGGCAAAAAGCTCTGAAGACACTCCTTGGGCAACAATGATTGTTTAAACATTCGATGTCTGGGATAAACATTTAACATAACTTGTAAACTAACAAACAGATCTTCTTGAGGTTTTGTAAACTAATAAAGGCACTTAATTACCTCATGATCAAGGTATAATAAGTTCCTTACGGCCTATTTGGTAAAAGTTATTAACGTTTCCAAAATAGTGCAAAAAATGTGGTTTTTTGCAATTATCTCGGTTAATTCTTTATGGATTTTAACTTGTAAAAATTAAAATTAATCGTTTTTTTGTGATACACAACTTTCATAACAAAACTTTTGCTGTAAAGATGATACTAAAAATGCTATAGTCAAAAAACAATATTTTCTGACTTTGGCATTTTTTTATAAAAAAATTGGGTCGATTTGCGAGTACCTCTGTATGTATTTTTAATTAACTATATCCTCCCTACGATTTAGCACCTTCAAATACCTGTATTGATTTTTTTCCCGTTTTTATTTTTCTACCCTGGTCTATATAAGGAATATAACATGAAAAATAATGAGTATTTCTTAAGGACTTCAAAACGCAAAAAATATACAGGGTGTTCTATTTAAAATAAGAAAGTTAATTAGATTTCTAGAAAAACTGAAAACGGACGATGGAAAAAAAATTTGACAACAATGTAATTACCACTATAATATCGGCCGCATTAAAACACCCTTACCCACCAAAATGTATAAAAATCGTTCAAGCAGTTCACGAGAAATTACCGTACTTTCCATACTTTCTCGTTACCCTGTATATAGATAACTATACAGTATGATGCAAATTTATGGAATAAAGTCATTATTTAAAAAACACGTCAATAATGCAAACCGACGTCACAGGATACCTCATTTAAAAGGTCTCCTAATCGGCTTTGCAATGATGCAATTATTTGAATATTTATTTCTACAGGGTTAACCAAAACTGTTGGTATATTAGTACAATATAACTGTTTAGTAAAATACAATCAAATTATAAGAGATGTTGAAATTGACGACCTTCAGCAATGATGCAATGAGAACGACGGACAGTAAATTCTTTTCTAACGTTTTAGATGACTTCAGGAGTTCTTGACATTATTCAGTCGACTTTGAAACACTTTGAATTTACACATACGTGTGTGATGATGATGATACACGTGTATATGAATTCAAATATCTCATAAAAAGACTAACGAAATCAAATCGGGAGACCTTGGTGGCCATTCGATAGATCCCCACCTATTCACCTACCTGAGAAAATTTTATTAAGCTAATTTTGTACCTCAACGCCGTAGTGTGGAAGAGCTCTATCCTGTAACACCGCACATAATTTATAGCACACCACAGATCATTTCCATATAGAAATAGATTTTTCAGCTTTGGCATCAAATTATCATCATCAATCGGCCCTGATTTGTCCATTGTTGAACATTGGCCTTCTCCAGATATTTCAATCTTCTTCCAATGCGCCTCTGTTATCTAATTGGTCACAATTCTTTTGTGGTCGTCGGTCCATCGCGTTGGTAATCTTCCTCGGATTCGCTTTTCTGCCCGTGGTCTCCACTCAAGCAATTTTTGGTCCACCTGTTGTCTTTCATTCTTGCAACATAATATCCTCCACTCCGGTTTGTCTACGAACTTCCTCGTTTCTTACTCTATTTCTTAAGGTTTTTCCAAGAATTGATCTCTCCATCTTTCCTTGTGCCCTTTTAAATTTTTCAGTTGATGTTTTTGTGAGCTAAGGTTTCTTCTCCGTATGTGAGAACTGGTAGAACGCACTGGTTAAAAGCATTCCTTTTTAAATGGATTGGTATTGTGGATTGGTATATTTGTTTTAAACATGTCTCTCATTTTTCCGAATACAGCCCAACCTAAACTTATTCTTCTGAGTAGCTCACATGTTTGGTTTGTGTTGCAAAGAAATTGAAAATGTTTATACATTTAAATTCATTTTACTCTTTTGTTGAGTACTAAGGAATCTTTCTTGTAGGAACTTTTACCACGCTGAGCAGATGGGTTGTGAATTATTTAAAATTCTCTCATCTTAATTTCCTCGGCATCCTGTATGATTTAAAATTTTTGAAAATTTCAGGAGGTTGTAACCAAAGAAAGTATTCTACCTGTTGTCAATCTGGTGGTATGGGAACGATATTTATTGTCGTTCTCTGTGCTACTTCGATTGATAACTTATTTTGTTTTTATTTAAATTATAACGAACGATCCACAATTATTGGGATCAAAGCTATGTATCTGTGCAAAAAGTTACGTATGTCTTGTTTTAATCTGAAAGACCGCCGGAGTGTGACGTCACGGCTAACTGCGGCTATATTCAGTGTTGTTATGATCACTTTTCCAAACAAAGAATAAAGATTGAAAACACGTTGAAAAGATACCCAATTTCAAGACTTTTAATTCGTATAAAGTTAAAATGTTGCTTCCTCTGCTACTTTTTATGTTCAATTATGGTGTTTTTGAAGTTGACGTACGTACACTGACAAGTATCTGTCAAAGTTGACGTAAACTGGAAAGTATATCTGAAATAATAATAGACATGCGCTGTATCGTTCAGAGCCACCTATGATGACAATAATTTTGGATCGCATGTGATTTCGGACTTACTATCGGATATTATCCATACCTCGCGAGTACTTCGCACTTTACTCGGGTAATCCTAGAATTACCCGTTTATCTAACTTTACCCGTAACATATACATTGTAAATTATGATTTGGGAGTGCTCCTCGTAACATTCAACATGTCTTGGTTGGTTTTTTTCTAATGCATATTTGTTGTGATTGTAGTATAGATATTTGTTATATTTTTTGTTATTTAAATACATAGAAACCGCTAAAATATTTAAAATATTGCGACAAAAGGTTGTATAATTTTACATGTGGTATTGAGATATCTTAAGACTTATGTAGCAGTTCTTAAAGACCTAGGAAAATGAAAATTTGTATAATATATTTCATGTAACCTACCGATACTGTGAGTTTATGGTAAACACTCGATCTCTAAAAGTCACTTCAGGTCCTGCGATACTACATATGGTCCTCTGACAGTCGTTATATCGGTAAACTACGTATTTTAAATAAAACGGCGTGTAGTTATCAAGAATGCTTTCGTAACCTTTTCTATTTTTTTCTTCTACTACTTTTGAAGGAAACAGAAATTCGTTTAAAAATCCTATTGCTATAAGAATGTAGTACCCAATCCGTGCTAGCAGTACTGTAAGACATGTAGGAGCTTCAAATTCGACTTCCGATTTTGTTGCTTTTTTCCGTCTTGTGTTAATGTATTCATTTTCCTACAAAACAAAAAATTAAAATAGTTTAGTTACCACTATATCAATACTAACTCCACACTCCACCATTACCTGGTCCCAATCCCAAGATGAGAAAGGAGGAGGGTTGTGCGTGAGATTAGCGACCTCACCACATAAAAAATACTATTGGTAAAGAAACTTCTACAAGCCTCGGAAATAGGACGGATAACGCGATGACGAAAATGGCCACGGAAATGGATTTGAGAAAAACAACGTACATAGGATGCTGGAATGTCCGAACAATGTTTGAAATAAGTAAAACACATCACGTGGCAAAAGAAATGGATAAAAATAACATTAGTATATTAGGATTATCTGAAATTAGATGGAAGGGATGTGGAAAAACAAGAATTGAACAAGACAAAACAGTTATATACTCGGGAAAATGTGGCGAAAAAGACCGACACGAGATTGGTGTTGCATTCATGATTTCAAAAGAAGCAACAAATGCCCTAATAGAATGGGAAGCCATCTCGGATAGAATAATAATGGCTAGAATCAAAGAGAGATATAGAAATCTAATAATTGTTAATGTATATGCACCAACAAATGAAAAAGAACAGAACGTAAAAGATGAGTTTTAGCAACAGCTACAGACGGCATACGATAAAATACAAAAAAAATATAAAAAAATATTGTGATGATAATCGTAGTTATGAATGCCAAAATAGAAACGAATAATAGTGGAAGAGAAACTGTAATGGTGAAAGAAGGATTGGGACAAATTAATGATAATGGTAACAAGTTTATAGATTTCTGCACCCAAAACAGTTTAGTCATAAGTGGAAGTATATTTCAACACAAACGCATACATAAAGTAACATGGACATCCCCCAATGGACAAACACACAATCAGATTGACCACATAACCATAGATAAGACATGGAGGCACTCACTGTTAGATGTTAGAGCAATGAGAGGGGCAGACGTAGGGTCCAACCACATGTTGATTAGAGCCAAAATCATACTCAAACTAGCCAGAAGTAAGAAAACGCCAATGGAACAACGAGAAATATATAACGTTCAGTGGCTCAAAGACGGAAATGAAAGTACTGAAGAATATAAGACCAAGTTAAGAGAATTATATAATAAAACTTACAACACACAAAATGCTACGATAGAAGAGCGGTGGGATAAATGCAAGTATGTATATTGTATATACACAAGCAGCAAAAGAAACGATAGGAATACAAAAAAGAAGTAATAAACCATGGCTATCGAGAAGCACGTGGGAAAAAATAAAAGAAAGGAAACTACTTAAATGTAAAATGCTAAAAAATGATCTAAAAAAAAGGGAACAAATGAAGAGAGAATATAGAGAGAAAGATAAAGAAGTTAAAAAAGTGCGGCAAACGACAAAAGACAATATAACGAAGAACTGTTAATAGAAGCAGAAACAGCAGCAAAAAAGAACGGCATGGGAAATCTGTATAATAATAGTCCAGAGAAATAAGATTTTTCTCGTGACACATCCCCCTCCAGGCCGAAACCAAATTTTTTGAGTAGTATGGACATATATATTAATAGGTCAAACCGGCAAACAGGTGTATGTTCTCAAAGAAATTGAAAGTGTGTAAAAATTTTTTTTAATAATCAGCTAAGTACTTTCAACACATAACGTGCCATCATCAGAGCTTCGTCCTCTTATAAATCCTTCATAGAAGAGCAATTGTTAAAATTCACATGATAAATCACGGATACTTGGCAAAAGCCACAGATATCGGGTATAAAACCCTTAAAATTAAAAGTTCATCACATCTAAATTCTTTTTTAGTTTAAAATTACAACATGGCTGCGTCAAACCATTGTGAGTTCACGTGAACTCACAATGGTTTGACGCAGCCATGTTGTAATTAATTTTAAACTAAAAAAGAATTTAGATGTGATAAACTTTTAATTTTAAGGGTTTTATACCCGATATCTGTGGCTTTTGCCCAGTATCCGTGATTTATCATGTGAATTTTAACAATTGCTCTTCTATGAAGGATTTATAAGAGGACGAAGCTCTGATGATGGCACGTTATGTGTTGAAAGTACTTAGCTGATTATTAAAAAAATTTTTTACACACTTTCAGTTTCTTTTAGAACATACACCTGTTTGCCGGTTTGACCTATTTAGAAGTGTGTACAAGTCATACAGTCTGTTTCAATATATATTAATAACCTATATGTTTCCTGCAGCCGATTTTGATGATATACATAGTTATAAACAAATGAAAATTAAAAAACGGTGAATTTTCGCTTTTTTCGTCTATTACTAAAAAGTGAAGCATTCCAAACAAATTTGGGAATAAGAGACTCATAAATTATATAAAAAACTTCAATATGGCGTTCGCTGAATATGTATATAGAAATTTTGGGAACACTTAAACGTAACTTTTAAAAAAGGTTTTATTTGAAAAATCACAACTTTTACAACTTATGGAACTATTGTTATACAATTAAATACAAATTAAAAAGAATGCTGAAAAATGTATGTTGCATCTATCTATTGGTTCGGTTATGCTGCGTCGGCTTCCCGGTCATCGGTCAGCTTGGGACGTTGAGGCTTGCATTTCTATATCCTTATTTGTTGCTAAGAAAATTGCAAAAGAAGTCATAAATTTTGAGATTTTATAAATGTTCATAACTTATGTAAAAATTAACTTAGAACCTTCTAATTACACGAAGTGCTAAGACTTCTGGTGCTTAAATCATATTTTAAATTTCAAAGCAATTGGTCAAATAGTTTAAAAGTTATTTAATTTGTTTATCCCAAATTATAAGTCAGAAAATGATGAAGTTACAGTAATACATTGGATAGTTTATGAAAGAAGAAGATTTACACTATTAACTTAATTTAAAAAATGAGAAAAAGTAATTTTAGACAGTGTAAAATTATTTTGCAGAAACATGTCGATTTTTTGCTTACTTATATAAACAATTAGAATAACTTTTTAACCGTTACCCGCAGAAAAATTATTTTTTCATATTTAGAAAGACTGAATTTTTATACACATTTAGAAATAAAAACAATTGTCCTAGGACAATTAGGGACGAAGTTAGCCCCACCTTTTTGAATTCACATGTTTTTGCGAAATAATTTTGCAATATTTAGAAATATTTTTGGTCATTCTTTTTAATTAAATTAATACTGTAAATCGTCTTCTTTCATAAACTATCCAAAGTATTACTGTAACTTCATTATTTTCTGACTTATAGTGTTGCAAAAAAAATTAATTTGGGATAAACAAATTAAATAACTTTTAAACTTTTTGACCAATTGCTTTGAAATTTAGGGTATGATTTAAACACCAGAAGTCTCAGCATTCCGTGTAATTAGAAGGTTCTAAGTTAATTTTTACATAAGTTATGAATATTTATAAAAACTCAAAATTTATGATTTATTTTGCAATTTTCTAATCAACCCATAAGGATAGACATATTCAGCGAACACTATATTGAAGTTTTTGAAGTTATACTTCTTTAGGAGCGATGGGAGTGAAATTTAATATGCGCGAATTCATCAAAAATCTTGTTCCCGGCGAAGACGCATTATACCTTTGCTCTGATTGGGTGTTCAAATGACATGACAATAATTGTTCGATATGGAGGTTACGGATAAACAAATATTGTATATTAGTTTTTATTGTTGTGAGGACACAGACAAAAGCAAGTTTATAATTGTAGTAACTTTTTAAATACTTTTTAAAAGCAACAGGTACGTACTTAATTGTAAATGTTTCAGTATTGTAATAAAAATTTACATAGGTACTTACCTATTTGGAAAATGTATGTAAGTACCTATCTATTTTACCTATATTTATCTATATTACATAATTTGATTACCAACAAAATTTCTTCCTCTCTTCATCTAATATACCTATTGTTTTCTTACTGTATGTTTTGTTGTATTTGAATATTTTAATTCCCTTTGTAAACGTGAACACACACACACACAAAAATCAAACTAATCTGATTAAATTCAGAACTGTCAAACAGTAAAACGTTCAGTTAGCCTACCTTCCCACATGACAATTACGTGTAAGTGGTCAAGTCGGGTGACGGGTGTGTGTGTGTGAGTGGATTTCAACTCTAAGCACGCGGGTTCGAATCCAATGAAAGTTTTTATTTTTTTAATACATTTTATGATTGTGAATATATTTGTTATATAATTTTTTTCAGAAAATGCTTATTTAGTTAAAATTTTTGCTAACAATTATTGTTCAAAAATCATTTCTTTGGTGCATTTTTCAATGTGTTTGTGTGTGTTTTATTCTTTTATTTTTTTAATTTTTGGTATTGTTTTAATAAAAATGTTTGGAAAGTAGTAGGTATTAAAATTAGTTTAATATTTAAATAAAATATAAACAAACTGTTTAAAGTACATATATTAATTCCGTTGGAATCATATAATAGAAGTATAACTTCTTACGTGCATACAAAGTACACACACATTCTTTTTTTATACGATTTATGAGTTTCTTACTCTCAAATTTGTTTAAAATGCTTAACTTTTTGGTAATAGACGAAAAAGCAAAAATTTACCGTTTTTGATCTTTATTTGTTTATAACTATGTATATTATCAAAATCGGCTGCAGGAAACATATAGGTTATTATTATAGATGTCCATACTACTCAAAAAATTTGGTTTCGGACTGGAGGGGATTGTGTCACCAACAGGATATTTTTCCCTTATTTCTCTGAACTATAAAACGACGAAAAAACTATATAAGCTCGCGCGGAAAAATGAATTGAACATGTAAAAGACAAAAATGGCAAAATATTGAAGAATGAAAAGGAAATAGTTGGGAGATGGATCGAACATTTTAGAGAAGTATATGCCAACAGAATAATAGAACACGGAATCAGAATCAGAATTCACAAAAAAAGAAGTAAGTAAAGCAATACAACAGCTGAAAAGAGGGAAAGCAGCTGGAATAGATAACATTACCACAGAACTACTGAATGCAGATAGAGAAACATCGGAAGAAATCCTGTATGTACTAATAAACAGAATATGGCAGGAAGAGAGCATACCTTATGATTGGAAAAAAGATATAATTGTAAAGATACCCAATAAGGGAGATCAAACGAATTGCAACATTTGGCGAGCAATAACACTACTTTATACAGTGAGTAAAGTCATGACAAGGATGATATTAGAAAGAATGAAAGAAACTATAGACCAGTTGTTAAGACCAAACCAAGCGGGCTTCATAAGTAATAAAGCATGCACAGATCATATTAACACATTAAGAAACATTGTAGAACAAACAATAGAATGGCAGAGCAAAATCTATTTGATTTTGATGAGCCTTTAGACAGACTTTAGACGAGCCTTTGACCGAATTAACAGGGAAAAAAAGTGGGAAATATTAAAGAGATATGGAATTCCATTAAAATACATAAGAATTATCAAAATGTTCTATGAAAACTATACCGCACAAATCATGCACAATGGGAAACTCACAGAACCAATCAACATAGACAGTGGAGTCAGACAGGGGTGTATTCTATCTCCAACCATATTTTTGATCTTAATTGACTGGGTCATGAAGAAGGCAACGAAAAATAAAACAGGATTTAGATGAAATGCTTTCGTTCAGCTTGAAGATCTAGACTTTGCGGATGATATATATCTGGTGTCCGAAAAAAGACAACATATGCAGAAAAAACAGAAAAGGTGACAAAAGAAGCAAGAAAAATAGGATTAGCGATTAACACAAGAAAAACCAAACTTATGAAGATTAATATGAAGAAGAAGTAGAAAATGTACAGCAGAAGTTTTGCTATCTGGGAAGCACAATTGACGCTAGCGGTGGAATAGAAGAGGAAATTAATGGAAGGATAACTAAAGCCCAAGATGCGTGCTATATGCTGAAGAAAACATGGGAGTCCAATAAATTAACAACCAAAACCAAAACCAGGATATTTAATACAAATGTAAAGAGCATTTTGCTATATGCAGCAGAAACTTGGAAAATAGAGAAAAAGATTATACAAAATGTTCAAACATTTGTAAATAGGTGCCTTAGACGTATATTGCAAATATATTGGCCAAATCGGATAAGTAAAAAGGAACTTTGGAGAAAAACTAATCAAGAGCCGATAGCCAAAACAATAAATAGACGCAAATGGAAGTTTATTGAACACACATTAAGGAAAAATGAAGTTGATATAACCAAACAAGCCCTGGATTACCAACCAACTGGAAAAAGAAAACAAGGCAGACCAATGACATCCTGGAAAAGAAATATTACCAGAGAGCTAGAAGACAATGGGTTAACATGGAAAGAGGTGAAAGCCCTGGCCAGAAACAGAGATGAATGAAGGGGGACTCTAGAGGCCCTATGTTCCAAATGGAATCAAGAGGAGTAAAGTAAAGTAAGTATATCAATACTAGACGATTTTTAAGTTATATAAGATTTGCCGATGACATAGTACTTATAAGCAACAATACAGAGGAACTAATCTACATACATGCTAAAGGAGCTTAAACGAGAATCTGAGAAAATCGGTTTAAAAATGAATTTAAATAAAACAAAAGTGATGACAAATCAAAATATCACAATCGACTTAGATGGACGTGAGATCGAAAGGGTCGAAGAGTATAATATATGTTGTTACGAACAATGTTGTTACGAACAATGATGTAAATAGGCCATTGACGTTAAAGACCAGGCATTGTCGTGAATGTTTATTTCCCCTGGTTATTAGCGATAATGCCCGGCCATTAACGACAATAACATTAGCTATTGGCCAATGTTATGAAAAAAATAACCTAAAATTAGAGTTTTCATCAATAACCGGTCAATAACGACAGTGGCCAAAAGCAAATGGCCAATGTTGATAAATAAATAAAATTACGTATGATGTCCTATTATTCTTTTATAGAAGATAGCTGTTGAAGGCTAATCATTTTTATTTTGACAATATAGTGAACCATAGCATTTTGTAACACCTTTTACATAAATTTACTATGAGTAATTTCAGCACGAGCACAGAAATGAAGTAAATAATAAACATAACCTTTAGTCGAAATTTCAACATTGACCGATTAACAACGGGCATCGTTGACATTGACCGGGCAATGATGGAAATGTTATCAAGAATTTAAAATTATTATCAATACCCAGTTTCTATGGGCAATAACGTTAATATCTGGCCATTGTCGACAATGACTAGGGGAGAGTTGGACAAAACCGGGTAGGTTGATAAAACCGGGTACCCCTTAATTCTTCTAACTGTCTGCTGCTATCTATTAGACAATGATAAAATTAGTGTCCCTTTACCACCAACAGTCGTGTGTATTCATTTCTACCTCATTTGAGTAATCTGTGCCGGAGCAGTAAGACCTCACCTGTTTTTTGATGCAGGTAACTCGATTTTTAAGGTAAGTTTATAGCTGTTTTCTCCTCTAATAAATAACTAATGGGCATTTCAAAATTCAATACATGTAACCTAGTATAATTTGGCCAAAAATTTTGAATCTTACTTCATAACTTAAACATTTAAATAACATTTAATGTCTTGTTTACGAGTTGAACAAAACCGGGTAGTCCGAAAATCGACAAAACCGGGTACCCGATTTTATCAGACCCGTTGTTACTTCCAGTTTCTGCAGTGGTTTTTTTGCTTTTAGTTAACTACAACATGTGGCTTCTTCTGTTGAAGAAGCTAGTAAGGAAACTAGTAGGAAAAATTAAAAAAAATCTCCAGTCGTAAAAAAATTAAAATTAAATGAACTGGACAAAAAAAAAGAAAAAACGTGGTGAAAAGGGCTGCACCAAAAACAAAATTTTGGAGAGTTTGGAGGAAGAAGATAATAATGACGATGCGTGTCTATATTACAATTAACTATTTTCAAATTATAATGCGAAGGAAGGCTAGATAAAATGTGTGTTGCACAAAATGGGCTTATGACGCCTGTAGTGGCTATGATGATGTAGATGAAATTTTTATTTGTGACTTCTGTTCATAGATTTTCGATTTTTGTTCACATACTTTTAATAAATGTTTTATTTTCTGTCCATTGGTCTTTTTAAATGGTAATTAAGTTACTACCCGGTTTTATCATACCGGTTGGACAAAACCGGGTATTTTGCAATATTTTCATAAAAATAAAAAAAATTTAAAATCTAAGAATATTTTTAAAAATTGACATTTAGTCCGTTCTTTAACACATTCGCGGTCATGACTGCATATGAAGTCACTTACTCCATAAGAATACGTGTATAAAATGACAGCGTGTCCGCGAATGTGTTAACGGTAAAATATTGCAAAACCTCTAAATTTTAAAGAACCGCTTGGATTGACATGAAATTTGGCACACACATAGCTAACAAGTCAAAGAAAAAAAGTGATATTGTGCCGATATGTGCTTTTGCCCTGGGGGTGGTCTTCACCCCCTCTTGGGGGTAAAAAAATATTCGTCCAAAATAAGTCCGGAAATGGGTAAATTGACTAATTTTAAGTGACTTTTGTTCCATAGAGCTTTTTTTTAAAGTGATTTTTTAATAATATATTGTTATGGAACGCTTACAATTTTGAACATCTTTAACAACAAAATACTTGGAGCACAGAATATATTATCCTGATGTATTCTCTGCTTGGATCTTCCAGAAATAATACACAATAAATAACTTTTTATTAAGTTCACTTCTTAAATCAATTATTTATCAAATACACTATATATCAATAATATTTAATCAATAACTCAACATATTCCCGATGCAATGTCAAATATTTAAAATTGTCAATGATTGTCAGTGTCTGACTGACAATATATGCTGACAATATTATATTCCGCTGAGTGCGTTGTAAGACAAAGATAGATTTGAAAAATATTACCACAACATTGTGTACATTTTTTTCGAATCCTGAAAAAACCAATAAATATTTTTAAAAAATTTAAACGCAGAATGAAAGACTAAATTATTACCGAGGGCCGAAAGTCCCTTAGAATAAATAAAAAGTTTATTTTGAATGATATATTTGAAATTAAATATCGCACTAAATTTTCTCTTAGTTTTTCACCCCTGTAACTTATTAAAATAAACATTATAGAAGTTCTCAGGGACTTTTGGCCCTCGCTAATAACGTAATCTTTCATTCTGAGTTTAAATTTCTTAAAAATACTTATTAGTTTTCTCAGGATTCGAAAAAAATGAATCCTCATTTGAATAGCATTGCAGCCGAAAATACGTACCGATCCTCTTAAGTGATCACACATAAAGAACGACATATTTAATCTAATAAGAGACTAGGACAACACGTCACGCGGAAACGCAGTTTGTCCTGGATGATAACTCCTAGACCTAGCGCCATCTAGGAAATAAATATGAATTACTAACTGACGTGACTGTATTTAAGAGTGAAAAGAAAATCAAGGCCTATTTCATACTTTACGACTTTGGTCGTCACGTGCTCATCGGACTTTATTAGTACGGCACGCCACGACCGTCGTCCATTGCAGTGACATTGGACGACAGGCGAGGAGCAACGGCACGACAGTTGTGGTCGTGGCTGTCCTGTGTAAAAGGCTCCGTACAGTGCTGTATTGAACTAATGGAATGTACGACTAACTGTCGTTACGACCGTTTGTCGTGACGACCGAAGTCGTAAAGTATGAAATAGGCCTAGTGTTGTAAGTTGTGGATACATTGCAGGGGCGTCATTTGATAGGGTTAGGGGGGGCAAATGCCCCCCCCTGACCCTATCAAATGAAAATGACTGAAACCCTGACTGAAAATGACTGAAATTTACAAAAAATAGATCAATCAGCGTGTCTACTTGAGTTGGAAACATATGGGAAACTTTTTTATTATTAATTTTACGAAAAAAAGTTATTCTTTATAAAAAGTTCTGCATGCCCCAAAACCTAAGATTCAATCATCAGATATCAAATTTTCTGAATATTATACGAGGTATGTCAAAAAATATGAACTTCGTTCAAGAGTAAAGTACCTTTATTTCTCTCAATATCGAAAATGCTTATTCTGAAAAGTTGTTTGGAAATAAAAACTAAGCTCAAATATGCAATTACATGCTTCTAATTGGAAAAAAATATTTTCCAAATTTTTCTAAAATTTATTGATACTAACTTCGTTTTGATTCATTACACATACGATAACTCTTTTATTATTACTTTTACGAAAAAAAGGTATTTTTTATAAAAAGCTCTGTAGGTCATAAGGCCGAAGATGCAACCAACAGATATCACATTTTATTAATTTTATACGAGTTATGTCAAAAAATATGAATTTCACTCAAGAGTAAAGTACCTTTATTTTTCACAATGTTGAAAACAGTTATTAAAAAAGTTGTTTAGAACTAAAAACTATGTGTCAATATGCAATTACATCCTTCTAATTGAAATACTGTGAAATATAAAGGTGCTATAATATTGAGCGAATTTCATATTTTTTGACGCACCTCGTATAAAATTAATAAAAGTTGATATATCATGGTTGTGTCTTAGATTTTAGACCATGCAAAGCTTTTTACGAAGAATAACTTTTTTTCGTAAAATGAATAATAAACGAGTTATCATATTTGTAAGAATTAAAAACAATGTTGGGTATCCTTAAATTTGAGAAAAAATTTTTTTTTCAATAAGAAGCATGTAATTGCATATTTGATCTTAGTTTTTAATTCCAAACAACTTTTTATCATAAGAATTTTCGATATTGAGAGAAATAAAGGTACTTTACCCTTGACCGAAATTCATATTTTTTGACATACCTCGTATAATATTCAGAAAATTTGATATCTGTTGATTGAATCTTAGGTTTTGGGGCATGCAGAACTTTTTATAAAGAATAACTTTTTTTCGTAAAATTAATAATAAAAAAGTTTCCCATATGTTTCCAACTCAAGTAGACACGCTGTATAATGTCTTGTATATACAGTATGTCCCTGTAAGTTGTATCCATATGAAAAACTTTTTTATTATTAATTTTACGAAAAAAAGTTATTCTTTATAAAAAGCTCTGCATGGTCCAAAACCTAAGATTTAACCATCAAATATCAAATTTTTTAAATATTATACGAGTATGTCAAAAAGTTTGAATTTCACTCAAGAGTAAAGTAGCTTTATTTTTCACAATATTGAAAATTGCTATTATGAAAAGTTGTTTGGAATTAAAAACTGTATTCTAGTATGCAATTACATACTTCTAATTGAAATTTTTTTTTTGAAAAATTATGGTTAACTAACATTATTTTCAGTTATTTTAATTCAGATAACTCGTTTATTATTAATTTTACGAAAAAAAGTGATTCTTAATAAAAAGTTCTGCATGGTCTAAAATCTAAAATACAACCATCTTATGTCAAATTTTATCAATTTTATACGAGGTATGCCAAAAAATATGAATTTCGCTCAAGAGTAAAATACGTTTATTTTTCACAATATCGAAAATTGTTATTATGAAAAGTTATTTAGAATTAAAAACTATGTTTCAGTATGTAATTACATCCTTCTAATTGACGTATTCTGAACTATAAAGGTACTTTACTTTTGATCTAAATTTACCTTTTTTGACATACCTCGTATAAAATTGATTAAATTTAATATAAGATGGTTGTATTTTAAGTTTTAGGCCATCCAGAACTTTTTATTAAGAATCACTTTTTTTCGTAAAATTAATAATAAAAGAGATATCAGAATTGAAATAACTGAAAAAATAATGATAGTTTTCCATAATTTTTCAAAAAAAAATTTTTTCAATTAGAACGATGTAATTGCATATTAGAATATAGTTTTTAATTCCAAACAACTTTCCATAATAGCAATTTCCAATATTACGAAAAATAAAGCTACTTTACTCTTGAGTGAAATTCAAACTTTTTGACATACCTCGTATAATATTCAAAAAAATTTATATTTGATGGTTAAATCTTAGGTTTTGGACCATACAGAGTTTTTTATAAAGAATAACTTTTTTTCGTAAAATTAATAATAAAAAAGTTTTCCATATGGATACAACTTACAAGCTCCTGATACATTGTCGCAAGGAATATTAATCGAAGGAGGCAATATAGTTTTTGATATAGAATAGATGTTGATGATGATGATATGATATTAAATATTTTTAGTCGCCTGTAGGAGAATAATGTCAAGATCATATATACAATACAACAGAAATAGAGACGAAAATATCTAAGGACAGAGATATACACGTGGCATTTGTAGACCTTAGAAAGGCTTACGACACCGTGCCAAGGCAAGAACTATACAAAGCAATGATAAAAATAGGGATACCAGCTAACCTATCACAATCTATCAAGAACATATACAGGGGATATAAAGTATGTACACACACCGGCAAAATTAGCCGAACACGTTAAAAATGGGACATGTTTGATGTCTCGTATTTCATAAACCAGTGGTCCGATTTGAGTGATTCTTTTAGTATTTTATAGCCTTATTATTTAAGAATATCGGTGTAATAATATTGTTGCTAGACAGGTAAATGTCATTTTATACCGGGTGTAACAAGCATACTGTGTTTTTTTCTTAAAGTTCGGAACACCCTGTGGAATATTCCAGCATATATAAAATATTAAAATTAAAACTCGATTGTAGAATTATGCTTTCTTAACATTTTCTTTTTTGATTCATTTGCTTATGTTGGAAAATAAAAAAGTTATGTGCTTTAACAACTAACCATGCTTTTTATCAATAAATCCTCATAGTAGGGGAGAAAAGTATGCTAAATTTGCAATTACTCGAGAGTTCTTGGGACCTGGAGTGGATTGTGAAGAGTGGGTGCTACAAACAAAAAAAGTTAAGTTAAGT
The DNA here is from genome assembly GCF_917563875.1 of Diabrotica virgifera virgifera. Lineage (NCBI taxonomy): Eukaryota > Metazoa > Arthropoda > Insecta > Coleoptera > Chrysomelidae > Diabrotica > Diabrotica virgifera. Next base: position 39,267,581 of record NC_065443.1, on the reverse strand, counting down.
TTTCCATAAAGTGTGGGACTCTCCATTTTTCAATTTAATTTTCCATTTCCACCAATCGTTTTTTTCCGATTATAGCGTCATTTATCCATAATAGGAAAAAATGTTGCGAATAAAAGTTGCTTATTTTTACGTCAAGGATCCAAATCTGCAATAAAAATTGGGGGCTCCTATTTAATATTTTAATATAACCCCCACCCCACCTCCGTAGGGGGTCGTGTTTGGTGCCATTCGGTAGATTTTTGAAAAATATTGAATAGGTGTATTTTGCAGTTTTACGATCTGATGTTCATTTCGCAAAATATCGCAGGGTTCGTATTTATAATTTTTAATTTCCCCCACCCCTCTACGTGGGGTGTCACGAGCCCCACGGAGGTGGGGTGGGGGATTTAATTTAAAATCTTAAATAGGAGCCCCCAATTTTTATTGCAGCTTTGGATTCTTTACGTAAAAATAAGCAACTTTTATTCGACATATTTTTTCGAATTATGGATAGATCGCGCTATAATCGGAGAAAAATGATTGTTTCAAATGGAAAATTAAATTAAAAAATGAAAAGTCCCCCACTTAATGGAAAACTTAACTTAACTTTTTCTGATTTTAGCACATACTCTTCACAATCCAATAGGTCCCCATAACGCTCGAGTAACTGCAAATTTGGTATACTTTCCTCCCCTACTATGAGGATTTATTGATGAAAAACATGGATAGTTGTTAACGCACATTATAACTTTTTTATTATCTCACATAAGTAAATGAATCGAAAAGGAAAATGTTAAGCAAGCCTAAATCTACAATCGAGTATTAATTCTAATATTTTACATATGCTAGAATATTCCACAGGGTGTTCCAAACTTTAAGAAAAAAACACAGTATGATTGGTACACCCGGTGTAAAATGGTATTTACCTGTATAGCAACAATATTATTACAACGATATTCTTAAATAATAAGGCTATAACATACTAAAAGAATCACTCAAATCGGACCACTGGTTTATGAAATACGAGACATCAAATCAAACATGTCCCATTTTTAACGTGTTCGGCTAATTTTGCCGGTGTGTGTATATATAAAAATCAATATAACAAAATGACTACTACAGGGTTTCCAAGAATTTGGAAATATAAGAACACGGCGAAATAAAAGAAACGAAGAATTTGAAATACTTGGGTTTTACAATGTCGAAAAACGCAACAATAGAAGAACAGATAAAAATAGATCGGAACAAACAAGATATTGTATAAGACAACTCCATAGTGTAATCTGGAATAAAAACATTAAAGAAAAAACAAACAAAAAATTATATACCAAACAATAATATGAAGTATCATGCCATACGCAGCAGAAATGTGGATCGTTAACAAAAATCCAAAGGAGCATTATGGTGACCAAAATGGAATTCTGGAGAAGATGCTGCGGCACGACCAGAAGAGACAGAATATCAAATGATGTGTATGTTCTGGAAAAAGAGGTAAGGATAAAAATTTCAAAGTGGGAAAAGATGCCCTGCAAGATATAGATGAAACAAGACTAAAATGGTACGGCCACGTACGTATAGTAGTCTCTCCAGGCACTCTCTGTCAGTGATCTGAATTGAACTACAACCGATAGATATTTTAAAAAAAATATCTACTTACTTGTTGTTTTAAACCAGCGCCAATATTAAATTTTTGATTTTTTATTGCCTACTGTACATATGTAAAAGTAGACCTACTTAAAAAGATACCAGGTGATAATATTCGTGTGTCTACTGTATACATAAAAATAAATTATCCGAAATACCTTTTCTATTACCACTTCAGCAAAATCCTTATTACTCATTGCTAATTTGTCTACTTAACATAGATTTTCATATACATGTCACTACAACTACACTAATAAATAATTTGTGCCGATTGATAAGAAATAAGTCATTTAAAAGTTACTCACTAGTTTCTAATTTTTAAAAATGTTTACGATTCTGTAATTAATTATAATAATCAAACTTTATCAGTAGTATTCTAATAGTGTTATTAGTAGTGGGAAACTACATTTGCAATAATATGTAGAAAGTAGGTACGTGTGTAATAGTGATGTAACGAATATTTGTATTCGCATTCGCATTCGCGAATACTCGCATATTTTTGCATATTCGCATCCGCATTCGCATTCTAGCCCATTAAATGAACGGGAAATACGGCGATAAATAAAATTGGCCCTATTTTTTTTGGTAAAAAAAAATCGTGAAAATTTCTCCCTGTTTAGCACCCCAAATGAAATTAATAGTTACTGCTTTACAACAATTTACTTTACTTATGTATTTTTTATATGATATAATAATAATAGACTACAAGCTATACTGGGACCGCACTGTGCTCACAGACCAAACAGTGGCGCATAATAGACCAGATGTCGTATTAGTCAATAAATTAACGAGACAAACAACCCTCATTGATGTGGCGATTCCTAACAACAATAATCTACGTACTAAATTTACTGAAAAGATCGCCAAGTACAGAGATCTGGAAATTCAAATACGGAGACAATGGAGAATGCAAAGTACCCAGACGATACCGATTATTATGTCTACTACTGGAGTCATTCCGAAGACCCTCCTCGAAAGCATAAACAAGCTGGGTCTTAATGAACATCTTTATAAGACCATGCAGAAAGCAGTACTACTCGCAACGGCCAGATGTGTACGAAAATTTTTGGGAGATACACCTGCATGCCAAGTCACCTAGGGCTCGATAACACGGAAAGAGTCCCACCAGAGCTCAATCCTTTTGATACCGTAGGTATCTGGGATGAGTCAATTTTCCCCTTAGAGGGAGTGTGAGCCGTATGGCTAAATCTGGATAATAATAGCGTTTATTGACCAACAGAATCCATTTACAGGACAAAATATTACACAAATAAAAAATTAAATAAAATATTAATAATTCATAGGTACCGATAATATAACAAAAATTTTACAAAACTAAATTTGAACATAAAGAAATAAATTATTAATCATCTAGGTAGATCTTGGCCATAGAGATAAGTTGCTTTAAACTACAGTTAAATATATGGCAGTAAATACTTAAGGCATTATAACAGCTGCACATGACGAATAGAGGAGAATTTAACATAAGGTTAGTTCTAGCTTGTGTATTTCTGAACGTAATCGAATTTCTTACTGGATAAGACGGAACGTTAAAATTTATTTGTCGAAGGATATCAGGGCTGTCAATGAGATTATGTAGTAGCTTGTACAGGAATACCAGGGAGGCATTAATTCGTCTAGATTCTAATGAAACTAACGTCCAAACCGCTACATAACTCATTATTGCTGATACCCCTCGTAGGATATATACCATTAATTTTATAAGACAAAAATTTTAAAAATTTACGCTGAACCCGTTCTATAATTTGGATGTGTACATCATAAAACGGTGACCAAATGATAGAGGCATATTCCAGTTTACAGCGTACAAAAGTGTAAAACAGTAATTTAATGGCCTTAGTATTAGTGAGATTTCGACTATTTCTAATTACAAATCCATAAGATTTAAGTGCTTCTGTAACCTTTATATTAACATGTTCAACAAAAGTGAGTTTGTGATCAAATATAACTCCAAGGTCTTTAATTTTATTCAAACGTTCCAGTTCATTGCCATCAATAATATAAGGATGGTATGTAGTAGACTGTTTCCTGGAACAACTATAACTACTTTGCACTTATTGGCAGTAAGATTCAGATGATCAGGGCCCCCGCTACCATATGTGCAAAGTGTGCAATGCACACGAGCGCCATCCGTTAGGGGCGCCAAAACCCAGGTTCAAAAATTTCAAAACAAAAATTAATTTTAAAATAAAAGTTGAGACATAAAGTGAATTTCCCCGTTTAACGCCTGTACAACATTTTCGATTTATTTGTGGGATTATTATTTGGCATGACGTTTTATTTTATATAAATATTGTCAGCAAACAAACGCAAAGTGATTAATATGCCAAACCTACCTGACAAATTTAGTTGATCACTTCCAGCAATATAGATCTGACTAATCACTTCAAGAGATTATTGTACAAGAGAACGAATTAGCACACCCTCTCGAAATTAAAGAAGACTTTCCGCCGTCACCAACGGTCAGATGGAAATTTAAACCAAAAATGTTTGACTATGAACACCGAGATGGAACACCTCATGATACAAAAACCGCTTTTAAAATTAGTTTCTTCTTAAAAAATTATAGATCAAACTTTAAGCTCTCCCAAATACAAATTTGACTTATTAAATGAGTATGATAACATTTTCGAATTTTTAGCGACATATTCAAATTAAGTGAAAGCGATCTTTTAACACGTTGTTTTGTTCTTGAAGCACGACAGGCAGATCAGGATAATAAAGATATAGACTCCAATGATTTGTTTAATGAAATTAAAGCGTTAAAGTTGTTTTCATTACCTGATGATACTGACCCCTTAAGTATTTTACAATATACTTATATTTGAAAATAATTTAATATCCACCCTTCCAAACGTAAGCATTTTACTAAGAAATCTTTTGACATTGTCTGTATCTGGTATCTGTAGCTTCTGGCGAGCGATTTTTTTAAAGCTAAAAATCATTAATATAATTATTTAATATCGACAATGCTTCGAAAAAGATTGTATGGGCTAGCAATATTAACAATTGAACAAGAAATTTGAGACAAATTGTGTGTATAAATTTTATAGCGATGTAATAATTAATGAATTTGTGATGGCATGTATAAGTTTTAACAACGTAATTTGAAATAATGAATTGAATTTTATTTTCCTATTGTACCTAGCTCAGGGCCGCCGAGAGGGAGGAGCGGGCCCCGGCAAGAAGTGACGAACGGGCACCCGACAAAAAGTGAAGAGCGAAAAAAATTGTTAAACTTTTTCAAATATAAATTTTATTAAATTTTGATTATATTTATAATAGTGAAAATATTTATAATACAGGTGCTTTTCGAGTTTTCTGATTGAAAAAGATGTCTATAACTTTCTAAAAATCGCATGATTTTACCAAATCATTCTCAATGCCCAAAGTTGATAGGCGAGTGAACCAATCCTGTTTCATTGTAGGTATCACAGCATTGTTTATGCGGGAAAGAAAACTAAAGGATCTTTTCGCTTCTGCAACTGTCACCGGCAATGTGCAAAATATTCTTAACGCAATAACGACGTTAGGAAATAATGAATCTATTTTGAGATGTTTAATTTTATTGAGTAAATCTATTGGAGAAATTGCAGGGAAAGATTCAAGGAAGAGGCAGCATAGGTAGAAAAAAATGTCCTGGCAGAGAAATCTCAGAGAATGATTTGGATCCAGCTCAACTGAACTCTTTCGGGCTGTAGTGTCAAAAGTTAGAATATAAATGATGATTGCCAACCTTTGTCGCGGAGATATCACTGAAGGAAGAAGACTGGAGAAAGTTAAGATTTACCAATATTATCCTTGTATATCGCTCTCAAATGAAAAATTTCACCTACCAATTCTTCACTGATGTCTTCTTTATAAAACTCGCGCATTATATCAATTTTTTTGTCATATTAATATTTTATATTATTATTATTATCATTTAATATTCTCGTCATCGTCATCTCGGAATGTTCACAAAATGTTAAATAGCGAATGAATTTCATTTGCCGTACTAAATATTCTGATTAAATTTCTTATTATTTGACTATGTGTATTAAATAGTTCACAGCGAAATATTTCGTCGGGCTCAAAATTATCAGTCTCATCACTACTAGGCCCAGGCAATCATCAAAAAATCTCACAGGCTTTTTGCGCCGTTTATCTTTATTTGATGTAAATTCTGGATTTATTCCATAATTGCTGGTAACTAATTTAGATTCTTCAACAATGGAAGACCTGATACCTTTAGATTTTGACCCTTTATATTCTTCAATCAATTTCTGATTTTTTGTAAATCTTCTAGAAGCCCTGATATATTTTTAATCTCCATATCCATAGTTATCTGACTGAACTGCAGCATTTGACTTCTGTGATTTATTGCTGCTAAAATTTTTACACCAAATCAAATAAAGGTCATGTTAAATATAGCCGAGGATTAATTAAACGTATTATGGACATAAAGTGAAGAGCGAAAAAAACAGGAAAAATTACGTCTTTGGTCTGGTCGACGCCGGGCCCCCTACATCGCCGGGCCCCGGTAAAATATACCGGCTGTACCACCCTCTCGGCGGCCTTGTTGAAACTTGGCGGCCTTGTTGAAGTTGAAAGATTTAGCAACTAACTTCACACTTATCTGTGTGCGCATACTTCATACGGTCGTTATTCTAAAAATTCACTCATAAAATCCCAACTCACAAAAATTCCCAATCGCGCCTAAAGAAGTATAACTTCAATAAATAAAAACATGATCAAAAATGCCTTATGGGGCGCCAAATTCTTTTTTGCACATAGGCGTCAGTATCCCTTAAGGGGGCCCTGCAGATGATTTTCCTTACACTATTCATGTACGAGATTCAGTTCACTCTGCAGAAAATGACAATCGTTAAGGTCGCTTATCAATGAATAAATCTTTAAGTCATCAGCATAACATAAACATGGTGCAGAAATAGATTCACACAGATCGTGAATAAACAACATGAACAATAATGGACCTAGATTAGAACCTTGTGGAACCCCTGAAGAAGCAAGGTACTTTGCCGATTCGTAACCATTGTAAGAAACAAACTGCGTTCTATTTGACAAGTAAGACCTCATAAAAGTAACAGCATCCTCAGAAAGACCAAAGTGGCATAATTTAGAAAGCAATACTCCGTGGTGAATTCTATCGAACGCCTTCGAAAAATCAGTATAGACGACGTCAACTTGACTTCTATTATCTAGGGCCTCTGAAATATTGTGTGACCACTAATAAGTTTGTCACACTGGACCGACTGGAGACAAAACCATGTTGGTATTGAGACAGCTGATTACGAGTTCTTGAATAAATACGATTATACAAAATTATTTCAAAAACCTTTGACAGATTGCAAATTATGGAAATTGGTCTATAGTTTTCTACCTGATCCCTTTCACCAGTTTTGAATACTGGGCACACTTTTGACTCCTTCCAGAGACTTGGATATTCTTTATCCAGAAGACATAAATTAAGAATTTTTAATAGTGGCACAGTTAAGGCACCTATGCAATCCTTAACCAGAAAAGATGGTATATTGTCAGGTCCACACGTCATTTTGTCTTTTAATTTCTTACTAGCACAAATTATCTCAGATTCTACAATAGGATAAAAATTTAAGTAATCTGCGTTAACTGATGAAGAGTTAGCTATAAAATTAATATCAGATGACAGAAAAACACTGTTGAAAAATTCTGCAAAAACATTCACAATATTTTGTGGTTCGGAGGTAGTAAAGCCATTATATTTCATTACACCAGGAATTCTTGAACTATTATTTTTCGCATTAACATATGACCAAAACGTCTTGGGATTGGTGGATAGAGATATTTGAATGTTATCGACATACACATATATTGTATGCCAAACTGATTTTTGATTTGACAAGGTGTCTTAACCGTTGAAACTCAAGCAAATCACACTGATTTTTGAATCTTTTAAATTTTTTTCGAAACTTTGGTTTTAATTTGATGTTCTGAATGATGTCAGCATCAAACCAGGGTGGATATTTATGACTAAAATTTTTATAAACTGGAATATACGTATTAAACAAAGAAAACATTTTATCATAAAAATACTTAAAATTACATTAACGTCACTAGTAGTATCCAGAAAATTTCAATCCGTTTCGTACAGTTCTCGATATAAAGCAGGAAAATTTGCTTTTTTAAAGTTATAAGAGTAGGTGTTAAATGATCGAGATCGGGAGGAGGAGGAACATCTGTCGCTAATTAAAGCTATTGACCACATGTCCTTAATAACAGGAGGATGAGGAGGAGAAACACCTGTCGCTAATTACCGCGGGAGGAGGAGGAGGAACACATGTCACTAATTACCGCTTGTTGACCACCTGTTACTAATAATAGGAGGAGGAACACCTGTCCATAATTACCGCGGGAGGAGGAGGAGGAACACCTGTCCATAATTACCGCGGGAGGAGGAGGAGGAACATCTGTCACTAATTTGCGTGTATACCACCTGTCACTAATTTGCGTGTCTACCACCTGTCACTAATTTGCGTGTATACCACCTGTCGCTAATAATAGGAGGAGGAACACCTGTCACTAATTACCGCAAAGCTGTTGACCACCTGTCCCTAATAATAGGAGGAGGAACACCTGTCACTAATTACCAAACAGCTGTCGAGCACCTTTACCTAATTTGCATACAGCTGTCACTAATTTGCATACCCTAATGAGCATACAGGTGTCACTAATTTGCATACCCTCCTCTAATGAGCAAATGTCAAATTAATTAGCCTTTTTAACCCATTTGCTTGATGTACCATGTGCAATTTATATAAAGGCTCACAAACTTAAAAAAATTTAATCAAGATTCAAAATATTAAAGCTTATGGTACCCTAATGGATATCCTTCCTTAAAAGTTATCCTAAAAAAAGCCACTTTTTGACATAAGAGTCCAAATCCAATGCATCCAAAACAAATATTAATTTTTAAAACAGAGATTTATTAACATATTTTTTTATATCACTATCAAGATTCAAAATAATAAAGCTTATGGTATGCCAATGGTTATCCTTCCCTAAAAGTTAGCCTTAAAAAAAGCCACTTTTCGACATAAGAGTCCAAGTCCAATGCACCCAAAAATTATTAATTTTTAAAACAGAGATAAAAACATTTTACTATCAAAATAATAAACCCTTGAATTAATATAGGATTGTCTATTCTGGTTCATGAAAGTTTTAAAAATACCCAGCCAAAAATTATTAGTCCTGTGCTAGATATAAAGCATAGAAAATACATTGTTAAAAACATTTTTCTTTATTACTTCACTAAATTTGTGGGTAGTGTATCTTAACAAGAAAACAGCTGCTTTGCAAACAAGAGCACATGTTAATATTTTATACACTTATTACTTGTTCACATGCATTTACCAATTTTTACTGTAATCTTAACAAAGAATTTGCTATAAACCACCTGTTAGTTTTTTATACAATTCATACTTGTTCAGATGCAAGATGCAGATGCATTTGTTTCCAATTTATACAATACATGCAATTGTTAGTGAACCCTGTCTTTAAAATAATAGTAGTTCCTACATTATGTAGGTATATATAATATATAATAGTATATATATAATAGTACCATCAGGTTTCATAATAATAATAGTCTCCCGTTTTATACCGCACGCGGCTTTGGGAGTATAGCAGGGTACTCTGCTATATCTAGCGCCTACGGTATACAAAGGAAGGTAACAGGGCCAGTGCTATGCTTCAACCGCCTATTATTACCCCTGGTTTTACCCAAGGTACTCATTTTATTCAGGCTGAGTCGACCTGGGGCCTATAGACATTTAAAAATGTCTAGTTGTTCTTGCCGGCGGTAGGATTTGAACTCCGGACCACCGGCATGCGAGGCAAGCACACTACCACCTGCGCTACGCCGGCCCTACCTAGGTTTCATACCTCAAGTAAACAAGTTAGCAAAAATAATATGGGTAGCATATGGGGAATAGGATAATTATTAAAGTTCATATTTTCACATAAATTACCTTTACGAAGAGATGAGTGCTCATGCCTCAAGTAAGTTAGCAAAAAGTTATATGGGTGGCAGATGGCGAATAAGATAATTATTAAATTTCATATTTTTACACAAATTACCTTTAAGAAGAAATGAGTAGGGAGAGGGTTACTGTAACAAAATAAGGCTTGTTTTTCATTGGTTGTATTACAAAGATAGCTAAGCAATTCTGAGTGGGAAACAGGAGTAGAAAAGGATCCTATAAAATAATATGTAGGCACTTGTATTAGTAGTTTACAGTTAAAGACTTCAACGCGGTTCAATTTTAAAAAGTACGAGTTTTCAGTGAAACACAGTTCAAAATGAAAGGAGAGAAATTTATTGTGCCTACTAATGGAAAGACATCTGTTAAAATCATATCTCATTTTCGGAAATCTCCTAATTCTGAGGAGTTTACCAGTGTTAACACGAGTTGTGGTAGAAGGTGATCCTGCAACGCATCGCCCATTGGGATATAAAAAGTTCCAGCAACAAGTATCCTGTTCTTCGACTCCAACGCAACCCCTAATGGTAACAAAATATGATAATGTATCATCTGACAATAGTGATTCCGATGATGAAGGAATACCACAAGTGTCAATTAGTGAATTAAACGGGTCATTACATGAAGGTGATAACTTAAATTCTACAACAACCTATGACAGCATAGATAAAAAAGTAGAAACTTCTGATAAAGAGGTGAAAAAATTACTAACAGAATTTGTGAAAGCGAATGAAAAGTTTCTAAACGCATATAGAAACCAACGAGAAGTTATAATGAAAAAACTGGCGAGCTATGAAAAGAAGAAGAAAAGGGCTAACCGTACCTTGGACGTTTTAAACAAGAAGATAGGTGACTCTACCAAACTTTTAACAAGTATACATTCATGTCAATGAGTGAAAACCAACCATAGGATTTTAATACAGTGAAATTTGTGATGTATAATTTCAAGAAATTTGTGAGTGAAAAATGTGTGCAATGTAATATTCAAAATGGATTCATCTATTCTTACTTGTTTCGAACTTCCATCATCTTCTCTGTAGAATATTAATATTCTACAGAGAAGATGATAGAAGTTCGAACCAAATAAGAATAGATGAATTACTTTTGAATATTATTTAAGGATGCTCAAGAAAGAAACAAAAGAAATTTGTAATTTTTAAAATTGAATTATATTGAAGTCTTTTACTGTAAATAAAGAAAATCACCCCAATTTATGTCTTATTTTTTAATAGCATACATCAGCAGTCAAGTGAGGTCATGATTACAAAAATGTTATAACTAGAAAAAACATTGTTTTTAGTTATAGCATTTTTTTTAAATTGCTAACTTTTTCAAAGATTCTCATTTGTTTGGTTTAAACAAATGAAAATTGATGAAAAAGGTGAGTGTTTTAAAACTACAATAAAGTTTCATTTAAACAAGTAAACATGAAAAAAAAATAAATGATCATGGATTAGCATACAAGTGGTCCAACTCCATTGTAGCTCTTAATTTATAACAAAATTAACTATTTTTAGTTGAAAAAAATAAGTAAAAAAATAGAAAAGTTGCTAATGTGTATTTTTACTAGGTCTTAGATATGATGCATAGATCTAATCAAAATTAGGTAAATTCAGTGATTTAATAAACCAGATAAATTAATAATTTTTTAAAGTACCTTGTGAGGTCAAGTAATCCACGAAATGTATTTATCCACATTTAGTACACAAAACATTACACAAACGCGAGTATATCCTCGCAAAAGGATATAAACTTTTTTTGACGAAAACGTGATAAATAACACACACACTTTTGCGAATTTATAAACGAAAAGTTTTCGTTGAAAAATGCATCTATAAACAAAAACCGACGGCCATTTTAAATCCATCATTTACATGATCAACAACTCTATGATGTGGTCTTATTGAATAGTTTAGGCTTATTATACGTTATTTTCTTTTGTTTGGTTCAAACAAATGAAAATTGATGAAAAAAGTGAGTGTTTTAAAACCACACTGAAATAATAAGGTTTCATTTTGCTTTTAAACAAGTAAATAGGAAATAAATAATAAATGATCATGATACAAGTGAAGCATGTCCATTGTAGCTCTTAATTTATAACAAAATTAACTATTTTTAAATGAAAAAATTTCAGATTTTTATCCCAAAAAAAAATAGAAAAGTTGCTAATATAAGTAATTAATTGCTTTTATCCAAAAAGATTAAGACAATTTTAGCATTTGTGTTGAATTTAGTAAATAAAAATTTGATACTGAAAAGATGATTATCAAATCTACAGGCATGTATTAAATTAATGACTGTCAAAGAGTGGGACTGGGTTAACCTTAAAATTAATTATCTCATATAGGACTTTCTGTTTAATTATATTAAATTATTTAGATATAAATTGCAGTTGCAGAACGTGGAGTTATGATTAAGTTACTGTGTCAGAACAGCAGATTGGCTCTTTTGAGTGTCAACGACATTAATGCTCTTTCTCCGGCGGATATGGCAAAGGATTACGAAGAGTCACCAAGAGAATGGTATCATTTAACCAAAATTTGATACTGAAAATATGATTATCAAATCTATAGGTTGATATTAAATCAATGACTATCAAAAGTGGGGGTGGGTTTACTTTCAAATATAAAATTAGAAATAATGTAGGAAAATTCCTAGTTGTAGGAAATTCCTAAACGGAAGGTTATTTCAAAAAAATAAGACTAGATAATATCCGGATTTTTTCGTGATAAGAGTAGACATGTATAAACAGGTTGAAGGGAAAAGAGTACATCTAAAAAAAAGTTCGTTTCGAAAAATTATTTGTTCAGGCCATTTTGTTGGTGTTTTGAGATACATTGCATGTGCTGATGGGCAAAACCACTTACTTAGTCGAATAGGAGATGGACTTTTAGGTAAACCTTATTCCCATTACGAGAGAAGAGTATTCAAATCAGACTGGCTACATTCGAGAGGAACGTTCTGTACAGGTATACACAAAGAAATTTCTAATATACAAAGAAAAATATACATCAGAGCATGAACTACACATCAAATCAACATGCAAGTGTGAAAGAGGTGAAGAAAGAAAGACATACAAAGAAAAATGTTTCAGAAAAGAAAAAATAATTACTGAACTAATGAATTTAGGTTTAAATAAAACGACAGAATTTCAAAGAAAAACTATATTAAAAATTATTAGAGCCGTTATAATTTTTTAATAAATAAATAAATAAATAATACAAAATATCTTGGTATTTTTATTTCGAACCACAAAAAAACACTTTTCGAATTGACCCATATAATTTATATTGAATTTTTGTCAAAGGTTGACTCAAATGTCCATCACACAACTCCATTGTCCAAGGTTGGTTTCTATCTAACGCTGCAACCATCCATCTGGATTCAACATGCTGTTAAGACCATCTATCATGTGAGGTTTTCCTCACATGAGGAAAAACAGTAGACCATTTGTTTGGCCCATCTTTGATCTGCATAACATGACCTGCAAATTTCCATTTAAGTTTAGAATATATTGAAAAAAAGATATGGATGCCTCAGAAGTTAAAAGGTGTAAGTCACATTCTCCCTAAAAATGACTTATGAGATATAACACTTATTATATATAATAGTATTATTATTTCCTTGTTTGTATTTATGAATATGTTACCCATATTACGAGAAATAAAGACATTTTATTTGTTTTTAATAACTACTTATATTTCTGCAACTATTGTTAGAAACATCTTAGTATCTCATTTAAACACTTATTGACTTACACCGATTGGTCTGTTGAGACATCGATATATTACTTCACAACACAGAACAAAGGAGGGTAAGAAAAATTTGGTATTTCTATTTAGCTATCTTAAACAGAACAAAAAAGAAGCAGAAAGTTGATGTTAAAAAATTGGGTAATATTTATAGAACATTTGATGCAGAACGAGGTGTAATATTCAGCCATTTATCGCTAAATTTGTATAGGTAAGCAAGAGTGTTGTGTATTGTAATACATGTTTAGTGTATAGTGTGAACACACCTTTAGGTGTCAGTGTATTTGTCACATTGTCAACGTCAATCAGATGAGAGCACTTGTCACGGTCTAAAATAAAACATGTACAAAAGTTTGTAATCATATATGTTTAATAAATATTTACCGTAATCTGTAATCCTTTATTCGATTAGTTATCGGAATATTAAATATTAAACATGGCGCTGCGAAAGTAAAAGAATATTTCAAGAAGGATTGTGACAGATAACTGAAATTTAACAGTGCTTGAATAGAGGTTAGGTTATAAATTCAAATAACCAGAAAAATGGCAACAAATTTAGGCCTGGGGTCTGTAAAACTTCCCCCCGATTTTGACTTGCAAGGGCAGAATGCTGCTACAGAGTGGAAGTTTTGGTACACGGCTTTCAAAGACTACTTGATAGCTATAGGGCAGCATGAGTCAACAGATAGGGTAAAACTGTCCCTATTGAGAAACATAATGGGAACCGAGTCAGCCCGAGTATTATGACAACATTTAAGATTCCAGATGACCAGGTTGATAAATATGATTATATGATAGAAACGATATCGAAGTATGTGAATCCGAGAATGAACGAATGTTTTGAACGTTATAATTTTTTAAAGAGGACCCAGAAAGAGGGTGAAGTATTCGAACATTTCCTAACAGATTGCAGACACTTGGTAAGAACATGCAACTACAATCGTAATGATCCAGATGAGACGGCAGAAGATAAGGCACTCCGTGATAAAATTGTAATGGGTATCAGAGATACAACAACTAGAGAAGCCCTTCTTAGGATAGATAAACTAACACTGGAAAAGGCCATAAGTTTTTGCAGAACCAGTGAGCAAAGTAAAAGTCAAAATTTACAATTTCAGAGTACAGGAAGCAATGAAACAGGTTTTAAAGTAAATGAAATAAGAAATAAAAAAAACTGTAAGTACAAAATTTTTAAAAAGTAACAAAAATTTAAAACAAGGTCATGAGAAAATTTCAAAATCTACTGAGACGTTTCGCTGTAAAAGGTGCCAGACTCAGCACGGCCCCCGCAAATGTCCAGCTTATGGAAAAGCTTGCAATAAATGTGGTATTCTAAATCATTTTTCAAAATCATGTAGGGTAAAAAATGTTAAAAATGTTGAACATGAAGATGGCGACAGTTCAAGTGAAATTTTTGTAGATAATGTAAACTTAAGTAATAACGTTGTAGCTTGTAATTCTAGCAGAGGAAGTATCTGGGAAGAGTTTTTAGAGATTGAAGGGAGAAAAATAAAAACTAAATTGGATACGGGTGCTGACGTAAATATAATTCCTTTAAAAATATTTAAATATGTCAACAAACAATTTAGAGTCAGGCCAACAGAGTACATTTTAAAAGCTTTTGAAGGTACTGTTGCCAAACCGATAGGTATAGTAAATTTAAACTGTAAATTTAAAAATAAGGAAATTTTTGAGGATTTTGTGATCGTGGAAGGGGCAAATCAGGTTCTAATAGGTGGTCAAGCTTGTTTGCATTTAAATTTAATAAAAAGAATTAATATTGTTTCTACTGATAAATTCCAATCAGACATAACCAAACAAACTTTTATAGAGAAAAATATGGATATTTTTTCAGGTTCAGGTGTTTTCCTTGGTACATGCCATATAACCACTAACAAAAATTTTGAACCGGTTAGTCATCCCCCAACTAAAATACCTTTAGCCATACGTGATGCTTTTAAAAGCGAGTTAAACAGATTAGTTAAAAGAAACATAGGCGTAACCAGGGGGGGTTTTGGGGGTTGTAACCCCCCCATTGGGATATACTTTGAGCTCTATACGCTTAACACCATAGCGCTCAGAGACCTTCCAGTAGTTGTAACCCCCCTCCTTTTAGGTAGTTGTAACCCCCCCCTTAGGATCATCCTGGTTACGCCTATGAAAAGAAATGCCATAGAGAAAATTGAACAAATTGACTATAGAGCGAGTATAAATAGAATAGTCTTAGTTGAGAAATCTAATGGAAAAATTAGGTTATGTTTAGACCCATTAGACTTAAATAAAAGTATAATTAGAAAACCCCGTACAAATTTAAGTATTGAAGAAATAAGTTTAAAATTAAGTGGTAAAAGTATATTTACAGTCTTTGACTTATCGGAAGGTTATCATCATTTACAGCTTGATGAAGAATCATCCTGGAAATGTTGCTTCGCTACCCCCTTTGGAGTATATAGGTACAAGGTGTTACCTTATGGACTTTCAGACTCACAAGACTTGTTTGAAGAAGAAGTTGAAAAACATTTTGGTGATCTTGAAAATGTTACAATTTGTCATGATGATATGATCGTTTCTGGAGCCACTCAATTGGAGCATGACAAGGCAGTCAAACAAGTACTAGCGAGGGCCAGACAAGTAAACGCAAAATTTAACAAAGAGAAATTTCAATTTTGTCAATTAAAGGTTAAATTTATGGGTCAAATATTTTCAAAAAATGGTATGCAAATAAATCCAGATCGTATTGAGTCCCTAAATAAATTGGAATCGCCTAAAAATAAAACAGAACTTCAAAGAATCATTGGTTCTTTTAATTATGTGAGACGATATGTCCCAAATATGTCTGAATACATGAGTCCTTTATGTGAATTATTAAAGTCTAATATTGAATGGCAGTGGTTGCCAAAACACCAACAAGTTTTTGAAAATTTAAAAAAAATTATTAATGAGGCACCAGCTCTAGTTTCTTTTGACGTAAATAAAAAAATTGTTATTCAGTGTGATGCCTCTAAAAATGGTTTGGGGTGTTGTATGTTTCAGGAGCATGAAAATACTCTTAAATTAGTAGCATGCGCTTCTCGTACAATGAACGACCATGAAATTAACTATAGTCAAACTGAAAAGGAGCTGCTTTCAATATATTTTAGCACACAAAAATTTCATGATTTTATTTATCGTGCAACAGTAGATATACAGACAGACCACAAGCCTATAATTTCGATAATGAAAAAACCGATTTGTAAGATAGGGTCTGTACGTTTACAACGTTTAAGATTAAAATTATTAAAGTATAATTTAAATATAGTAATGAAACACAGACTTACTCACAATCATTTAATTATACTTTGACGACCGGTTTCGATCTCTACAATATACAGATCATCTTCAGGTCGGCGTTACAAGTAGTTAAATGCTACAATAAGAGAAAACTTGTGTTAGACCAGTGTCTGATTGAAGAGATGTTAATAGAAAGCCAAATTTAAAAAATTTTTTATAAAATTTTTTGAAATAAAGGTTTGCAACTGTTGACATTTCAGAATATTGGTATATACAAAGTCAAACCTATGAGTAAAAATGCTCATAGGCATGTATGTGCAAATGGGTGCATACAGTTTGAATTTGTTGAGATTAAAATTTTTAACCATTAAAAAACAAAATAAACATAAACTGACTTAAATATGCTTCCAAATTCAAAGTAGTAATAATAAAAGAGATAGTAATATTGTTCTAATCTACTTACATGCCGTTACAAGGATTGAGTTGCAACGCAATCCTTGTAACGGCATGTAAGTAGATTAGAACAATATTACTATCTCTTTTATTATTACTACTTTGAATTTGGAAGCATATTTAAGTCAGTTTATGTTTATTTTGTTTTTTAATGGTTAAAAATTTTAATCTCAACAAATTCAAACTGTATGCACCCATTTGCACATACATGCCTATGAGCATTTTTACTCATAGGTTTGACTTTGTATATACCAATATTCTGAAATGTCAACAGTTGCAAACCTTTATTTCAAAAAATTTTATAAAAAATTTTTTAAATTTGGCTTTCTATTAACATCTCTTCAATCAGACACTGGTCTAACACAAGTTTTCTCTTATTGTAGCATTTAACTACTTGTAACGCCGACCTGAAGATGATCTGTATATTGTAGAGATCGAAACCGGTCGTCAAAGTATAATTAAATGATTGTGAGTAAGTCTGTGTTTCATTACTATATTTAATATGGACTCACATATGCAACCCATTCAATATTTCAATATTTTATAATTTAAATGTATATTATGTCCCTGGGAAATATGTCCATTTTGCAGACATGTTATCCAGAGCTAGTCTTAAAGTCAAGACACTTGATCTTGAGATGTTAGAAATGGTACACACTGTATCAATACATTTGCCTATGTCTGATGAGAGAAAATTAAATTTTAGAAGGGAAACTGCCAATGATAAAATATTAAAGAAAATTTCAGATTTTTATTATAATGGTTGGCCAAGAATAAATAGTATTTCACCATTGTGCAAGCCTTACTATGTCCTGAAAAATGATTTATATGTTGAAGCAGGTCTGATTTTTATGGGTGACAAGATAGTGGTACCAAATAGTTTAAAGTCTTTTATTTTAAATTTAATACATAAAGGGCATTTAGGCATTAATAAAACTATACCTACATAAAGCTAGGCAGTTATTTTTTTGGCCAAATATGTCATCTGACATTACATTATTTATCAAACAATGTCGAACTTGTGAAAAGTACATGCCAAGTAATCGTAGGGAACCCCTATTACCCCACTCAGTCCCAAAACTACGTTTTAATAAAATAGGAGCAGACATACTGGAATTTGGAGCAAAGGCATATCTAATCTTAATAGATCATTTCTCTCATTGGATTGAAATATGTCCTTTACAAAATAAAACTTCAGAATCTGTTATAGATGCGATGCAGAATGCGTTTACAAAATTTGGTTACCCTCAGCACTTAATCGCAGATAATTTACCCTTTGTATCATTAAAATGCAGGGAATATTACAAGAACAAGGATATCACAGTCTCTACTTGTACACCATACCATCATCAGAGCAATGGTTTGTCTGAAAAGGCTGTTAGCTTAGGAAAACAAATTTTACGGAAAAGTTTAGCAGAAAACAGTGATTTTAGAGACTTGCTCTTGGAATATAATAATACCCCTATCATTAGTTTAAAAGCCTCCCCAGCTCAAATTTTACAAAGTAGAACACTTCGAACACAAATTCCAGTGACCCAAAATAAATTAGAACCAGAAATTCAAATGCATATTGTCAATTATCTAAATGAACAAAAACAAAAGATGAAAATACATTATGATAAAACGAGTCCTAAATCCTTAATAGAATATAAAAAGGGAGATAAAGTAGTAGTTAAAAGTAATAGAGATAAAATATGGTATAAGGCAGTTGTTCTAGAGAAAGCTCGAGAACCAAGAGCATACTGGATACGTAAGGAAAGTAATAATAAAGTTATTAGGCGCAACAGCAGTCAATTAAAACCATCTTTAACAAAATCAAATTATGATGCTATGTTGGAACCCGAATTGTTTCCCGACCAGTATATACCTGAACAAAAAACATATTTGAATAATCAGATTCCTATAAGTAATAATGATATTGTAGATGATATCAATCTATTATTTAGGACAATAGATGTTAATAAAAATGAACAAGTAATCTCTGACCCAGGTACTTCAGGTTATCAAAGATCTCGTTTTGGACGATCTATTAAACCCCCAGTGAAACTTGATCTTTAAGGGGAAGGTGTTTAGTGTATAGTGTGAACACACCTTTAGGTGTCAGTGTATTTGTCACATTGTCAACGTCAATCAGGTGAGAGTCACAGTCTAAAATAAAACATGTACAAAAGTTTGTAATCATATATGTTTAATAAATATTTACCGTAATCTGTAATCCTTTATTCGATTAGTTATCGGAATATTAAATATTAAACAATACATATACGTTATTTATGTATAAAGAGGAAGAAGCAGTATGAACTAACTTAATACCCAAAACGTTCACTAACATTAACACAGATGTCACAAATATTTTGAAAATAGGAGTAACTAAACAAAAGATGTGGTAAAGATAGTAAAGTAAAAAGAAGTGGGTGGTTAAATATGATGCCAGTAGCAAACATTGAAGAAATATAAGAATAAAAATAAATGTATAGATAAAAAAACTAGTTAAAGTCGCAACATAGGTATATTATCCTGTAGGTAGAATTTTCAACATAGGTCTCCAACCCGTAATTAAACATGAGCCCCCAATCCAATAGACATAAAAACAGACCAACAAAGTAAAAAGTAAAAAAAAAAATTTAAAGTTAATCCTGTAGTAAAAAAGAAGGTCTAAGTATAATTGCCACTAATCCTGTATTATTTAAATTAGTCACAAAAATCCAAGTTATTTGAGAAATAACACATTGTAAGTGGATTATCAATATTTGAACTTACTTTGAAAAAATATAATCTTGTAACTGGAACAGTTATAGAACTGGAAGAATATAAATCTTGTATACAATTTGTTGAAGGTTACATGTACCAATAGTCTAAATAAAACTTATTTTTACTTGGTCAAAAAATTACTTTTTAATTATTACTATTATTTCCTTTATTGATTAAAAGGCAACTTTGTATGTTGAAAATAGCTTATCAAGAATGTATTTTTACCCCTAGTTTGCAATGTAAGATTATTTGAAGGATATTTTAAAAACACATTTGAAGGATATTTATTAAATTATCTACATACTTAAAAATATGCAATTACATGTTATAAAGAAAAAGCAATATTTAAAAACATAACGAAATAAAGTCTTTTAGATAGTAACTTTAAAATATAAATCTAGCATATAACACATTACAATAATCTATGGTAAAAAAGCCCACTGAAGACTCACAATAACTGGGTCCAAATGGTATATACCAGATATGTTAAACTTATGAATAATTTTTTTGTTACTACCCCACTTTTTAATACGTTAGTCAGAAGCTTTTATATTACAAAAAAAAAAATTTTAAGTTTTTTATACATTATTAGAAATATAGTTAACACATCAATCTAAACTCACCATAAATCAAATTTTATGACTTGCCATGATCAACTTAAGCCATTATATTTGGAAGAATGTAGAACAAGTTGCAAATTGTCTTTGAAGATAAAATTTTTCCAGTTTTCCCTACATTTTCTTTTCCTGCATTTACTTCTAGCATGTTATACCTAAAAGTAGATTACTATCAACTAATAAATTTATACTTACAAGAAACAAAAACTGAAAATTTTAGTTTACGAAAAAATCATAACACTGTAAATTCTATTAAAAATTAATAAAAACATTAGTCTTGACAACCTTAATGGTAAATTACAATTTTTAGGAAATTAGGTTAAATACAAAAAAAATGGATCTCCAAACACATAGAAATCATGGCGACTTCACACTTCCTATGCAAACTTACAGTAACATGATATTATGCAATTGAAAACAGGCTAAGTAGTACTTACCTAAATTTTTTAAATTTGTCTAGAACTTTAAACAAACTTTTCCCAAAACTGACAAGTACACCCTTTATGTTCTAAAACCTTATAACATGAGAAAGATAAGGGTCTCATAAAACTCATAAACATAATAATTTGGTTAGATTTTAAGGTAACAAGTAAGCTAATGATATAATAGAAAACTAGTTGTTGGTAACATTGTTTTTTTTTTTTTTGTTTTCTATTCTGTGTGTAGGGGGCGTTGGATTTTTTTAACGTGGAAGTATCTTATCATCTATAAAAGTTGCCTAGAATTTTCTTCTTTTTTATATGAGTGTATTATGTGGCAGTATACTCATGATATAATAAGTTTGTTCTAGCATCAGTTTCAAACCGTTTGAAACTGATGCTAGAACAAACCTGTTATTTACGTTTTTATAAGTTTTGTCTATAAGTTATATCCATTTTTTACTTACTTACTTACTTAGTCCTAAGCCTTTCTACCTTTAGGTGTAAGGATGGTGGAGTTGAGTTTGGCATTGTAGTCTCCATGCTTTCCGATCTTGCGTTAGGTTTCTTGCACTTTCCAATCTCAATCCCTTCTTCTCGACTTCTTTCCTGATTTCATCTACCCACATAACTCTTGGTCTCCCTCTTTTGTTTTTCCCCTGCACTCTCGTTTCGAACACTCGTTTTGTTAGCCTCTCGTTCGACATTCTACACACGTGCCCGAACCATCTAAGTTGTCCTTATACTATTTTTTCATTGATTGGTTCTAGTTTTAGGTTTTGTCTAATTGTTTCGTTTCGTATTTTGTCTGTCCTCTTTCTGTTTGCTATTTTCCTCAGGAACCTCATTTCCATAGCATTGACTCTGAATTTTTGTCTCCCCGTCAATGTCCATGTCTCGCTGCTATACATGATTGTTGGTCTAACTACTGATTTAACGACTGCCGTTTTTACTTTTTCCGGTATCTCTTTTTTCCCAAAAAATGTTGTTTTCATAGTGTTAAATAAGCTTCCTGTTCGTCCCATTTTCTCGTTTATTTCCATGTCTTGTTTACCATTTGATTCGATTATTACTCCTAGGTATTTAAAATATTCCACTTGCTCTAGTTGTTTCCCGTCTAATTCTATTACGTGTGTCTTCCTCGTATTTGAAATTATCAGTGTTTTTGTTTTCTCTGTATTAATTTTCATATTTATGTTTGATAGTTCTTCTTCTAGGATTTCAAGATTGTTCTGTAAGTCTTCTCTGTTTTCTGCTATCAATACCATGTCGTCTGCAAGTAGTAGCTCCGATAGTTGAGTCTGTTTCATTTGCCAGTATCCTAATGTTAGTTTTCTCATTCTTCTCTTGGCTTTCTTTATCGCTTCATCCAGTACCACTGAGAATAGCAGTGGACTCAGCACGCATCCCTGTTTGACGCCTTGACTTGTAGAAAATTCTCTGGATTCCTCGTTATTGGTTCTTACTGTATTTGTATTATTTTTGTACATATCCTTTATTACTTCTATTATGTGTCTGTCGACTCCCCTTTCTGTTAGTGTCCTCCAAACGTCCTTTCTTCGGATTCTGTCAAACGCCTTTTCCAGGTCAATGAAGCACATATGTATCTCTCTATTCTTCTTGATTACCTTCTCACTTAATTATATATCAATCGGTTTTAAAACGTCTTGCGACGTTGTCCGATGCCTAATTTCCATGACACTCGATCATCCCATTGGCCCTCTCTAAGATCTCTTGCGCTCATAGCCTTCGTTACTCCCTCTCTCCAAGATTTCTTGGGTCTTCCTCTCTTTCTGCGGTTTGGTGGTACCCATTGCATAATTATTTTAGGGAGTCTTGAGTTATCCATCCTCTGGACGTGTCCGTACCATATCAGCTGTTTTCTTTCTATGTCTGTTGTTAAAGAGCCGTCAACCCCCATTCGCTGTCTTATCTCATCATTACGTATTCTCTCTCTGCGTGACACTCCTATTGATCTTCTAAAAGCGTCCATTTCTACTGCCTCCAGTTTTCTTCTGTTGTTTTCGGTTATCCGCCAAGTTTCTGCTCCGTACAATAGACTGCTTTTAATAAGAGATTCGTAGATATTGTGTTTTCTTCTTTTTCCTATTTCATGATTCCACAGTACGCTGTTTAGACAACCTATTGTTTTTCTGGATTGTGTTATTCTTCTCTCACTTAATTACTTGTCTTAATGTGAATATTAGGTCTTGCGTGCTTCTGTCCTTCCTGAATCCACACTGTGTGTCTTCCATAGTTGTTTCTATTTGGGTTTTTATTCTTGTCTCTATTATTCTTGCGAATACCTTCCCAGGGATACTTGATATGGTGATACCTCGGTAATTATTACAGTTTCTCTTGTCTCCCTTTTTGTGTATTGGTAATATAATGTCTTTCTTCCAGTCCTTTGGTAATTCTGCTCTATTTATGATATCATTCATTAGTTTTTTCATGCTATCCATTCCCTCTGTCCCCATGAATTTTATCATTTCCGGGGTGATATGATCCTTGCCTGGTGCTTTGCCCAGTTTTACTCTTTCTATTGCTTTCTCTAATTCCTCTCTTGTTATGGATTCCACTTGTTGTTCTTCATTCCTTTCTTGTATCTCCCCTATGTTGTTCTTGTCTACATGAGTTAGCTCTTTGAAATGTTCTCTCCATCTTTCCATTATTTGTTTTTCTTCTGTTAGTACGTTTCCATTCTTGTCTTTTATATTCGGCATAATGTGCTCTTTCTTTTGTCTGAGTTGTTTTAATGCACCGTAGAAGAGTTTTTGGTTTTCCCTATAATTTTTTGTCATTTTTTGTCCAAATCTCTCCCATGACCTTTCCTTTCCTGCTTTCACCGCTATTTTAACCTCTTTCCTTTTTTCTTTATATGCTTCCTAATCTTCCGGGTGTTTTGTGCTTAGGTATCTCTTCCATTTGTCTTTTTTGTTCTTTATTTTCTCTCGTATTTCTTCCGTCCACCATTCTGTTCTCCTCATGTTAGTATTTGCTATTTTTGCTTTCCCGCAAGTTTCCTCAGCTGCTTTGATTATGCTGGTTTTTAGATATTCCCATTTTTTTCTATATTTGTATTTTTTGCCCTACCTTTCAAAGGTAGCATTATCTAATTTTTCTTGGAATTTCTTCTTATATATTTCCTCTTTTAATTTGTAAATTTTTATTTTTTCATTTACTACCTTTCTTCTCGTTTCTTCTTTTTCCTCTGTTGCTCTCATTCTCATTATTACTAGATGGTGGTCACTGCCAATCTCCGAGCCTCTTTTCACTTTCGTATCCTGTACTCGCTTACCAAAAAGTAATCTATGATTGATTTTTCGTTTCTGCTGTCTTGTACTCTCGTGTATTTGTGTACTTCTTTATGTTTAAATTTTGTATTTGTTATAACTAGTTTGTTCTCCATACATATTTATATTATTCTTTCACCATTTCTGTTTAGCATTTCTTCTCCTTCTTTTCCCATGCACTCCTCTATTCCGCTGTTGTTGTTTCCGACTCTATAGTTTAGATCTCCCATTACAATTATGTTTTCTTCCCCATTATCAATTTGCATTTGGAGCTCCTCGAAAAATTTATCTTTCTCTTCCTTTCTTGCATCTTCATTTACTCCGTAGGCTGTTATTATTGTCTATATTTCTTCGTCCATCAGTTTCATTTTCACCGATAATATTCTCTGGTTAACATATGTTTCTTCTATAGCGTGTTGTAGTCTATTCGGTGCAATTATTATCCCGACTCCTTCTTTTGCTCTCTCTTTTGTATCCGCTCCTACCCAAAGTAACCAATATCCTTTGTGTATTTTCTTAAGACCTTTTCCTTTCATCTTCGTTTCTGTTATTCCTAGTATTTCTATTTTTTGTCTTATCATATCTTCTACCAGTTCTTCCTCTTTTCCATTGATGCTTCTCACATTCCATGTTCCCATTTTTATCTCTCCTTTTTTCTGCAATCTAGCTTTCCCCTTCTTCCTATTTTCATCCTTGTTTACCTTTGCATCATCTTTTTCCCTATCGCTTTTCCCATTCATTGCCTTGGTCGTCATTGTTGTGGGTCCGGTCTCATTATTTTCTTTTAGTTTTTTGGAGTCCCTTCCCCGATATTTCTGTGAGTTTGTATAAGTTTCTCTTTATTATGGTCCCATTTCCACTCCTTTCCATTAATCTCCAGTTTCATATATCCTATCTTCATAGTATTACCTTTGTCTTTTTCTTCTTTTGCCATTTTCCTAATTTTTGCTTGTATTTTCCTTTCCTTTCTTGTTAAATCTGATTCTATATACACCTTTTGTCCCTGTAGATTTTTCAGTTTTCCTTTGTTTTTTAGTACACTCAGCTTATCCGTTAGGTTTTCCATTTCTGCTACAAAGATTTGGTCGCCGATCTTCACCGCTCCTCTCAGTTTGACCTCTAATTTCAGATTTCTTCCTATGAAGTGATCTACTGACTCCTTTACAGGCTTTCCGTCGGTAGCATCTAATGTTAGGCCTTTTAATACTATATTATTTCTCCGTCTATCTTTTTCCAATTGTTCTATTCTATTGTTTGCCATTGTTAAACCTTCTTCCAATTTTTCGTTTTTTTCTTTCAGCTCCTTAATCTATTCCATCGTTTCTTTTTGGTCTTTCCGTATGGTTCTTATTTCGGCCATCATTTCATCATTTTTCCACATAACTTCCCGCATAATTTTTATCATCTCTTCATTTGTGTCGTTGCTTTTATTCGGTGTTCGTCTCGTCAGGTTACTCTTTTCAAAATATAATTTATCTTCTTTATATTTTTTCTTCTTAGATTCTTCGTCGCTACTATCAGATAGTTCTTCATTCTTTCTATAGGTGTCCTTTCGGATTGTTCCTGTTCCGCCACTGGCCATTTTAAATTAAATGTTAAATGTTATCCTCAGCACTAATATAAATATTATTATTATACACTTAGAAGTTTATTTTTTATTTCGCACAAGAACGCTTTTTAAGTCTAACGATTATCGATAACGATAACGATAGGTCTTTTAAAAACCGGTGTTTTTATTGTGATAGGTTTCGAATCCGAAATTACCTTATCGCCAATACACCGGCCACACGACCTCTCGCTTTGCTTGTCAAACTCGAACTCATGTACATTTTTTAGCTCTGATAAATCCGAATTGACTCCAAAAAGTAGAAATACGGTATGTCCTATACAACCTAACTATCGCAGATTATGTCAATAAATTTTTATTAAGGATAAAAAAACTTTTTTTTTTACTATAAATGACACTAACAAAGAAAAACGAATGAATTCTGATAATTTTATTCGTTTATTATTACTAGAAAATAAAATAAAATAATAATAAATACAAATAATATTAAATTGCTGTAAATAGAGGGATACGCATGGTGAAAATACCCCTATCATAAGGGATACAGCCTAAAAAATATATATAAAAAATTTTTAACTAAACATCATATTAATTAAAAAAAAATTACCTTATAATTAGGGATGCTCGATTATCATCCAACACTTTATGGAAACAGGTAATTTGTTTGTTGTTCCATACAATATTTACAAGTATTTTGTAACTAGGGCACACCTCCAAATTACCCCGAATTACCAATGTTTCGTTAAATTCTCTACCTAAAAATTAGTTAAATAAAGCATATATTATTATATTTTTTCAGTGCCGGATTAACCATTAGGCGGACTAGGCGGCTGCCTAGGGCCCGGGCACTTGATGGGGCCCGCATCCCACATAAATGCATTAATTAATATTTAATTATTTAAGCAGTAATTTAACAAAAAATAAAATGTTAAAAAATCAAATAGGGCTAACTGAGACAAAAAAGAGAATGGTTAATTTATGATTTCCAATCAAACTCAGTTTTTTGCTTTTATCTTCTGTCAAATATCAGGAAAATACAACCGACTCTAAGACAAATTAAGCAGTTATCTTCAAAGGCATTTTTATATTCCATGTTCTAATCATTCCCTCAATTTGGTAATCAATTTTGCAAGCAAATTTTGCTTAGAAGCTGGTAATTATTTTGGTATGCTACGTTTTTTTCAATTTCTACCCACCGATGGGCCTTATAGTCCATTCACTCACGGTAAAATTTTGCAAAAAACCTCCGGATTTTAAAGAACCTTTGGATTTGAAACAAGAGCTTGGATTGACATGAAATTTGGCATAAACACAGCTAACATGTCAAAGAAAAAAGTGATATTGTGCCAATGTGTGTTTTTGCTCTACGGTTGAGTCCACCCCTTCTCGGGGGTGAAAAAATATACCGTCAAAATACGTCCGGAAGTGGATAAACTGACTAATCCTAAGCAACTTTTGTTCAACAGAGTTTTTTCATCAAGTCAATACATTTCGAGTTATTCGCAAGTGAATATCTTCATTTTTCAACAAAAACTAACACTTTTTAGACGATTTTTAGCAACTAACTCAAAAAGTAAGTATTTTATCGAAAAAAGATTCTTATCAAAAATATAGCTTTTAAGAAATTGAAAAAATGGTTTATGTGTGCAGTCTGTAGACCCAGTAGAAGCAGAGTTGTAGCTAATGAAAAGTAGGTTCTTATTCGTCAAATTCCAAATTGAATATTTCAACGTGAAATAATCAAAAAATGAAGCACTTTTCATGGAAAACTCATCATAACTTGTTTAAATGTTTTAAAAAGCATTATTCTTGTGTTTTAAAGAAGTTTCTAACATAAAAAGTAAGCAAGATACGCTCAGAATAAAGTTGATCCCATTTTTTGGGTAAAAAAAAGCTGGTGAAAATAACCGCCTAATTAGCATCCCAAATGAAATTAATCCTTACCGCTTCACAAGCTACTGTACTTATGTATTTTTTATATGCTCTGTGAGTTTTATCGGTATAAAGTGCTTATTTATAAAAGGGCTGTAGTAGAAGGGGCTTGAACAAGTCACTAATCACGGGTGTATGCAATTTTTTTTATTTGGCTTAATGCCTCGACAACTAATGGACCATGACATGGTAGAGTGGATTTTTCCAATCAGGTACCTAGTATAAGGGGTAGTGTGTGTGTGTTGAGTAAATGTCTTGTTACTTAGCAAAGTCGTCATTGTTTTTGCAAAGATACGCTAATTATATCCGAATGTCTGCGGTCCCTCCGGTGAGTACCGATCCCACAAGGATAGAAACTATATTCATTTATTAATTTTTAATAAATAAAAAATTCTCTACCCAGGGTATGCAAATTTTGAACAGTCATATCTTAACCAATATTTATCTTCCAAAAAAGCAAAAATCTGAAATACATATTCAGAGAAGCAAAACCGACATTTTTTTACTCTTTAAGGTTTTTGGTATAGTCCGTTCGCTAAACTCAGACTCAACTGGCTAGTGATTTAAGCTAGTAATTTTGCCAATTTGATAAAATTGCCAAAAAAATCATTACTAAATAGTTAATAATTACTAAATATTTAGTAATTTTGCAAATTTTGTCAAAATTGGCAAAAAACAAAAAAGTTACGTAATAAAATCATTAGCCATTTGCGTCTGAGTTTAGCGAACCGACTATACCACTATAGTTTTTAAGTTATTTTGAAAAAAAAATACCTGTTTTTTTCAAAATTTCAAAAAATTTGTTTTACTTTAAATCCCAATGTTTTGAAATATAACCACTGTGAACCGGTGAAACTTACAGATTATATAAATAATATACAAGATTTTTCAAGATTTTCATAAATTTTCAAGATTTTTTTGCCAAAAAAAAGGAATCAACATTATTTTAAGCTTTACTAAAAAAACTTGCTTTAAAATTGTTAAAAAAAAACAAAAATAAAACTTTTTAACACTTTAAAAAAGTTGTGATGATTTTTCACCGAAAAGTGCTTAATTTTTTGGTTATTTACGTTGAAATATTTGATTTGGAATTTGTCGAATAAGAATCTACTTTTCATTAGCTCCAGTTCTGCTTATACTGGGTATATATTATATTTATATTATACTTCATACATACACCATTTTTTTTAAATTTCGTATACGCTATATTTTTTTTAAGAATATTTTTGCGACAAGATACTTAATTTTTGAGTTATTTGCGAAAAACCGTCTAAAAACGTGTTTTTTTTTTGTTGAAAAATGAACATATTCACTCATGAATAACTCAAGAAGTATTGATATAGTGAAAAAACTCGATTGAACGTTAATAAGTTACTTATAATTAATCAGTTTATCCATTTCCGCACTTATTTTGAATGTATATTTTTCACCACCGAAGGGGCGGCACTCATACCCTGGGCAAAATCACATATCGCCACAATATCCCTTTTTTTCTTTGGCATATTACCTATGGACTATTAATGAGAAGTTGTTGCGAAATGTAGAAAAAAGAAAAATGATCTTTTTTACATTGTCGTAATTTATTTTTGGAGTAACTACTTTTCAAAACAACAGAAATATCTGTAAATTTGTAAATGGTCGCTATAAAGGGGCCTACTTCTTATGGCCGTCTAGGGCCCCATGATGGCTTAAACCGTCACTGTATTTTTTAATTATACCAACGGTCAGATGGTGGGACTTTCGTCAAACACAGCAAATACGACAAATACTCATCTTCGTTGTTGAACAATGTAGGGATGGAACACATGTTTTTCTGTAAACAATGTAAAATTAAAAGTAGATTATTTTTTTTAATTAATCAAATGTGCTATGCAGTACATCCCGCTTATTACCCTTATTGTTATAGGAATTCCCCTCGGTTTAAAGAAAAAAATTTGAGGTACTGAACCATTTCTCATAGTGATCAGTTATTAGAATATCCCTGTTATAGGAATATTTTTGCGTGACACAAAGGCTATTTGATTAAGCGGACTCAACTCTACGTATTTTATTAAACTGTTTAATGTCACCTCTTTTTAAAATTTTATTGGATTAAACTCATTTTTTAATTGATGGTACAGAAACCTCACTAATATCACTCTCTATACACTAAAATTAATATTGCCCTAAAAATAAGAATAAGACGAAAAATGAAATATTAAATAAACAAAAAATAAAAAATGAACATTCTTCTCAATAGAAGTAATTAACTTTTTAAATAATATTTAAAAACGATTAATGATGTTAATGGTGTTGATAACCATTCTCTAATGATAACTTAAATGCTTATTCAACAAATTATTTACTATAAATATATGCTAATTATCATTTAAGTTAGTAATTTATTTTTTATAAGTGTAATTGTTTTGCTTTCATGTAGTGTTATTTTTTTATTTACTTATATTTCAAATAAAAACTACTTTATTTAATTATGGTTTTTATTAATTTTTGTCTTCAAAATACAAATTTTTATTACATCGTGACTGTCATTTTGTATTCAGTGTCGCCAACATAAAAAATATCAAAATAACCTATAAAAGATAACAGTAGGTACCAACTTAACATTACAAAGAACAAATCAGAGATATAACTAAAAAAGAGAACAACTTACCAACTAATACAACACGTTTTTTCTTTTTTTTTTTTAAGAAAGGTCAAAATCTTTGAAATAATTTGGTTTTTTAGTAACCCGACCTGAACGCTTTGGAATAAGTGATTTAGGTTCACTTTCATCACTTAAGTTCTCATTTCTAGCATTATCGCTCGACATAGAAAATGATGAATTATCGCTAAGATATATATTCAATATCATTACCTATAACTTCCTGTGAAGGTGCATTACTTGAGTCAGGTATATCAGAGCAAGTATTACTTATTAAAGTGTTATTCTGCTCTGTTTCAATTAAAGTTGTTTCATGCTCTGAACTACTTAAATACTCTGATGAGTCTGTCTCAGACAATGTTTCTTCTGTATTGTTTTCAACCACAGTAATATTAGCAGCAATATTTTGCACAGTATTTTCACTCAAAGTTTCACTAAACCTAGTATTATCAATCTCGTATAATAAGTCATTACAACAATGTTTTATAATTGTAACAGGCAAATTAGTTTTATTTGTAAATTTCCTATTTCTCCTCAATTCATTGCCTTTCGTATCCGTAAGGATATAGGATCTGTCATTATATTTGCCAAGTATTTGTCCCTTATTCCAAGTGTTATTTTTTTTGAAATAACACGTTATCACCTTTTTTTAAGGGAGGCAAATCTTTGGCATTTTTATTATAATAATGTTGAATTCTTTCCGAATTTTGCTTTAATTTTGTAGCGACTTGCTCCTGATCAATAATCTTTGGATATAAATTTACTGAAGCAGAAGGAAGCTTTGTTTTAACCAACCTACTTAATAGCATTTGCGACGGTGCATATCCTAAATTAGGAAGAGGAGTGCTTCTATATTCTAATAAATAGTGAGGCAACTCATCTACAGAATTAATTTTTTTTTAACTTGTTTTTGGATATATCGACATACTTCTCCGCAAACCCATTTGATTGGTGATGATGCGGACTTGAAAATTCAACATCAAAATTCCAAGATTTTGCAAAATTTTTGAATTCAACACTATTATATGGTACATTATCAGCATAAAAAACATCAGGAACACCAAATTTAGAAAATATGTCTTTACAATGTTTAATTACAGTTTTTGCAGTCTTATCATTTGTAGGAAAAATCTCACGCCAATGTGAAAAGCTGTCAACTATTAATAAATAGCTTTTTGATTTAAACTCAAAAAAATCTGAAAATAATATTTCCCAGGGTCTATCAGGAACTTTATGTGCAATCATAGTTTCTTTTTGATTTGCTGGTTTATTTAGTTGACATTTCTCACAATTAGAAATAAAATGTTCTATATCTCTAGTCATTTTTTGCCAGATCATAATCTCTCTTGCTCGTAACTTACATTTTTGCATCCCAAAATGAGCTGAATTAATTAATTTAAGCATTTCAGATTTAGGTTCAGAAGGAACAATAATTTTTTGATTATAAAATAATAAATTATCTGATAAATAGATGTTATCCTTTAAATTATAAAAATATTTTAAATCCGAAGATAACTTTTTGTTATTTTTAGGCCAGTTATTTATGCAAAAGTTTTTAACTTGGGATAAAATAGGATCCTTTTCAATTGAGTTTTGAAACATTATTTTTTTTTCTTTAGACATCGGTACAGTTAAAGCAAGAGAATGTACAGTAGACTCTAACTCCTCGTCAACTTGCATTGGACTTTTAATGAACGATCTGTGTAATGTGTCTGCAACAAACATTTTAGAACCAGGCAAATATTCAACTTTAATATGATACTTTTGTAATCTTACAACATTATTTGTAACCTAGCACTGACATTATCCAAACTTTTTTTGAAAATTGATATCAAGGGTTTGTGGTCAGTTTTTATCAAAACCTCACGACCATAGATCCAATAATGAAATTTTTCACAAGAAAATACAATACTAAGTAACTTCTTTTCAATCTGAGCATACTTTACCTCGGCTTTATTTAGAGAACGAGATGCAAATGAAATTGTACGTTCATTTTGCATCATACAAGAGCCAAGACCTTGACTTGAAGCATCTGTTTGTATTTCTATAGGCAAATTTTCATCAAATATTTTCAAAATCGGTTTATTTGTTATTAAAGTTTTTAAAGTATCCAACTCTTGTTGATGAACATCTGACCGCAGTACACATTTCAAACAGCTGTTGTAAAATAATGAGAAGAGCCACAGAGCCAGTGACTTCGCGCTAGCACGGCTGGACAGCTAGTGCTACTGTTAGGCCCAAACCAGACGGGCCACTCTGCAGCGCTACTCTGTGGATCCACAAAGCAGTTTCCGATGATTTACCGTGGGTTTTTATGTAGAGTGGCCGTCGAACCCCAGACGAGCGAGTGTAGCCGGCCACAGTCGCCGAGCTTCACTGCTAGTGGCGTCCATGCCCCAAGAACTCTAATAAAAAACATGTAATCGTATTTATTTTCCTTCCATTTTGCCAGAGGCGCTGATGTCGGCATTGTGATTTGTGGAACATGACTTTTGACAAATCCTGCGCTATCTGTGAATCTGTGTTCAGTGTTCGTGTTCGTTCGTTCGTTGTCGTTCAGTTATTTTCTTGTTATTTTATATGGTCGGTTATGTGTTGTGTTTGGTGTTTGTGTCACCATAAATAGCTGATATTCATGCAGTCGTGTTTTTTGATATTTTTGTTATTTTGTAATCGTGTATCTTTTTAAAGGTAAGTTTTTCTGATTGTAGGTACTGTTTATCCAACAGTTTTAAAATACACACTTTATTTCGCGTTTTGTTGTTAGGTCTAATGGCTCCGTTCAGCTGTTGTGTGCAGACGGTGGAAAATTTCAACAAGTAAACATTTATTTAATCCAAATTAAATACTCATATTTCTATGTAAAATGTCACATTATTTTATAAATAAATAAGTAAGAAACAAAAGTTGTTTGTGTTTTACCTTTATTCTCCAATTGAATAAAATATTAAATATTGGAAGTACCGTATGGAGGCTATCTATGTACCTAGCATGGAGGCTAGATTATGGCACCCTTTCTATCCAATCAACAACAAGAGCGTTTAAAATTTCACACCTATCATGTCGAAGCTACAGAGCACTTATGTGGAGGCCAGATTTGTAGTATCCTTCCATTTAACCAGGTGCTGAGATGGCGCTGAAATACGTGACATGTTTTTTAAAGAGTAAGATCGCATTCTACCAAATCACACACTTTTTTCTATGGTGGCCATGCCCCGCGCACTCTAATAAAAAACATGTAATCGTATTTATTTTCCTTCCATTTTGTCAGAGGCGCTGAGGTCGCCATTGTGATTGGTGGAACATGACTTTTGACAAATCCTGCGCTATCTGTGAATCTGTGTTCAGTGTTCGGGTTCGTTCGTTCGTTGTCGTTCAGTTATTTTATATGGTCGGTTATGTGATGTGTTTGTGTCACCATAAAAAGCTGATATTCAGTCATGTTTTTTGATATTTTTGTTATTTTGGTAAGTTTTTCTGATTGTAGGTACTGTTTATCCAACAGTTTTAAAATACACACTTTATTTCGCGTTTTGTTGTTAGGTCTAATGGCTCCGTTCAGCTGTTGTGTGCAGACGGTGGAAAAATTCAAGGAGTAAATATATATACATATGTAATCCAAATTAAATACTCATATTTCTATGTAAAATGTCACATTATTGTATAAATAAATAATTAAGAAACAAAAGTTGTTTGTGTTGTACCTTTATTGTCCACTTGAATAAAATATTAAATATTGGAAGTACCGTATGGAGGCTATGATGTACCTAGCATGGAGGCTAGATTACGCCACTCTTCCTATCCAATCAACAACAAGAACGTTTAAAATTTCACACCTATCATGTCGAAGCTACAGACCACTTATGTGGAGGCCAGATTTGTAGTACCCTTCCATTTAACCAGGTGCTGAGATGGCGCTGAAATACGTGACATGTTTTTTAAAGAGTAAGATCGCATTCTACCAAATCACACAACACTTTTTTCTATGATGGTGGCGTCCACTAGTGGCAAACGCCACTCAGACGGACCATTTTTGTAGCTGCCGCAGATGTTTACGAGCATTTATAGGGTGAGCACCTAAAATGAATTTCGATTCGGAACGGTTTTTGATTGAAGTGCAAAACAGACCGCTTATAATATGTGATACAAGAACCCGAGGGCATATTTATAGGGCATTAAAGGGAAAACCGTGGGACGTCATCTTTGAATTATTTGTTTCTGATTTTAAAGAAGGTAGCCCTATCGAAAAGAATAAATCCCATAAGCAATGTTTTCTCTATTTATATTTACCTACATTTTATTATACATTGGATGCATTTGAACTGAACAAAACAAATAGGTACTCACAATCTTGTTTGTTTATTTATGTTAAATAGTGGGGTCCCATCCTAGGTCAAAAAAGGTTTTATTGTTTGTTGTTGAAATCAAAACGATAAGATATTAGTCAAAAGGGGGTTGCAAGCTAACATGTTTTTCACTTTCACTCGGTTGTCAGGTTGTATCAAACTATTTTACGCCTGTAGTATACCCGATGTACTGGTTGATTTTTTTATGTGCTTCTTTCTGTGATATATCTTTTTCTCGTGGGCATTTTTCAGTGCGTCACTGTTTTTCGATTTCTTTCTAACGCATTAAATTGTATATAACAGAAAAAGGCACGTCGGTGATTACTTTGGTAATTATTCTAGTTCGGTGATTATTCTAGTTGTCGATAGATGGCGATATAATAGAAAAAAATTTATTTACCAATTATACAGGGTGTCCCGAAAAGATTGGTCATAAATTATACCACAGATTCTGAGGTCAAAAATAGGTTGATTGAACCTCACTTACCTATATACAATAGTGCACACAAAAAAAGTTACAGCCCTTTGAAGTTACAAAATGAAAATCGATTTTTTTTCATATATCGAAAACTCTCAGAGATTTTTTATTGAAAATTGACATGTGGCATTTTTACGACAGCGGTATCTTAAAAAAAATTAAGTAAAATTTGTGCACCCCATACAAATTTTATGGGGGTTTTGTTCCCTTAAACCCCCCCAAACTTTTGTGTACGTTCCAATTAAATTATTATTGTGACACTATTAGTTAAACACATTATTTTTAAAACTTTTTGGCCTCTTAGTACTTTTTCGATAAGCCAGTGTTTATCGAGATATTTTGAATATTTGTCGAATCCACCACATATTTGTATATGTTTAAGTACGGTTATAGAGACCTGTTAATAATCTGAAAATTTATTTATAATTTACATTTTTAGGTATATTTTGAAAAAGAAGCTACATCTCGATAAAAGGTGACTTATGAACAAAAGACTAAGAGACAAAAGTTTTAAAAACACTGTGTTTAACTAATGGTACCACAATAATAGTTTAATTGGAACGTACACAAACATTAGGGGGGTTTAAAGGAACAAAACCCCCATAAAATTTTTACGTAAATATATTGAAAAAGAAGCCGCATCTCAATAAAAACTGGCTTATAGAAAAAATACTAAGAGGCAAAAAAGTTTTAAAAACGTTGTTTTTAACTAATGGTACCACAATAATGAATTAATTGGAACGTACACAAAAGTTTGGGGGGGTTTAAGGGAACAAAATCCCCATAGATTTTTTATGGGGTGGACAAATTTCACTATAATTTTGTTTTAAGATGTTCCTGACATAAGAATTATACATGTCCATTTTCAATAAAAAATCTCTAATAGTTTTTGATATATTGAAAAAAATCGATTTTCATTTTGTAACTTCAAAGGGCTGTAACTTTTTTTGTGAGCACATTTTTACTAAGGTAAGTTAGGCTCAATCGAACTATTTTTGACCCCAGAATGTGTGGTATAATTTATGACCATTCTTTTCGGGACACCCTGTATAATATATCTACGAATCTAATCTGTACAATTTATAAGACTATACAAATCAAAGAAAATACCATTTTATAAATGCAATAAAGACAATTGATTTGTTTTTATGCCCAATTGCAAATAAAATTTGACAGCTGTCAGATTTAACTAAAATGTCATGTTAGAATAAATGTTATAAATGTATATTATCACGGACTTACCTTTTTTTCTATCATTTGTGACGCACTGAAAAATCCTCATGAAAAGAACCACAGCTGTTTTTGTCTGGTTCTTTTTAATTCCATTTATGGAGTTTATTGGTATTTTTTCAAAAGCGTTGAAATTTTATAATATATTTAAAACTATGGACACACTATTTACAAACACTGATTTTGACGAACACACTTTTTTAAAAAAATATTAGCCGGCAAGTTTTTAATCATTTGATTAAACTGACTGTTTTTCTCACCCATTACATTAAACGCCGCACCCTTTCAAACGATCCACTTCGCAGCGTAGTCGCCCGCGCTAGAAAATCGCCTGTTTCAGCCACTCTGTGGATCCACAGAGTAGCGCTGCAGAGTGGCCCGTCTGGTTTAGGCCTTAGATGTCAAGCTGGCCGAGCAACCCCGCTCCTAGCGGCTACAGCCTCTGGTAATACTATATTATTCATCTATGGGCTACAGACCAAAACGTAACGAAATTTCTAGATAGCCCTCGTATTAAACATTAATCATTTTTATCTATTAGAGACAATACGAGGATAATTTTGGTTTTGTTATATGTTTTTGCTAATAAATTTAATATTATACTTAGAGGAACGAGAGGATGTTCAATGTAAACCATCGGATGAAAGAGTTTAGGATGATAAGTGGATGAAAAAATTACAGTGTCTCGATAGAACACACTCAGAAGAAAACGGTATAACTATGGAGAATGTGGAACAACTTTTTGAAACGGTTGAGAAAAAAATAGGTGACAAGTTACAACACGCTGACTGTCCTACCGACGAGGTAAAAAATGTTGATTAATTATTTCTAAGTAAAAAAAATTCATACCTAAACTAAATAGGTACTTTACGTTGAAAGCTATAGCTATAAAGTTGTCGCTATAGCGCCTTGTGATTAGTTTTTTAATACTTCCAAAACGCTTCTATTTAGGAAAACGAAAACTGGTACGCCTATTTACTTTCCAGAGATAAATCGATTGCATCAATTGCGAATTTCTAGTACCGGTCATGGGCGTCCGTTTTGGGTAGGATAATGGTTATTTTATCGCATAACTTCGGGTATGGATCTATGGTGGAGTATCACCTGATCCTCAAGCCCTTATCCCTATCCCTTGCCTTACTGCTCCCCCATATGCTCATCAAACTCCCGCATATTCAAGTGTAAGCCTAAGATTCTTATGAATTTTAAACTGTAGCGTTAGTCTTTTTGTCACGGCGAAGTGATGTGCGGGCCACCTCTCATTCCGCTAGGCTATCCGATCCAGTATCAAAAATGCTTAAAAGTTAAAGACAAAAAAGTTGGCTATGCTATAAAATAATCGTTGCCCTACCCAAAATGGACGCCTATGGCCGGTACTAGAAATTCGCAATTGATGTAATCGATTTACTTATCTTTGGAAGATAAATAGGCGTACCAGTTTTCGTTTTTTCTAAATAGAAGCGATCTGGAGGTATTAATTTCGCCAAAAGGTCAGGCGAGTGGGGCGATTATCGCAAAGCTCTGACTACAATAAGGAACTGAGAAGGGCAAAAAGAGAATCGTGGAGAAGGCATTGTGAAGAGATAGAAGGGACTTCAGAAATGGCAAGGCTCCATAAAGTTCTCTCAAAGGACCCTCAGATAAGTATTCCCTCGCTCCAAAAAGAGTCAGGTGAATACACTCGAAATGGTGAAGACACCCTGAAAGAGCTTTTCAGGCTGCACTTTCCTGAGTCTGAGACAAAACTGATACCACTAGACACTTGGCAAACCGGACTGGATATCATGAATTATGGTTCTAGGGAAAACTGGCATGTGGCAAAAGAAGTTAAAAACCAGGACAAAATCAAATGGGCAATAAACTCATTCGAGCCATATAAATCACCGGGTCCGGACGGGATTTATCCAATACTTCTACAGAAGGGAAACGACCTTCTTCTCAAAAAATTGTGTAAGATACTGCAGGCTAGTTTAGGGCTGGGGTACATACCAAAAGCATGGAGGCTGATAAGGGTGGCTTTTATACCCAAACCTGGCAAAATCGGACAGGAAATGGCCAAGTCTCTGCGGCCATTAAGTCTGATGTCATTCGTACTGAAGACCTTAGAAAAACTGCTCGATAGGCATATCAGGGATGGTGTATTGGTTGAAAGTCCGATACATCAGGGACAATATGCATATCGAGCGGAAGTCTCCACAGAAACGGCACTGCACCATCTTGTACAGAGGTGATGTTGGGTGCATTTCTCGATATTGAGGGAGCATTTGACAACACCTCCTACGAAGCGATCACAAGGGCGATCCGTCTAAAAGGAATAGACGAAACAAGCTGTAGATGGATAGATTGCATGCTGAGAAGCCGTGTGATATATGCTACGTTGCTAGGGGATACAGTGTCAGCTCAGGTAGCCAGAGGCTGCCCACAGGGGGGAGTCTTATCTCCTGTATTGTGGAATGTGGTCATGGATGGCCTGATAGCTAGACTCGACAACGATAGGCATCACGTCCTGGGCTATGCGGATGACCTAGTCATCTTAGCCCACGGAAAATTCAATGGTACAGTCAGAGATCGAATGCAACAGGCTCTGACCGTAGTTACAGAATGGACTTCAAATGTAGGGCTTAACATCAGTCCTCTAAAGTCCAAAATCATGAAATTTACTAAAAGAAGGAATTCAGAGGAATTGGGTCCTCTAAGTCTAAATGGTGTACATTTAAATCTGGTGATTGAAGTAAAGTATCTCGGGATAATATTAGACTCAAGACTTACTTGGAATCAGCAGATAGAAAGAATAACGAAGAGAGCGGTATCTACGTTAATGGTAGCCAGACGTACTCATGGAAAAATGTGGGGTTTGAGACCAGACATGGTATATTGGACTTATAACATGGTAGTAAAACCCACAATTACATATGCATCAGTGGTATGGTGGCCAAAAGTGCAGCAAAAAAGTGCCATCATCAAATTAAGCAAGGTGCAAAGACTTGCTTGTCTCGGGATCACGGGGGCTATGAGGGGCACACCTACGGCAGCTATGGAGGCACTACTGGATCTCCCTCCTTTACATATAACAATAAGAGGTGAGGCGAGAATGGGCTATTATAGACTGCGAGAAAACCTGAGCAACGTACCAGTTAAATCAGGACATAGTAAAATAACGAATGAAACTAATGATGCCGAATGGATGATGATTTCTGACCATATGACATCAAGATATATGCCTGAAGTACCTTTTCAAGTGGGCATTTGCCCACGAGACGAATGGGACAGAGGAAACTCTCGACCCAGACTGCAGGGTTGCACCTGGTATACGGACGGGTCTAAAACTGCAGACGGTTCGGGCGCAGGAATATTCTGTAGTGGT
Source organism: Diabrotica virgifera virgifera (assembly GCF_917563875.1). Classification (NCBI taxonomy): domain Eukaryota; kingdom Metazoa; phylum Arthropoda; class Insecta; order Coleoptera; family Chrysomelidae; genus Diabrotica; species Diabrotica virgifera. The sequence continues at coordinate 39,227,803 of NC_065443.1, read as the reverse complement.
GGAAATTTCAACATTTCTATTCCACTAGGAGAATGTACCTCCGTATTTCAGGCAGAGATTTTTGCAATCTTGCAGTGTGCAAGAGAAAACAACCTGAGGGCATTCGAACTGCAGCGGGTTAACATATGCACAGATAGCCAAGCAGCCATTGGGGCTCTTATAAGCCCTAAGGTGAACTCTAGGCTGGTGTGGGAATGTCGACAAGAACTTGATAGACTGGCACAACATAACAGTGTTATACTGGTATGGGTTCCAGGTCATCGGGGCATATACGGCAATGAAAGAGCTGATGCACTTGCCAAGAGAGCATCAGCTACAAAATACCTGGGTCCAGAGCCGGCCGTGGGAGTGCCAAAAAGCACCGTCCGTGAACGAAAAAAAGCCTGGATCCGAAGCCAACACAACTCACACTGGGAGAGTGTACCCGGTCAAACACATGGCAAGATGTATATCGGACGGACATGTGCTAGTAGAGCTGAGTTACTGCTGAAAACAAGCAGGAATCAGCTCAGAGTCATAACAGGTTTCCTCACTGGACATGCGCCAGTTAAGGGTCACCTGCATACAATGGGGCTGTTTCATGGAGACTTGAGCTGCAGACTCTGTAACAGAGAACCTGAAACAGTCAACCATATTTTGCATGACTGTGAGGCATTGGATCGGAGGCGGCAAACACTTTTCGGAGACATCGAAATGACTCCAAATTTATATGGCACCCACCCACTAGACCTGTACAAGCTGGTACAGGGTTCCAGAATTCTGGAATGGGTTTCATAAACGAATGGAAGATGTACAATAAGCCAAGTGGCTGCAGTACAACCGGTTCACAACAGACGGCTTCCAGGAAAAAAAAAATTACAAGACGCCATCTTCAAAGAGTTCCAGCTCCCTTAGGACGTATTTTTGGACTTTTAGATTTGGGTTAAATTGTCTTAAAATTATTTGAGGAATCTCCGGCCTTCGTTTGTCAGGAGAGATTCGGGACATCCTGTATATATGGGTTATGGGTATAATGCTTGAAAACAGCATATGTTTATATTTTTAATATAGATATGAATAAGTTTCTGTGGCTCATAATAATTGTCTCTTTAAATTATTGTTTATTAAAAATATTGTGTATATTAGTGCGGCAGATTCGTGCAAATATTATAAGAATTGTGCATTTAATGATAGAAGCATATAATTTGAACCACATATACTACACATATAAAGGTTCAAAATTAGATATGAGGCCATCTCAGATTTTACCTTTTACAAAAATGGCGGGCATTCAAAATGGCGACGATACATATGTGACTAATAGCACAATAACTTTTAAACGAAAAGTCCGACTTCAACCAAATGTGGTATATAGGTTCTTTTTTGATGAGCAAGATCGAGCTCTTGAACCGGAAGAATCGGTTTACCAGAAGTTGTGTTTTTCCGGATTTTTTGTAAAAATATGTTGTTTATTTTTTCAATTCTTTCACCCTGTATATATTAATTTTTCAAAAAGGTAATACCAGCGTTTAAAAGAGCGTAAACATATTTTTTAGGAAATATTTTGAACGTATCTTCACATAATATGTAGGTACATATGTGCGGTAGATTCGTGCAAATAATAATAAAAGAATTATTGTGCTTTTAATGATAGAAGCAGATGATTTGGACCACACATACTACACATACAATGATTCAAATTTAGATATGAGGCCATCTCAAATTTTGTCTTTTACAAAAACGGCGGGCATTCAAAATGAATCTGCCGCCCATAGGTACATGTGAACATACGCTATGCATTTATTAGATGTTAATTAACATAATTAATATTTCCTAAAAAATATTTTTACTCTTTTCAATGGCGGTATTACCTTTTTAAAAAAATTATATATACAGGGTGAAAGAATTGAAAAAGAAACAATATATTTTTACATAAAAAAACAGTAAAAACACAACTTCTGGTAAACCGATTCTTCCGGTTCAAGACCTCGATATTATCCACCAAAAAAATAACCTATATACCAAATTTCGTTAAAATCTGACGTCTCGTTCAAAAGTTATCGTGCTATTAGTCACATATGTATAGTCGCCATTTTGAATGCTCGCTATTTTTGTAAAAGGAACAAAAACTGAGATGGCCTCATGTCTAAATTGGAACCTTTATATGTGCAGTACATGTGGTCCAAATTATATGTTTCTACCATTAAATGCACAATAATTCTTATAATATATGCACGAATCTGCCGCACTAGGTACATGTAAAGATACGTTATGCATTTATTAAATGGGAATTAACATAACTAAAGAGTTCAAAATATTTCCTAAAAAATATTTTTACGCTCTTTTCAATGGCGGTATTAACTTTTTGAAAAATGAATACATACAGGGTGAAAGAATTGAAAAAAAAAACAACATATTTTTACATAAAAACCAGGAAAAACACAACTTCTGGTAAACCGATTCTTCCGGTTCAAGACCTCGATCTTATACATCAAAAAAGAACCTATATACCAAATTTGGTTGAAATCTAACCTCTCGTTCAAAAGTTATCCTGCTATTAGTCACATATGCATAGTCGCCATTTTGAATGCCCGCCATTTTTGTGAATGGCAAATTCTGAGATGGCCTCATATCTAAATTTGAACCTTTATATGTGTAGTATGTGTGGTCCAAATTATACAGGGTGTAACAAAAATACAGGTCATAAATTAAATCACATATTCTGGGACCAAAAATAGTTCGAATGAACTTAACTTACCTTAGTATAAATATGCACATAAAAAAAGTTATAGCCCTTTGAAGTTACAAAATGAAAATCGATTTTTTCGAATATATCGAAAACTATTAGAGATTTTTTATTGAAAATGGATATGTGGTATTCTTACGGCAGGAGCATCTTAAAGAAAAATTATAGTGAAATTTGTGCTCCCCATAAAAATTTTATGGGGGTTTTGTTCCCTTAAACCCGCCCAAACTTTTCTGTACGTTCCAATTAAATTATTATTGTGGTACCATTAGTTAAATTCAATATTTTTAAAACTTTTTTGGCTCTTAGTATTTTTTCGATAAGGCAGTGTTTATCGAGTTGCGGCTTCTTTTTTAATATGTTTACATAAAAATTTTATGGGGGTTTTGTTCCTTTAAACCCCCCAAATGTTTGTGTACGCTCCAATTAAACTATTACTGCGATACCATTAGTTAAACAAAATGTTTTTAAAACTTTTTGCCTCTTTGTATTTTTTCGAGAAGGCAACTTTTATCGAGATATGGCTTCTTTTTTAATACGGTTCAAAATATACCTAAAAATGTAAATCATACATAAATTTTCACATTTTTACCTAGTCTCCATAAACGTACTTAACCATATACAAATATGTGGTGGATTTGACAAATATTCAAAATATCTCGATAAAAACTGAATTTTCGAAAAAGTACTAAGAGCCAAAAAATTTTAGAAATATTGTGTTTAAGTAATGGTACTACAATAACAATTTAATTGGAACGTACACAAAAGTTTGGGGGGGTTTAAAGGAACTAAACCCCCATAAAATTTTTATAGGGTGTCCAAATTTCACTATAATTTTTTCTTAAGATGCTACTGTCAGAAAAATGCCATATGTCCATTTTCAATAAAAAATCTTTAATAGTTTTCGATATATTGGAAAAAATCGATTTTCATTTTGTAACTTCAAAGGGTTGTAACTTTTTTTATATGCACATTTGTACTAAGGTAAGTTAGGTTCAATCAAACTATTTCTGGTCCCAGGATATGTGACTAAATTTATGACCTGTATTTTCGTTACACCCTGTATACTTCTATCATTAAATGCACAATTGTTTCACATATCGGCTGCACTATATTATCATACACATATTGTTCTGTAGCTATTTCCTTGTGGCATTTTTTTAATCAACTATTTTAAATGGCAAATAAGCCACAATTTTACTAAAAAAATGATTTTATTAACGTTTCGACGTCCAAATCAGATGCCGTTTTCAAAATATTAGTCGAAATAAGTAAATCAAACAAAAATGTTGTTGCTTAGTAAAAAATTCTTGTAATAATTTATTTAATCGGACTCATGTGAGCCCTAAAATTCTACTGATCAACGAAGCCTTACTGTATTACTGGTATGAATGTTAAACGGATAATAATTGATAATGAGACTACATATTGTCTCCAGGAGGTGACTCGAATGAATGTATTTAAAGCCACATATCGACTGTTTGAATTGACTCAAATGAATGAATGTTCTCTTTTGGTGGCAATATGAATTGGGCCATGGCCCACGCCTCTAACAAACAAAGGATTTTATTTAGTCATCAAAATTATTGTGCCATAGCGAAAAATATTGTTTATGATTTGCAATTAGTTAACTAAATTAGCAGCCCACACATGTGTAAATATAATAACAAATTGCGTTAATCTGATATATGGAGTGATAAAAAGATTGTTTAATATCGGATATGAAAATTGAATGTTTGAGATTAAACAAGAAGACTTTAAAATGATATTGCCAATATTTATGAGTTGCATTCCTGGGACGACTTTACTGAAAGATAATTCATTCGATTACATGAAATCAATCCCAACTCAAGAATATCCGTCACAAAAAAATCATAGCATGTGATCTGTCTTTAAAAAGACAACCACATGCAACGGTGACAGTAAAATTCTCGTGCTAGAGATTCCATAGTAAATCACGAGGGAAAACCAGGAAAAACATCCGTGATACTATCCCGATATCATGAAAGAAACGGATAGTAAAAAGAGAAAAATCAAAGAAGCGGCTCTAATTATGCTAAATGAAACCAATTGTGTCGCAAATTCCTCGGTAGAATGCAGTAGGATGTGGTTACCCATACTAAAGGAAGAAGTAAATAGAACGGAAATACCACGATTAGTAAATCAATAACATATCGAGTTAGTACATATTTTATATTTTAGTAGTATTTATATATCTATGTATTATTATTATTTCTAATTTAAAATAACATATTTATATTAAGGTCAGAATTTGGTATTAGTTTTGAGAGTAAACTAAATGTAAGACATAATACTTACGATGTGGGGATGGTTTTTTCCTGGGGTGGGTACCAGGAGGTTTTTTCTGGTTTTCCCTCGTCATTTACTATTTAATCTCTAGCACGAGAATTTTACTGTCACCGTTGCATGTGGTTGTCTTTTTAAGGACAGATCACATGCTATGATTTTTTTGTGACGAATATTCTTGAGTTGGGGTTGATTTCATGTAATCGAATGAACTATCTTTCAGTTGAATCGTCCCAGGAACGCAACTCATAAATATTGGCAACATCATGTTAAAGTAGAAGACTGAATATGTATAAATAAAAGTATAATATATGCCTGAATGGCCGAAATATGTGAGTCAGATTAAATAAATTATTAGAAGAATTTTTTACTAAGCAACAACATTTCTGTTTGATTTATTAATATTTTGTATTTTCACAACGGCATCCTGTTCGGACGGCGAAACGTTAATAATAGTTATTTATGATATAAGTGTTAAAAGTACACGTTTAAGGCACGCATGTGAAAGTGCCTTAAAAATGTACTTCTTAACACGCATAGCATACAATATTTTTTCTACAAACGTAATTACAGGACAATATCTACAAAATCTTAGTAGAACTTGACTGACATTCCATTTTTATATTTTTTTGACATTACATCAAATTGCCTATCCGCTCCGAGCCTCGCTGGTATCGTCACCTACCTACAGGATTACTAGTATAACTTTTACCGGAAATTTTTTGGAAAGAAAAAAGTGTTGCCTATACTCTGTGAGTTTCGCTGGTATGGCTGCTCTAGTATAACTTTTACCGGAAATTTTTTGGAAAGAAAAAAGTGTTGCCTATACTCTGTGAGTTTCGCTGGTATGGCTGCTATCGCCATCTAACGGTTGACTAGTGTTCCTATTTCGGCCGGAATTTTAAAGAGGACAGCAGAAAAGCAAATAATAGTTGTTTCAAATTTATTATTTAATTCTTATCGTGTAATATTTACAACGTAAAGAAGTAATTGGATTGTAATCGATCATTAATAGCAGTAAGTACAGAATTTATTATTCATTATGAATATTTTTAAGATTTTGCTTATCGTTTTGACGTTTATGTTGACAACTAATATTAGAAAAAATTTATTCTGCAAAAAAGTATAATAATTTAATATAATTATAGTATAATACTTCTTAAATATTAACTTATTAATGACAGTTAACGGCATCCTACGTTTGCTGTAATTGGTCGTTATCTTCACGCCTTCAAATTTTGTTTCAGGATTGGATTGTAAAATTGAAACCGTCAAAATTCGAGAGTGTGCTAACTGATCCTTTAGCTCAAATTTTTCTACCGTTTTAAAATTAAAATTGTGTTTTTACCCCCTCCGTGGCTCAGTGGTAAGAGCGCCTGCCTTTGGATCGAAAAAATCCGAAAGGTTGTGGGTTCGAATCCCACCAGGGTCAGAAATTTTTCATTTATTATAAATTAATAAATGAATATAGTTTCTGGTCCTTGTGGGATCGGTACTCACCGGAGGGACCGCAGACGTTCGGATACAATTAGCGTCTCTTTGCAAAGACAATGACGTCGACTTTGCAAAGTAACAAGACACTTACTCAACACACACACTGCACATGACACTAGGTACCTAACTGTTCAAAATTACCGTACCTACCATGCCAATGGCCATTAGTTGTCGAGGCATTAGCTAAATAAAAAAAAATAAAAAAAAATTGTGTTTACTTACTTTTTTCTAATTGCATCAATCCATTTTACCTTATGCTTAGCAACAGGAAAGTTGTAGAATACACAGTTACTATTGTAACCAGTATTTCGACACTCTTTAATACAACAACTTTCGTGAGACATTTAAAAGCTATTTTAAAAGCTCCTATGCAACAGTTAATGCAGAACGTCAAAAAGCAAATTTCCAGTAAAGGTTTACAAACTTGTCACTACTGGCGCTCGCGAATTTGTAATTATCCCTTCTACCGACGAGCTCACAGCCAATTAGTTCAGAGAAATAAGGGAAAAAAATATCATGTTGGTGACACAACCTCCTCCAGGCCGAAACCAAATTTTTTGAGTAGTAGTATTAAGGTGATACAGTAGAGATCAACAGGTAGCCAAAACGCGTTCCAACATTGGGGCTGTAATTTTGAATATTTTTTCGAGATATTTGGTACACGTATTCGTAATATAATAAAGAATGGCGGTACAGAGCCCAATTTGAAAAATATATTAATATGTGGAAATTACTCTGTAATTAAATACAATATTAAAAAACGACCCCGTACCGCCATTAAGAAGAACAAAAAAATACACTTTCTTCAAATAAACTTTTTTATCGGATGCCTAGATTTTGTGTGATTTTGGAACTACTAATGAAATAAAAAATTTTAGTAGTTCCAAAATGACACAAAATCTAGGCATCGGATAAAAATATTTCTTTGAAGAAAGTGTATTTTTTGGTCTTCTTAATGGCGGTACAGGCTCGTTTTTTTAATACTGTATTTAATTACAGAGTAATTTCCACATATTAATATATTTTTCAAATTGGGCTCTGTACCGCCATTCTTTATTATATTACGAATGCGTGTGCCAAATATCTCGAAAAAATATTCAAAATTACAGCCGCAATCTTGGAACGCATTTTCGCTACCTGTTGATCGCTACCTGTTGATCGCTACTCTTTCCTCTTAATAACCTATATGTTTCCTGCAGCCGATTTTGATGATATACATAGTTATAAACAAATGAAGATCAAAAAACGGTAAATTTTCGCTTTTTTCGTCTATAACCAAAAAGTTAAGTATTTTAAACAAATTTGAGAGTAAAAAACTCATAAATCGTATAAAAAACTTTAATATGGCGTTCGTTGAATATGTCTATCCTTATTGGTTGCTTAGAAAATTGCAAAATAAATCATAAATTTTGATAATAAATGATGGTTTTGCTTGTTTTCGATTCAGAGGGTTGCACACCAGCTAGACAGGCTGTTTCTACCATTTCAGGCGTCCTCAGTAGCTTTCGTTAGTGTGTCTACCTCTGGACCGAAAAACAGCTCTACCATCATTTTAAAGGGAATCTGAAAAATAATTCAAATTTCAAATCAGACGCGATACAGCGACATCTACTAACAAATTGAAGAATCTCAGATGCAGAATCCACCAATTTAATAAGAATTAAAAATGGTAAATAGTATTTTAAAACTGAGATTTTTCGTGTTGAAAGTTCTTACTCAGCGCCGGTTTAACCAGGGGTCTTTTGGGTGCTGTAGCACCGGGCGGTTGAAGGTTCTAGGGCGGTACGCACGAAGCGCGTGCTGTTCCGAAATTATATGATTATGGTAAAATAAAATTTGCATACAAATCCACATGATATAATAATAAAAAATTTTCTGTTTTATCATTAACTTGAAAACTTAACAATAATTTATAAATAAATTATTATTATTAACGTCGACGTACCTATATGGTTTATGCACTGTGTTCAGTTTATGTTATCTAAATGTCAGATAACGTACAAACATGCCGCGCGCCGTAAAATTATATCATTCTACAGCGTTTAAGAATATAATTAGACCAGTAAGAATCTGTTTTTAGGTGGATGTGAGAGGTGGCATTCAGATTTTTGCGGATAAAGTTAGGTGATAACTTCGTTAATAATAATTAATTTATGCTCCTTCTCAAGTATGCCCCGAACATTAATAAAAAGATAAAATATTTAAAAATTTCAAAGTATTTCGTTTTTTTTCTACTTTTTTGCTTATAACTTAAAAACTATTCATTTTAGAACAAAGTCCTATAGGAATAAAACAAAGATAATTAAATTTTCTATCAGATGCGATTTGTTAAAAATGTCTTAATTTATCACCCTTGCTTCAAAATAGCAATAAATATAAAATAAGGGGGCAAAACAAGCCTGTCTTTATTCAATTATTTTCCATCACTTAGGTTACACTTGGAACCTTCCTAATTCGCTTAGAAAATTTTTTTAATGTGCTAAAACCGTACACCAAATTTCATTAAAATTAACTTACTAGATTTTGCATAATAATTTTGCAATCTAAACTTTTTTAAAAAATTTAAATTTTTTAAAATATTGCACAACAAAAACTAGAACATACAAAGATTTGTCAATTTTTTTACATATAAAGAAGTACTCCACCTATCTAATGCACTTTACAGAATTGAAATCGGATTATTTAAGCAGCCTCAGCAATGTTTTAAAGTTATAAACAATTTTTTGGCTTATAAACAAATTAGTGCTGTGTCCAGGAGGGGGTGCTACGGGCTCCTTTATTTAGATGGACTTACCCAAGTTTTTTTATGTATTTTGACCCGTAGAACACGAATTTTTTGGGTAACAGTTGATCCGGATGTCGATAAGATTGTTATAAACAAAGAACTTGAGGAATTACATAAAATCGATTTTTCGCAAAATAAAACATTTTTTTTTTGTATTTCTTGGGTAATTCTAAGCAAAAATGTTCTTACAAGTTTTTTCGTAGGATGCATAGTTTTCGAGATAAACGCGGTGGAACTTTCAAAAAATCGAGAAATTGCAATTTTTGAACGCGAATAACGTTTGATTAAAAATAAAATAGCAATTCTGCTGACAGCAATTGAAAGTTTAAGTCAAATTATACCGGTTTTAATTATTAATTGAAATAAAGTTAAGAAATATTTTTGAGCCTGGGCGCGGCATCCGTATCAGCACCGGCGGCAGACTGTGTTAAACCGGCACTGTTACTGGTACATCCTTAATCTGCGACTTTCTTCAATCTGCGATTCTTCAATTTGTCATAAATTTTGAGTTTTTATAAATATTTATAACTTATGTAAAAATTAACTTAGAACGTTCTTATTACACGGACTGGTCAGACTTCTGGTGCTTAAATCACACCCTAAATTTCAAAGCAATTGGTCAAATAGTTTTAAAGGTATTTAATTTGTTTATCCCAAATTAATTTTTTTTGCAACTCTAAAGTCAGAAAATCATGAAGTTACACTAATACTTTTTATTGAAGTTACACTAATTTACTGGATAGTTTATGAAAGAAGAAAATTTATACTATTAATTTAATTAAAAAAAATTACAAAAAATAATTCTAAATACTGCAAAATTATTTTGCAAAAACATGTGAATTAAAAAAAGGGGTGGCTAACTTCGTCCCTAATTGTCCTAGGACAATTGTTTTTCTTTCTAAATGTGTATAAAAATTCAGTCTTTCCAAATATGAAAAAATAATTTTTCTACGGGTAACGGTTAAAAAGTTATTCTAATTATTTATAAGTAAGCAAAAAATCGACGTGTATTTGCAAAATAATTTTACACTGTTTAAAATTACTTTTTGTAATTTTTTTTTAATTAAGTCAATAGCATAAATGTTCTTCTTTCATAAACTGTCAGAAGTCTTACTGTAACATCATAATTTTCTTACTTATAGTGTTGCAAAAAAAGACGAATTTGGGATAAACAAATTAAATAACTTTTAAACTATTTGACCAATTGCTTTGAAATTTAAAATATAATTTAAGCACCAGAAGTCTCAGCAATTCATTTAATAAGAAGGTTCTAAGTTAATTTTTACATAAGTTATGAATATTTATAAAAACTCAAAATTTATGATTTATTTTGCAATTTTCGAAGCAACCAATAAGGATAGACATATTCAGCGAACGCCATATTAAAATTTTTTAGACGATTTATGAGTTTCTTAATCTCAAATTTGTTTAAAATGCTTAATTTTTTGGTTATAGACGAAAAAAGCGAAAATTTACCGTTTTTTTGATCTTCATTTGTTTTTAACTATGTATATCATCAAAATCGGCTGCAGGAAACATAAAGGTTATTAATATTAGTCCTGTCGCCAGGGGGGTACAACGGCCTCCTGTATTCAGATGGACTTACCCAAGTTTTTTTTATGTATTTTGACCCGTAGAACACGAATTTTTTGGGTAACAGTTGATCCGGATGTCGATAAGATTGTTATAAACAAAGAAGTTGAGGAATTACATAACAGCGATTTCTCGCAAAACAAAGCATGTTTTTGTATTTTTTTGGCCATTCTAACTGTGCTGTTAGGAGTTTATGAAATAGGTGCCAGAGTTAGGCAACACATGAGTCAGGGCGAATATGACCAAATATGACAGGTCATGGGATGTTGGGCTAGGGGGCATAAAAGATGTACATTGGAAAGTAATAAACTGATGTTTATCCGAAGTAATAACCAGGGTATTATTTATAACGCCTCTCTGATAACACGACATGGTGGCAGCTGGTGCTTTGTTTTGTTAACATTAAACAAGCAAAGAGTGACGAACAATAGGTGCGTTCGCGGGTACAGTTGACAAATTGTCGCCGACAATTTCTAACCTCACTTAATATAAATAATACCGTTAATAGATAAATAAACAAGGTATATTTACTTTTAGTTAATATTAATAACTAATTATTAAATTATACTAGGTAAATATATCTTGTATATTTATGTATTAACGATATTATTTATATCAGTTTAAAGTGCGCATGCGTTTTGCTGCTAATTTGTCGCCGACTAGTCGCCGACAGGCACCCGCGAACGCACTTATTACAGCAGTTCAGACATAACCTATAAATCAGAGGTGAACGAAAATGAATACACCTACTCCAAATAAAGAAGTGTTTGCGAACATTTCGCCTCCAAGCGAATTTGATTTTACACAGCCCCAGACATGGCCCCAATGGAAAAAAAGAGTTCAGAGATATTTAACGATAAGCGGATTTGGAAACAAATGTGACAAGGACAAACTAGACCTATTGTTGTATTTAATGGGAAATGGAGCAGAAGATATTTTAGTTCAAAATCAACCAGAGGAGAATGCATCCTTCCAAGATGTAATGCAGATTTTCGACAATCATTTTATTCCCCGACGAAATACAATCTTTGAGAGGTTTCAATTTAATTCGAGGGTACAAAGGCCAGGAGAACCTGTGGGAAACTTTATTTCAAGTTTACATACTCTTGCAGAGCACTGCAGCTACTCAACTCTTAAAGATGAGTTAATTCGTGACAGGATTGTTATCGGCATAGCTGATAAAAAGGTGAGCGAAAGAATGCAACTAAATGATGGTTTGACACTAGAGAAGGCAATACAAATAGCACGCCAAGCTGAACTTCAAGATAGTCAAAATAGAATTATGAGGCAGGAGCAGTCAGTTAGTGCAGTTAAACAGGACTACAGGGAACGTGGTGATAAAAGACATCAAGGTAAGAGGTTTTCTAAACAAGAAACAACTCGCGAGAAAGTTAAAGAAGAGTACAGATGTGGATACTGTGGCATACCTACATGTAAAAATAGGGAGAAATGTCCAGCCAAGTTCTCTGAATGCAGATCTTGTTCACGTAGAGGTCACTGGAGTGTGATGTGCAGGAAGAAAGCTGTCAGAGCTGTTGAGGGCTCAAGGTCCACCAGTAGCAGTAGTACAGAGGATGAAGGAAGTGATTCAGTAAACCAAGTGGTACACACAGATTCCTTTATTGGCCAAGTGTACCTAGACAAGAAGGATCGTTGGTATGTAGACATCTTATTGGATGGCAAATTCAAGGTACCTTTCTTTGTGGATACAGGAGCAGATGTTAACTGTTTTCCCTATGAAAAATTACCTCCAGAATATGTGGGTAAAATTGTGGCATGTGATGCAATTGGTGCAGCGGACGATCATAAATTGGACACAGTGGGTAAGCTACATATAAAATTTTCTTATGACGGTTTTACAAATTATGAAACAATATATTGTATTAGGAAGTTAAGACAACCTATATTGAGCAGAGAGTCAATCATTAGGTTTAATGTTCTAAATTTTTCTAAATGTAAGCTTAAACAGGTAAATCAAATCAGTTGCAGTGTTGTTCATTGTAATCAATCTAAGAGTACTAGTATGTTTTCAAAATTTAATTTAGAGTCAGTAGCTAAAACATTTCCTGGTATTTTTAGTGATATAGGTGAATTTAAAATGGAAATGTCCATTAGAGTTAAGCCAGATGCTAAACCTTATGTACAGAGCGTTCCCAGAACCGTTCCTTTACCTTTATTACCAAAATTAAGAATTGAAATTGATAGATTGCTTAAATTAGGGATAATTGAACCCATTGAAGAGCCTACTTCTTGGGTCAGCCCAATTGTTTGTATGGACAAGGGAGATTGTGTACGGCTTTGTGGTGACTATACTAAACTTAATGAAAACGTATTACGGTCACATTTTCCCCTGGGGAAAATATCTCATACATTAGCACAGTTGAAAGGGTCTAAATTCTTCTCAAAATTGGATACTACTAGTGGATTTTACCAAATAAAATTGAATAAAGAAAGTCAGTTGTTAACAACTTTTATAACACCGTTTGGCAGATTTTTCTTTAAAAGGCTTCCATTCGGCATATCTTGTGCCCCAGAGTATTTTACGATGAGATTTTCAAAAATTTTATCTGGCATTGAAGGCTGTGTTGCTCATATAGATGACATTCTTATTCATGCAAGGACAATAGAGGAACATGACAATATTTTGAACACAGTCCTAACAAAACTTCATGAGGAAGGTATTACACTAAATAAAAACAAATGCTCTATAGCAACAAAAACAGTTAGATACTTGGGTCATATGGTCTCTGAGCAAGGGATATTAATTGGGTTAAAGCTATACGTGATTTTCCTCAACCCAAAAATAAGACCGAGCTGTCAAGATGGCTAGGTATGATTAATTTTGCTGCAAAATACATTCATAATAAATCTGAGATTCTTGAACCATTAACACACTTACTAAAAAAAGATATTAACTTTTTGTGGGGTTCAGCACAAGATAAAGCTTTCAGCACTTTAAAACAAACGTTAGAAAATCCTCCAAATCTAGCTTTTTTTGATGCTAATAAAACCATAATTGTTAGTGCAGACTCAAGTTGTTTTGGTATGGGTGCATGTCTGTTTCAGGAAAATGTAGATCATACACGTGAAATAGTGGCTTTTACATCTAGGCTTCTGAGCTCAGCTGAAACACGGTATGCTCAGATTGAGAAAGAAGCTCTTGCGCTTACCTGGGCAGCAGAATATTTTTACGATTTTATTTCAGGAGTTCCTAATCTAGTTTTTGAAACAGATCATAAACCTTTATTACAAATTCTGCAAACTAAAAATTTAGATGAGTTAACACCACGTTTGCAAAGATTTCGAATGCGCTTAATGCGATACAAGTATAGGGTAATATATACGCCGGGAAAAAATTTAATTGTAGCAGATACTTTAAGTCGGGGCCCTCTACAAACAGATACTTTAGCTAATACAGAACTAACTGCAGAAGTAAATGCCTATGTGCAGTCAATTATTCATAATTTACCAATTAAAGATTATTTTTTGAACTTAATAAAAACAGAACAAGAAAATGAATATATTTGTAAAAAACTAAAAGAATATTCTTTGTCTTCTTGGCCTGAAAAATGTAAATTGCCCTTTGAATTGTTGCCATACTATCAATATAGATATGAAATTTCCTATTCGGAACAATTACTTTTAAAAGGGTCCCGTATAATAGTTCCTAAGAGTCTTCAACTAAAGGTGTTGGAATTTATTCATACAGGCCACATGGGAATTGTAAAATGTCGAGATCGTGCCAAACAGAGCGTTTGGTGGCTGGGTTTGTCATCCCAGATTAATAACCTTGTCACACATTGTCCCCAATGTGTCGAACACAGAGTAAATCGTAGAGAAACATTTCATACAGATAACACTGTACAAAGGCCGTGGCAAAAACTGCGGGTTGATTTGTTTAAATGTTATGATAAGTGGTACTTGATTGCCACTGACTACTTTTCACATTGGTTCGAAATATTTACTTTGACCAATATGACAGAAGGTGCCATTATTCCTAAACTTAAAGATATTTTCTCGCGTTATGGTATCCCAGAGGAAGTTAGATCCGACTGTGGTACTCAATTTTCATCAACATTTATAAAATTTTCAAAAGAATACAATTTTGTTCATAAGACGAGCAGTCCGCACTGGCCACAGAGCAACGGTGGGGTGGAACGCACTGTACAAATTGCAAAAAGGTTAATTCAGAAAAATAAAAAAGAGGACCTAAGTTTGGCATTGTTAGCATACAGATGTACGCCCCTGGAATGTGGTTTTTCACCTTCTGAACTATTAATGAATAGAAAATTAAGATCAAACTTGCCCCAACTTCCAAGCTTATTAAACTTTTCAAAAGAACCAAGCATTGAAAATAAAAATAAAGAAATAAAGCATAAACAAGAAAAAAACTACAATAAGCGACACAATGCCAAGGATTTAGATCCTCTTAAGGTTGGTGATTCTGTGTGGGTGGTTGATATCAGGAAATATGGTCAAGTTGTTGCGATCTGTCAGGAGCCCAGGTCCTATATAATTGAAACTGAAACTGGAAAATTTAGAAGAAATAGATGGCATTTGATTTATGCACCCTACTGTTTTCCTGGATTCGGCACCCAACCAGAATCCTCAAATGATTATGTTCCACCAATTTCTAGTAATAAAAATCTAATGCCTTGTTCTAATCAAAGCAATGGGGACATGCAGGGTAAAATAATGGAGGAATGTAGTAGGGGGGAACCCAGTATAATTCCGGACGACATTGTACAAAGTGAAAATCATGTTTTACCTCCTAAAAGTGATAGTGACACTAAGCATAATGTATCAGACTTTGAATGTGTAAAGCCTAGTAGGCCAAAAAGACTTGCAAAGAAACCTGTTCATTTAACAGATTATGTTTGTAGTAGTTTAAGTTAGGTTAGGTATAAGATCATTAATGATGCAGGGATCTCTTGTAAAAAAAGGGGAGATGTGCTGTTAGGAGTTTATGAAATAGGTGCCAGAGTTAGGCAACACATGAGTCAGGGCGAATATGACCAAATATGACAGGTCATGGGATGTTGGGCTAGGGGGCATAAAAGATGTACATTGGAAAGTAATAAACTGATGTTTATCCGAAGTAATAACCAGGGTATTATTTATAACGCCTCTCTGATAACACGACACTAACCAAAAAGTGTTCCTACAATTTTTTTCGTAGGATGCATAGTTTTCGAGATAACGCGGTGGAACTTTCAAAAAATCGAAAAATTGCAATTTTTGTACCCGAATAACTTTTGATTAAAAAATAAAATAGCAATTCTGCTTACCGCATTTGAAAGTTCAAGTCAAAGTATATCGGTTTTAGTTATTTGCATTGCTAAAAATTTATTATTTTATTGTTAAACAAAAGTATAAACACCTAGTGCTGGAGTGATGTTTTCAATGATTTCTCATTTAAAATCGAACGAGTAGGTAGAGTAGGTACAAGTGCAAGCGAGGCTATTTCTACGTAGCATGCATGTAAACGCATGTATTAGGCACGGGAAACACTATGTGGTTATAGCTTTTTTTAGCAATAAACACATAAATTTTTAGCAATGTATATATTCGAAACCGATAGAATTTGACTTGAACTTTCAAATGCGGTAAGCAGAATTGCTATTTTATTTTTTAATCAAAAGTTATTCGGGTTCAAAAATTGCAATTTTTCGATTTTTTGAAAGTTCAACCGCGTTTATCTCGAAAACTATGCATCCTACGAAAAAACTTGTAGGAACATTTTTTGGTTAGAATGGCCCAAAAAATACAAAAACATGTTTTGTTTTGCGAGAAATCGCTGTTATGTAATTCCTCAACTTCTTTGTTTATAACAATCTTATCGACATCCGGATCAACTGTTACCTAAAAAATTCGTGTTCTACTGGCCAAAATACATAATAAAAACTTGGGTAAGTCCATCTGAATACAGGAGGCCGTTGTACCCCCCCTGGCGACAGGACTATATAGATGTCCATACTACTCAAAAAATTTGGTTTCGGTCTGGAGGGGGATGTGTCACGAGAAAAATCTTATTTCTCTGGACTATATACGGTCAATACGAACTGCAGTGCCTTAAAATTAAAGCACTAGTGCCTTAAAGTAGCATTTTTAACGCTCGCATGGAGTGCTAAAAATTGCATTTTTAACACGGTTGTAGAAAAAATTATTTTTTTAGTAAAATTGTGGTTTATTTCCCATTTAAAATAGTTGATCATAGACAATTTTTTTATTTTTCAGTTAATAGACTGTTTGAAAGCTCACAAAACCTGCATAATAAAGTGCAGTGCATACATGAATAACTTTATAGAATGTATAGATACCGCTAGAGTCGAAGCTATTAAAAGATCATTTACGAATGACGAACAACATGAGTGTCACAAAATTCCCAGAGAAAAACCTTGTCAAAATTCTTTGGATGATGAAGAAGAGGAAGAGGAGGAAAATTAGTTTTATCTTATTTCATACACAAATACATACTTCAACGTCAGAATAAGGGTTTTATTTGTTCCGCACTTTTTTATCCGTATATAAGAGTAATTTCACTTGTAATTGCACAAGAGCTCTAAAATTACCGATTCGATTTGTATCCCTAGTGATAATTTGACAGTTTTAATTTAGGTATGTCAACTATGCATGAGGGCAACATAAATCGGTAATTTTTAAGAGCTTGAGTGTAATTCGGTAAGATTATTTCATGAATAGGTTTGTATTTTTAAATCATTTTAACTAATATTTTATTGATACCTTCGCCTGAATATTTGCTAAACCTGCTCATCGTGACAAGTTGTAAAACATTAAATGTTATTAATGCCACTGAATGTTTATTTTTGCGTAACCACGAAAGACATACGTCGCGCTACTTGACGACGGAAAATTATCAAAAAAAAATTATTAACATTAATATCACAAAACAGTGAAAATAAACTGACAATAATGCGACAATTTTTCAAAAACTTGTTGACTGGCAATCAGGGCATGATTTAAGGGAGGGCAGGCTGGACAGCTGCCCGGGGCCCCCACATTTCAGGAGCCTCCACAAAGCCCAAACGTTAAAAAATCAGCACATTATTCAGATATAGGGTGGAAGGCACTTATGGAATAAAATTATTTCTGTCCTTGTTTTAAAAAATTATAAAAAACGCTGACACCCGTCGATTTTTAAATAAAAACGTGTACTTTTTAAACCTAAATTTGAATGTACATGGTGATTCACGCAAGCCTAGCATAGTCCGCATGCTTTATTTTTAATGGAACACCCTATATATTTACATATTTTTAAAAGTTGCTCACCAACCTGATTTCAATGAACTTTATCATGCAGGGTGTATTATGAATAATACAGGGTGAAATTTTGAAATTATAATGTATGGAAAGCACTTATGGAATAAAATTGTTTGTGTCCTCATTTTAGATAATTATAAAAAACGCTATGATACGTCAACTTTTAAATTCAAATATGCACTGTTTAAACATAAATTTAAATATACAGGGTAATTCACGCAAGTCTAGCATAGTCCGTGATCTTTAATTTTAATGAAACAACACTGCTAAACAACCCCATATCAAAAACGTGTATTATGTAGGATCTATTATAAATAATACAAGGTGAAATTTTAAAATTATGTATAATTTTCGTCAAGATATTAAATACCTACATAAAATTTTAAAATTAATAATTTATCATACTTTAAATAATGTTATTATTTTTTAAATTAGCTAAATAAAGACATACATTTTCTAAACTAAGTATAAATATATTGGGTTTTGTATTTAATGTCTTGACAAAATTTATAAATAATTTAAAAATTTCACCTTGTATTATTCATAATGGACCCTACATAATACAATTTTTTGAGATGAGGTTATGGAGTAGCTTCTAATAACATAAAAATATATAGGGTGATCCATTAAAACTAAAGATCATTGACTATGTTTCACTTGTGTGAATCACCCTGTATATTTAAACTTATAATATGTGTAAAGCATCCAATTGAATTTAAAAGTTGAGGTGCCCCAGGATTTTTTATAATTATCTAAAATATAAACACAAACAATTTTATTCCGTAAGTGGTTTCCATACTTTATAATTTCAAAATTTCACCCTGTACTATTCATAAAACAATTTACATGATATAGTTCGTTGAAATAAGGTTGTTAAGCAGCTTTAAAAAATATAAAAATATACAGGGTGCTCCTTTAAAAATAAAGCTTATGGACTCTGTTAGACTTGCATGAATCACCCTGTAATTTAAATGTATGTTTAAAAAGTGCACATTTTTATTTAAAAATCGACGGGTCTCAGAGTTTTTTATAATTTTTTGAAACAAGGACAGAAATAATTTTATTCCAAAGTGCCGTCCACGCTGTGTAATAATTTTTGTGAATCGATTAACTATGATATTTCGGTAGGTACATGGAAGATTTCACTGATGTTAAAAGGTTTCTCATATTTTTGCCAAATCACGGTCAGAAAGCAGAAGATATATTTAATTCTATAATGACATTCTTGCAAGAACATGATACCGATTTGAAAAACTGCAGGGGACAGTCGTAGTCCTACGACAACGCGTGGATTCCGTGTGCCGTCCAATCTCTAAATTTTGTTGCAGAAGCTGCAGCTGAGGGTTCTCCTGCTGTCACTGCATCCTTTGATTTCTTAGAAGAACTATAATATGAACTATATGTATTTTTTACTTCCTCAACATAGAGATACCAACTTGTTAATCGGATGTTTAAAAACTGCGCCTTTAAGAGAAAGCAACGCCGACCGTTGCAGAAATATTACTTTTCCTAAAAGAGTAAATACTACTGCTAGATGATCATCTAGAAATGATGCCGTAAAAGCACTAGTTAAAGGTAATAATCAGATTAAAGGAGCAATATCCAAAATTTCAGAAGACGATGAGCAACAATTTAAAACTCGTAGCGATGCAAATGGTTTGTATAATCGAATGTGTTTACTGGAAACAGGAATTTCGCAATATTTTGGAATGAAGTCTTAGAGATGACAAACAGCACAATTCGTATTCCCCAAGATCCAATTATTGACCTTAATTCAGTAGTGGCGGCACTTAAATTACTTAAAGAATTTATACTTCTTTTAAGAATATTCGACTGACTCCACTGCTCACTCACTGAAGCTTTCCTTATAGCAATGATTAAGATGAAAATCTAGTGGTCGACTGGTACAATATGTAGAATTTTTAAATTCATTTAAAGAGGAAATCGACTCATCAAATATAAGTTAATAATTTATGTGTCGAGTTAAGGCTTTCCAGGATGAAATGTCAAACAATACTGAATAAGAAAACAACTTTAGGTAATACCATTCATGCACGATCTCCCAACAAATCCTCACCAAAAAAAGTACCTCTAAATGAATCACCCTTTACTTTTCTCAGTATTTTTCTCTCTAATGTTCTGAGTTGGGCTTCATCCCTTTTTCTTATCTAAAGCTAAAACTAAAACAACTAATAACTACAGGAATAAATAAATACTAAACATAATGCTTATAATATTGTTTTATGATAACATTCTTAAATAAACATTTTAAAAATAACAAAAAAATTTCAACTATGTAAAACCTACAACTACCGCTTCTCTAAAGTTTTGAATTTGGCTTCCAGTCTTTTAGAATATGCATCCAGCTTATAGGCGGCTTGTTCTAATTTGACTACACTAGCTTCAATTTGGTCAATTTGCTGCAGTAGTGGAATCAGAGAGTTATCTGTAAATTTATAAAATAGAAGTATTAAATATGTTTTTAGTAACAATAATAAAAAATATTAAATGCATTTAATCTTAAAATACAAATTGGCGAATTAAAGTCGAAGTCGAAATCAACTTTTTACTTTTGTTTTTCATGATTAACCCCAGAAAGACAGTCTGCGTAAAATTGACGCATGCATTTTCAAAGTACTGCTCTCTCTTTCTAAATAGCGCTAATCCGTCGCTTAGCGTTTAGGAGATCTAAGTCGTCGGTAGGAGCTTCCAGGAAACGTAGCTGTTGCTAAGGTAAGTGTCACCCTGTTTGAAATATAAGGACAAAACTATTCATGATTGAGATTATTAACCTTTTACGTGACATAAGATTTTGATTTATATAATATGTAATTATATTATTTTTATGTAACTTTATGTTCCTATTATATATAATTTATTTATTTTATAATACAAAATGTCTTTATTGTAGTAAAAAATAATGTTCCCAAATTTTGTGAATTTATAATAGAAGTTTAGTTTTTGATTTTTTTTAATAAATAAATACACTCACCGGCACAAAATTCCGGCTTCCAAAATTTTTGATTAAATTTGACAATGTATAACTTTATTATTTGTATGTACTCCGATTTTTAAGATTCTTGCACCAGTTTTTTAGGTACATGTTTTGATGTCGTTTGTTATTATTCGGGTAACAAAAATTTTTTGTTTAGATGGCATTATATGGGGTTTAATGGAAGCGTTGTATTTTCTCCTAACTTTAAAAAATTCTGTGGAAAAATTGGAGGGCTAATTTTGTAACATACTCTTTTTGTATTATCCTGGAGATATACCTAAAATTTTGTTTTTTAAATTATCCCAATATCTCTTTTCTTGTAAGAACTGTACAATTTTTATAAATAAAAACACTGATTCATATCTTAAATATAGGTTGGATTGATAAGATTAGAATTGCCCGCATGCAGCTCAGATCTCAATGCTATTGAGAATTTATGGGATGAATTAAAAATAGCTATTCGCCGTCATCCTAGGCCTCCAGAAAATTTGGTACAGTTATGGTCCTGGTAGAGGAATATAGGGCTATTCTCCAGGCAAGGATAACACATCTTTATTCAATAGCAAACACATTGCGAGCAGTCGTTGCTGCGAGAGGTGGACATATCCGCTATTGCATTGTTTTGTTTTGTTTTGTTGTTAATTTTGTTTAGTGTTGTTAGTTTTATAGTGCTGTCGCCAGGCGGGGTACAGCTTCCTCCTTTATTTGGATGGACTTACCCAAGTTTTACCCATGTATTTTGACGCGTAGAACACGAATTTTTTGGGTAACAGTTGATCCGGACGTCGATAAGATTGGTATAAACAAAGAACTTGCAGAATTACATAACAGCAATTTTTCGTAAAACAATAGTTATTTATGAAACAGTTCGTGAAGTATGCTTTTTGCGAACGCACGCGATATTTAGAGCATGAGCGGCAACAGAGCGAGTGCTATACATCGCTTAAGTTCGCAAAAAGTACTTCACGCACAGTTTCATACAATATTTTATCTACTCTACCATAAACAAATAAAAAAACTGTAACTCTTCGTCACTGGAATTCATTAGTATTCTACAATTTTTAGAACTTTGACATTTAAAAATTCTAACTTCTTTCAAACCACAAAACTGTCAAAACTTTTGTCGTAATTTATTGCTCATTATGTCATCACCATGACAACGCGAAAGTTAAGTTATTTGATTATATGAAAGTATGTCAAAAACAGTGCGAAAAAGTAAGTCATACATACAAAATACATAAAATACTTCACACACACTTTAAACACTTCACGCACTGCTATATATAATGACAGTTTTCACAAACTAAAAACTTATACATAATATGACATAGAGTAGATAAAACCTTTTTTTGTATTTTTTGGGTCATTATAAGCAAAAAAAGTTTTTTCGTAAGATGCATAGTTTTCGAGACAAGCGCGGTTGAACTTTCAAAAAATCGAAAAATTGCAATTTTTGAACCCGAATAACTTTTGACTAAAAACTAAAATAGCAATTCTGCTTACCGCATTTGAAGAGTACAGGGGAAAACAAGGAATGTCACTTTTTCATTAGTTTTGGTTTTTATCGCATTGTTGTAGCAAAAACTGAGTACTACCGACTAAGCTATAGATATGGAACAATAAACAGAAAGATCAGTCTATATAAATTTTCTAAGAATTTTTATCCAGGCGAAGGACCAGGATTGTCCGCACGCCACTGAAAAAGAATAAGGAATGTTAGCAGTTTTTTGGTGCATTATTAAATTAATAATTTAATAAATATAGATTCATATTATATTAAGATTATAAAATAAGAATTGCTAGAATTCTGCTGAGAAGCTCCTAAGTAGTTTTCAGATATCATAAGAATGAAACCTTTATTGGTGTTTATCTCAATATGTATAAAATGTGACATTCCTTGTTTTCCCCCTGTACTCTTCATTTGAAGGTTCAAGTCAAATTATATCGGTTTTGAATATTTGAATTGCTAAAAATTAATTTTTTATTGTTAAACAAAGCTATAAACAAATAGTGTTTGAGCGTTTTGACCCTTGCCCAATGCATGCGTTTTAAGGCATGCTACGTAGAAATTGCCTATTTGCAAGCGCCTGCACTTGTAAAAGTTGTAAGTTTTTATAATGTCAGTTAAAATATTTCACTCCGACGCGATTTACAAGGACAGTTCAATATCTCATTACCGGTAATCAATTTAAATTATAAATAACACGCCTCAATGTTTCAAACCTATTTGAACAACCCCCGTACTTCGTAGAAGAGTTATGGAAGAAACAGACAATTAACGTACATAAATACCATCAAATATTTATTGGACATTTGATAAGTTATTTAAAATCATCAATATTTTACATGCTGCTTGGAAATTTGTTATCGCTCGGACTGTCGGTGGGTGTGTATTACATGTCATGTAGAGATAAGAAATGCCGTTTAAGAAGTTTTGAGTCATACCAGTGCTGTTAAGGGCTGGTTTCCTCGAAAGCGGCACCGACAAACTGCGACCGTAGCACTGCGATGAATTACGTCAGATTACGGTGAAAAATTCAAGGTTCTTCACTGCGGCAATGGAATGTGCAAACTCAGCAAGCGGTGGCTTCCAACGCATCCTTGGAAACCACCGCTATTATTTTGCATGGTACAGTTTTTTATGATGTCATTATAACAGCAAATGTTATTATAACAGCAAATGAAACTGCAGAGAAACTGGATGTGGAGCTCAGTTTTCAATCAGACACACAGTTCGGCGTCGGAATAAAAGCAAACAGTTCGATTACGAACATAAAGATGAAACCGATTTTGTATCCTAAAATGTCATACAAAGTTCATTTCTTTTATTGTGTTCTCAACCAAGAATTAATTTCAGTAAATGAAAGATTTTCCATATTGGAAAATCCTTTCCATATTGGAAAATCCTTTCCATATTGGAAAATCCTGTTGATTCATTCAAATTTTTATATAATTTAAACGACAGTACAGAATACTCACAATTAAAACTTTTGTGTAGTTTGTAAAAAATGAGATTTATTGATCATCTAGGTATAGGGGGAGACGATTTAATTGAAGAAATTATACAGCTTCAGCATTTGTGAAAAGAATTAAATAATGTTTGTTAAATTTTAAAATTTATCTGCTCATTCTGCCCATATCTGATGCCACTGCTGAGTGATCTTTTTATAAACTGAAACTTAAAATTATTTGAGAACGACCATCAGTCAAGCTCGGTTGATAAATTTATCTACCATCTCTATAGAGTCGTCAGTATTAAATCAAGTTGATATTCACCATATATTATTACAAACAGACTTTTCGAACTGAAGACGCGGAAAGTTAATTGTTTATAAAATAGCTAAGTATTTAATGTTTTCCTACCTATATCTTGTTTTTTTGCTGTTATGCCAAAGATTTATTTTTACTTAATTATTATAACTTATTTTATTTTCCTGTTACATGTGTAAGAATTTTTATTTTTTTTTTGGCTACAATAAATAATTGTTCATTTTGGGCGCCATTAAATGTTTTGCACACAGGCGCCACCTGCTGGCGCGGCACTGTCTATAGGTAAGTGACTTGTGACTGAGAACACATGAGAAACTCAAAAACGTTGTACTGTAATGTATATAAAAGAAACCGTTTGAGAAATACGCTTTCCCAACAGCAGTTGCACAAGCACATTCAGGCCAAATCACCCCGAACGGCCCCCGAGAACTTCACGATTATGTAATTAAAGCATAAAACACATTTCATATTAATACATAACGTTTATTTTAATTTTACTTTTTAAAATTGGTACAACATACAAAGCATAACATAAGTGAATAGAAATTCCACTAATACTATTTGAAGTTCTATTTGAATACGGTACATAAATAGGTTGAAATGTTATATTCACTAATACTCTGGCTGGGCTAATTAGCAAAATACAAGGAAAAGTTGTTTACCAGCAATTTTATTGCTTCGAATCTTACAATTGTATGTATTAATAATATAGATATGCAAAGTCCGCAGATAGTGTGCTACTTTTTTAATAAACAAAATGGCGCCCGAAAATCGTGTTTTTTTTCAATTTTTGCTCTATAACTCCAAAGATTTTAACTTTAGACCAAAAACAATCAAATAAAAATTCACCGCAATTAAATTCTGCATAGAGACGTGTTTTTTCCGATTTACTTCGACGAAAACTTTCCCGGAAAAAGCGGGTTTTTCCAACAAAATCTTTAATTTTCAACTAAACTTTTAGATAAGTAGTTGTTAATCAATAATTAAATAACTTGGTAACGTAAAAGCCCTTTTCATATATATTATAATTCCAGAAGTCTATGGAAATTGAATGAACAGTTTAGCAACAATTAAAATGTTAATTAAAAATTTACGGTCGCTATAATAACGACAATAATTAAGATGCATAAGAATAACTATCATTTTTTCATAAAAAGGCACTATACCTATCTAATGTACTTTACAGAATTGAAATTGGACTTTTTAGGCGGCCTCAGGAATATTTTAAAATTATAAACAATTTTTTGGTTTATAAACAAATAGAATATCTCGGGAAATATTAAACTAAATTAAATTGTGAAAACAGTATTCGAAAGACAGCGGCAGGACGCTTCTATTGAAAGAAAAAACGTTTAATTATGATGAGTGGTTCCTGAGATACAACCGGTCAAAGTTGACCGAAATTTACGGCAAAGATATAAACAATAGGATCATAATTTTTAAACCATCACCTTTTTATTTTTGTCCTCTTTCTCCACACCAATTTTCATATTTTTAAAATCCTCATAACATATATTATTATAATAAAAACTATCGATAATACGTGTGAAAATTGCCAAAAATAGCAAAATTCCAATCAAAAATTAGGTTGGAGAAAATGTAACCCTCAAATTTCAAAATCGGTATACGTTAACAAAATGCATTTTCTCGGCTTCCCATGGAGCAATTTCCTTCATTATTTTTTTGTTCCCTAATAACTCGAGTAGAGCCATCGAACTAATGCTTTATTAAATGTCAAATTTGCTTTTGTTTTGTTATAATAGATTAATTTATTTATAAGAACAGAAAATTACATATTTTTTCCAGTTGTAGGCTTTTTTTAGATAAACTTACTACAAGTGTACCTTTTAAAGTTAAAAACATAAATATTCTCATTTGACAGCTGTATAATTATTTAAACAATTTTTATTTAAACAAATTAAAATATTGTGTTATAATAAATAAATTAATTTATTATAACAAAACAAAAGCAAGTTTGACATTTAATAATGCGTTAGTTCGATGGCTCTACTCGAGTTACTTGGGAACAAAAAAAGAATGAAGGAAATTGCTCCATGGGAAGCCGAGAAAATGCATTTTTTTTAACATATACCGATTTTGAACTTTGAGGGTTACATTTTCTCCAACCTAATTTTTGATTGGGACTTTGCTATTTTTTGCAATTTTCACACGTATTATCGATAGTTTTTATTATAATAATATATGTTATGAGGATTTTAAAAATATGAAAATTGGTGTGGAGAAAGAGGACAAAAATAAAAAGGTGATGGTTTGAAAACTATGATCCTATTGTTTATATCTTTGCCGTAAATTTCGGTCAACTTTGACCGGTTGTATCTCAGGAACCACTCGTCATAATTAAACGTTTTTTCTTTTAGAAGAAGCGTTCTGCCGCTGTCTTTCGAATGTCGTTTTCACAATTTAATTTAGTTTAATATTTCCCGAGATATTCTATTTGTTTATAAGCCAAAAAATTGTTTATAATTTTAACATATTCCTGAGGCCGCTTAAATAGTCCAATTTCAATTCTGTAAAGTACATTAGATAGGTATAGTGTCTTTTTATGAAAAAATCATAGTTATTCTTATACATCATAATTATTGTCGTTATTATAGCGACCGTAAATTCTTAATCAACATTTCAATTGTTGCTAAACTGTTGATTCAATTTCAATCGGCTTCTGGAATGATAATTATTGGATAACTCTGGAAAGTTATTTAATTATTGATTAACAACTACTTATCTAAAAGTTTAGTTGAAAATTAAAGATTTTGTTGGAAAAACCCGCTTTTTCCGGGGAAAGTTTTCGTCGAAGTAAATCGGAAAAAACACGTCTCTATGCAGAATTTAATTGCGGTGAATTTTTATGTGAGTGTTTTTGGTCTAAAGTTAAAATCTTTGGAGTTATAGAGCAAAAATTGAAAAAAAAAACACGATTTTCGGGCGCCATTTTGTTTATAAAAAAAGTAGCACACTATCTGCGGACTTTGCATATCTATATTATTAATACATACAATAATAAGATTCGATTCCAGCAATAAAATTGCTGGTAAATAACTTTTCCCAAAAATGGCCTATTCTCCGATAATCAGCCCAGACTATAATTAAATACTCTTGGTTTACGGCTAAAACTCCATAACATCTCAAACAACAATTTCTATATTTATAGATATTTCTAAAAAGAAAATGTATAGAAAGATTTCTATATTTATAGAAGCTTTTGAGATGTGGGTTTTTCGTAGGATGCTGAAGATCTTTTGGACAGAGCATGTGACCAACAACGAGGTCGAGGTGCTGAGAAGAATGAGGACTGAGAGAACTCCTAAATATTGTAAAAAACAGAAAAACGAGTTATCTAGGACATATTTACAAAGGAGAAAGATATAACTTTTTACGACTCATAATGAAGGGAAAGTGGAAGGAAGAAGAGATCCAGGAAAAAAAATGCTCCTGGCTGAATAACGTTAGGGTGCGTTCACTACGGAGACCAAAGGGTGGTATCCTAGCCTAGAGCATGGTATCGGGTATCGTACTCTTCATATTCGTGAATTCTCGCATTTAAAATAATGTATTTATTTTACCTGGCGATCGAAACTATATTTATTATCGATCGCTATGTAAAATAAATGCATTATTTTAAATGCGAGAATTCACGAATATGAAGAGTACGATACCATGCTCTAGGCTAGGATACCATCCTTTGGTCTCCGTAGTAAACGCAACCTAAGAGACTGGAAAGGCATGGACACACATTCGATACTAAGAACCGCTCAAGATAGAGAGCAATTTACTGTAGTTATAGCCAATCTTCAGTAATGGAGAAGGCACTTTAAGAAGAAAATAGAAAATATTATATGTATAATTCAAAATGTTAGCAAACAGCAGTTATTTGTAAAATTATTAATATTGCTAAAATTATTATATTATAAATTAGTTTTGCAGTTAATTGTTAAAATTACATATCATTTGTTTCATTCGGAGGGAAAAGCACAGATGACAACAAAAGACTAAAAAAAGACGAGTTGAAAAGACATTATAAATAAAAGAACAAGCAAAATAATATGAACTGTACTAGTAATAGGCTACGGTACTGAAAAATAAAAATTTTAAGAATACAACAAATACATTTCTAGATCGTTCAATTTTCACATTATTCTCTTATACTGTCATGTTCTTAATTTTGACAAAGTTGGATTAGTGATTAACATTAACACTCACTCCACTCCATACTTGTAATAAATCTCATATCTAAACTCAAACACTCACTTTTTTAGCTTTTTTGGTTGCAAAATCAAATCGTTAAAGTCTAAGGCTCGAAAAAGCTCAGCATTTGAAACAAAACTAGCCGAACTAGACAATCTAGAATATTTGTCAGAAGTCGATTTCTTCAAGTAGTTTTTGATTCTTTTCAACATGCTGAATGATCTTTCTCCAGATGTATTAAATGCCATCATGCATAGTAGAATACGCAAAACCGTGTCCATATTCGGAAATAATGTTGTTAACTGTTTTTCATGAATGAGTTTCAGATACTCCAAAAGCGTATTCCTCGGAGGCTTGGTAATCTTGTTATCATGAGGTTCTCTTTCTTCATCAAATATACCTTCAACAAAGCCTCTGAACTGTACACACTCTTCTCCAAAGTCACCATCTATGTCGATTCGATACTTTTTAGTCAAAATAGAAACTTTTCCCCTGATTTCTTCATTGGAAATTGACGATAAGTTGTTTAAAAATCCAAATTCTTCATTAAGACTGAAATAATCTTCGGACCTTCATTTAATTCTGATAAAGCCTGTCCGTTACAACATTGAATGTATTAATCTTTAAGTCTTCTTTGCAATTAATGTGGGGTTCAGTGGGTTTATCTCCTTTGTCTTCGCCAGGGAGAGCTTTTCTTTTCGGGCGTCTTTTTATTTCAATAGTGTATAGGTTTCATTTTTAGACAACTCTTTTCTTCTTTTTTCATATAAATCAAAGTTGTTCCTCAGACTCAATGCGTACTCGTTTAGAGATTTGTATGTTGAAAGTCACATTCAAGTCGGTAGCAGCTTTTTCAAATGTTTTGCTACTCTTGTCAAAACGTTGTAAAATATCGTACCACGTATTTAGTAGAATACCATTCTCTAATTTGAAAAATTGTTTACTGATTTCAATTCAATTAGTAAAAATTTTTTACAAAAAAAGTTTTTTTACAAAACGCTGCGGCCCCTTTTGCCTGCGGCCCTAGGCCGAGGCCTAGTCGGCCTAATGGTAAATCCGGCACTGAGCACATTGACAACCGAAAACATGCATTCACTTAAGACCAATATAGATAATTTTAAATTTTACCAAAATATTTTAAAAACTTATTTTTAAAGCTACCTATAAGGAATTAAAAATGCAAAAAATTTTATTTTTTGAAAATTCTAACGTGTACTATGGTTTGTTTTTAAATCAGGAGGAATAATTCAAATTTGCCACGCCGTAATGCTTGTTTGTAATTGGTCCCACCTCAGGCAAGTTTACTCCACTGTTATGAAATTTTGACACTAATGACATTTATTAAATTTTGACACTACTGGCATTTCGTAGGTTAATTAAGTTATATCAGCGATTTTTGTGTTTCTGCGTTATTCCTTTAATTTTTAGATTTTTAGTCTGATTTTATAAAAAAAAAACAGTTGTTTTTAGAACTCTTTAGCGACGTAGTAGTATAATATAATATTTATGGATTACCGTTGAAGGCCGATGTTATCAACCAAAAAAGAAGATGTATTTGGTGACTTTTCTATGGTTTGTTTTTTAACCAAGAGGAGTGATTCAAATTTACCGCGCTGTATTGCTTGTTTGTAATTGGTCCAACTGCAGGCAAGTTTACTCCACTGTTATAAAATTTTGACACTAATGACATTTATCAAATTTTGACACTAGTGACATTTCATAGGTTAATTAAGTTATAGCGGCAATTTTTGTGTTTTCTGTGTTATTCCTTTAATTTTTAGATTGTTAGTCTGCTTTTATATAAAAAGGCAGTTGTTTTTGGAACTCTTCAGCGACGTATTAATTTAATATAATATTTATGGATTACCGGTGAGGGTCGACTTGATCAACCAAAAAAGAAGATGTGTTTGGTTATTATTCTAGTGACTTTCTTGGGTGTGAATCTGTCTTTTAGTTTACTCCTCCCTCCTCCTGGTTAAAAAATAAACTATAGTTGACTTTAGTAACTTTCTTGGGTGTGAATCATAGAGTTATATATTAGCATAGAGAGAGTGTCATTCAGAGCGAAGTGACGACACCATCTTTTTTATTTGGATTAGTGCTGTTTCACTCTTACGCATAGTAAAGCTGCTACAGTTGTCCTCCTCTTCCGTGCCTATATTCACACTGAATGTCATCATAGATTTTCGATACAATGTGTTAGAAAGAGATGCAGCAAACCAGTCCATGAGATCTTGTCGTCAGGAAGCGCGGAAGGTAGGCTCCCTCTATGTTAATATACAGTGCTAGTCAAAAGTCCGTACCCCCCCTCGTATCTTTTGAACGGTTATACCTATAATAGTGAAATTTGGAGTGAGGAAATAAACGGACGTAAGCTTCTTAACTAGTTATGACAGGTGACGTAATAGTGACAGATGACGTTACAGAGCCACTGTGACCGATAATTTTAAATGGGACCTTATAGCAAGTGATACCTCGTTTGAAAGGTATTTAAAATACCTATTCAGTCATACTAATTTTTTTGGGTTTAAGTTGATTTTGATTTTGGTGAATAAATTAAATAAATATAATATTGTAGTTTCGAATTTAATTAATAAAAATTCAAATGTCCGCCTATGGATTTTTTGTCAAAAAATTTGACGTTTTTTAATTCTCTAGTAGTTTTTACGTCAACGTCAACCTGTTTGACAAGTAATCATAGGCGGAATTTTGAATTTTTATTAATTAAATGCGAAACTACAATTTTATATTTATTTCATTTATTCATCAAAATTTGCTTAAACGCAAACAAAATTAGTATGACTGAATAGGTATTTTAAATACCTTTCATACGAGGTATCACTTGCCATAAGGTCCCATTTAAAATTATCGGTCACAGTGGCTCTGTAACGTCATCTGTCACTATGACGTCACCTGTCATAACTAGTTAAGAAGCTTACGTCCGTTTATTTTCTCTCTCCAAATTTCACTATTATAGGTATAACCGTTCAAAAGATACGAGGGGGGGTACGGACTTTTGACTAGCACTGTATACCTCTATGGTGTGAATATAATATGTCTTTTTGGACATCTTAAATTGAGGGGTCCGAGAAGTTAGCTACAGATATAAGGAAATGAAGGCCTGACAGTGTTGCTATGTGTTCTTAGAACAAATCGGGAAAGAGCATGTGATATATTTTTATTAATTTATTTATTAACATGGAAAACATTACATAACTATGATGTAGATACAATAACGAGAAAAATTTTTAATGTTCTCTAATTATGTCGAAATACCAAGATTTTAGTATCAATAATAAAGTTAAAAAGTGTATAATAAGTAAAATTCTGCTGTCAAGATTTTACTATATACTTTTAAAAATGAATAACCATTTTCAATTTCGTAGTCTTTTTTAGTCTTTTTATATACTTTTAGTTTATTATTATCTATATAAAAATAAGATTTGTATCAATAATAAAGTCGCCAATACCATAATTACAGATTATCTAGTAATATTATTACATAGCATCTTTTCAGCTGAACTTATAGCCATCGAAAAAACTCTCATTGATTAAAGACAGAAATATTAAAAAGCTGTGATAATAACAGACTCCAGAATATATACAACTCAAAACACAGATATACAAGTCCACAGTCCACAGTACTATTATTATAGGAAAAATTATTTGTCTAAAATGGACGCTGTAGCTATTTATATGGGTAAATATTTTTTTGTATAAATATGTAATATTATAATTCCGTAACATGTGTTGTGTATTATAATGTAATGTTACATGTACTTAGGTATTTGAAATGACAAATAGCCGAAATAGGTCTGGATCCCGTGTATGAAAAAAAGTTTATTAATAGCAAGCTGAAAATTTGTTAATAGCTTAAGGATGTCTAGTCGGATAAACTTTGATATATGGAAACACTGGAACAGGAGCAGTTTTAATTGTGGAACAGGTTAAAAATTTGGAACGGTCACACCACGAAAACGGCACATTTATTTTGTCCGACAGAATAGACTTAAACTCTCCGAACAGAGATTAAACTCTCATGCAAAAATCAGACTGCTATTTATCACCTGTCATAATTCCTGCCATTTAACATATTCTACATGTTCCACTCGTTAAAACGCCCATTTGGTGATAAATAGCAGTCTGATTTTTGCATGAGAGTTTAATCTCTGTTCGGAGAGTTTAAAGTCTATTCTGTCGGACAAAATCAATGTGCTGTTTCCGTGGTCTGACCGTTCCAAATTTTTAACCTGTTCCACAATTAAAAATGCCCCTGTTCCAGTGTTCCCATATATCAAAGTTTGTCCGACTAGACACCCTTAAGCTATTAACAAATTTTCTGCTTGCTATTAATCAACTTTTTCTTCATACGCGGGATCCAGACCAAAAACGTTTAGGCGATAATAAGGTGTTTTATTTATCAAACCGACAAACGCAGAAATTAAAAAATGTTGCTATTTGTAATAAGTATAAATAATGTACATAAAACTGTCAGAAAATTAATCATTAATTAAAAGAAATATACAGATCTACAAATTATAGATATGTAATAAAGTTAGCTTAAAAGAAAGTCGCATAATATATTATACACAGTGCCAAGTGCAAATATATGTGAGTTAGTAGACTAAGTGTTAGTGATTTATTTGATTATTCGTCAACGTTAATTGGTAATCTTAGTTATACCTACTGTTTTTCGAAATGAAGACTCTATTTAAAATGTTATATTAAAAATTAAAGAATTTTATTTTGCTTTGTATAAAGCATTTTTTATTATAATTTGTATATAAAAAAGAAATGGAGACACATCAATTTACTGGTCAAAATATTTAGAAAGACATGTAATATTACATTATAAAACCATTATAAAAAAGTTGGAAAAAATAAGTTCTGTTTCTTTAAACGTTCAACCTATACATTATGTAATTAGATCTAATTACATTAATAATAAAGCACAAAAAATGTGATAATGTATAATAAATTTAAGAACGTTCAAATATTCCTAGAATAAATAAAATGTTAAAAACTGTGGCTAAGGGACCTGCTTCTTCATCTTCTCTCTTTCTTGTCTACAAAATTTTGCTGATGAATCACAACCCTGTGTTCATACACCCCTCCTTCCAAGCGACCGATATTGGCATACGCCCTCCATCCATCGGAAACAATTATTGACCCAGGTAAAATCATTCTAAAAAGAATATTTCTTTATTCCCTGGATATATATTTGTAACATACCTGGATATGATGGGCAATAGTATTTTCTCGCTTTTTGCTGCCACCGGTATCACGAATAATTTGCCACTGTTCCTCTCCACAGCACTAAAAATGCATCTTCTGGGCCTATAAGCACCTCTATTGTACTTCCTGGGGAAGAAGTAGGATTCGTCAATTTCTACCGTAATGGGTTCACCATTTTCATCGAATCCTCCAATTTCCACAGGGTGCTCTTGAAAATACCTGGTGCACACTGCTCGACAGAAATTGCACCAGTCGACAATAGTGGGACTTCCAACCCCAGATTCGATCTTGATCTGGATTTGTGGGAAGTCATTTGCAAAGCCATAAATGATAATTATCATTTTCTTCAATGGTAGCAGGCTTTTGGAGAAGAACGAACCATGTCTTACCGAAGTACGCTGACCACATCCATTACATTTCCAGATGTATCCGTCTGACAAGGAATTTCGCTTTATTAAGTTTTTACTAATATTGCATAAATTGCACAGAATACTATTTTTAATTATTAACTGCATCGCGCACCACACGAATGCGTTAAAATTATCCGCGAAATTTGTATATAGCTCCCCTAAAGTGAATCGCTCTTCCCACATTTGTGCTACGTTCAAAAGTCTTTCACGTGCTACAATAGTTGTAGGCATTTTAATATTTTAAAAAATACAAAATAAACACAAAAATAACGTACTGACGAAGTGAACACTATTCAGTAACTAACATCCTTTCAATATTCAGGTACATTCATTCCAAATAATAAAAT
This sequence comes from Diabrotica virgifera virgifera, assembly GCF_917563875.1. NCBI lineage: Eukaryota > Metazoa > Arthropoda > Insecta > Coleoptera > Chrysomelidae > Diabrotica > Diabrotica virgifera. The sequence continues at coordinate 39,193,158 of NC_065443.1, read as the reverse complement.
AATAAAAAGAGATATAATATAATAAAAAAAAAGTCATAATATGTATATCTGCGGAACATCTGTGCAATCTGGCAAATGCAAATTTAAACATTCTGACTCTATTGCCAAATCTCTCCAGTAATGATGATGTTCACTCTATTTTTAAGGAATTTAACTTTTTAATGTTTGCTGATGATGTTAAAATATATAAGACTGTCAATAATGAGGATAACATTTTTCAGCTTCAGTCACAAGTAAATGATTTTTATGAGTGGTGTGGTAGAAATAATATGGAACTTAATAGTAATAAATGCTTTTTAATAACTTTTGCTAGATCCCATTCGCCTACTCACCATCAATATTTTATTAATAATACTCCTGTCACATGTGTGAACGAAATTCGGGATTTAGGTAAAATATTTGATTGTAAATTAACATTTTACTCTCACATTGACCATACTGTTTCGAAGGCATTTAAGATGTTGGGTTTTGTATTACGTTCATCAAAAGATTTGTCAATTCACAGAATAAAAATCTTATATTGCAGTATCGTGAGATCAATTATTGAATATGATTCTATTGTCTGGTCACCTAGTTATGCATATCAAATCCTAAATATTGAAAAGGTTTAAAACAAATTTTTACGTTTTGCAGCTTTTAAGATGGGTTTAACAGTTGGAAATTATACTTATGACAATATATTAATGAGATTAAATTTACAAACTCTTGAACGCAGAATAGTCATGTTGGATATTTGTAATCTTTGCAAAATTATCTCTGGTGTTATTAACTCCGAAGAATTGTTAAGTCTTGTATACTTTAATATACCTGCTAGATTGACACGAAATCCACAAATATTCAAGGAACAACGGCATGCTACAAATTATGGTCAATATGCACCAATTAGTAGATTGACCCTGTATGGAAACAGGTTTAGTCATCTAATAGATCTGTTTGGTTCTTCAGTTTCCTCTATTAAACAAGAATACGGGCTTCTTGAATTTTGAATTTAAAAAAATTAAATAGATTTAACTGTTATAATTGATTCAGTTGTTTTCATCATTTAAAAATATTTTATATTCTTTTTACTTTTTATGTTTGTGTTATATACTTAGTTGTAGTTTTACGTGCATTTAAATTTTATATTTTCATTATTATGACGTATTTTATATGTATTGGGTTTATCCCGTTAATAAATAAATAAATAATCTATCGGGGCAATTGCCACAAAAAAAATTCTAGTAATTAACTGCAATTAATATCAAAACAAACAACAAATATTTATTGGTTCGTGTTTTACATAAATTAAAAAATATCAAAATCCATAGAATAATGTAAAAAAAGATAGTTTTCAAAGCATTCTCTGTATATTTGAAGCGTGCAACATATTATACATTATATACATTATAATCGGTTTCACCAACGACAAATAGTAGTTTATTCTATGAATAAAGTTATTCGACCAATAAACTGACATTTATCAATTTTAATAACGTCAACTAAGACTTATTTTATTTATTTACCAAATAAATATTTCCTCTTCGCATAAATTGGCAAGTTAATCTCGCTGTAAATATCTATAAGAAAGTAAATTTGTCAGTTTAACTTTAAATTATCAAAATTATATTGAAACAAAATAAAAATATAAATGTCTAATAAGTATTTTTGAAAAATTTAAATGCAGAATGTAAGATTACGTTATTAGCGAGGGCCGAAAGTCCCTGAGAACTTCTATAATGTTTATATAGTTACAATAAGTTACAGGGGTGAAAAACTAATAGAAAATTTAGTGTGATTTTTAATTTCAAATATCTCATTCAAAATAAACTTTTTATTTATTCTAAGGGACTTTCGGCCCTCCGTAATAATTTAGTCTTTCATTCTGCATTTAAATTTTTCAAAAATATTTATTGGTTTTTTCAGGATTCGAAAAAAATGAACACAATGTCTGTGGTAATATTTTCCAAATCTACATTTGTCTTACAACGCACTCAGTCCAATAGAATATTGTCAGCATATTGTCAGTCAGACAGTGACAATTTTAAATATTTGACATGGCATCGGGAATATTTTGAGTTGTTGATTAAATAATATTGATATACATAATATAGTGTATTTGATAAATAATTGATTTAAGACGTGAACTTAATAAAAAGTTATTTATTGTGTATTATTTGTGGAAGATCCAAGCAGAGAATACATCAGGATAATATATTCTGTGATCCAAGTATTTTGTTGTTAAAGATGTTCAAAATTGTAAGCGTTCCATAGTAACAATATATTATTAAAAAATCACTTTAACACTTTTCCTCTTTTCTCGATTGAATATTAGTTGTTGTTGTACATATAAATTATTACAATCACTGAATACATAGTTAGTGAAAAAATTATCACATTTATTAACTGAATTAATAATTTGCAATTATACAAATAACAGTTATCCAAGAACATTCAAAAGCCATCTCTTTAAAGTTAATCATGACATTGTCAAGTAGAATGACATTCTAGTAAATGTTTACACATCCATACCAGAGTGAATTTTACTACACATAATTTGTTGTGTAAAGACAGAAAAAGTAGGGATAGCCGTAAAATATTTGCGAATTATGTACCGATGGCCTTAACGTTTCGACGCCCAAGTTGGGTGTCGTTGTCAAACTACAAAATAATACTAAATTAAACAAAAATGTTGTTGCTTAGTAAAAAATTCTTCTAATAATTTATTTAATCTGACTCATTTATATTCATTGATTTATTTGTTGTTGGTGAAACAGGACCAGGAATGAATAAAATGGCGTATTGTTTGATTTTGTAAACTAATAATTTATAGAAGAATTTGTGTGTTGCTGTATTCCAGTTTTTACAAAAGTTAATAACAGTAAAATACTTACATTTTTCGTTTAATTCATTCATACTTTTTTTCACATTGACAGCCAAATTTTTCATATCTGAATACTTAGTAATTACTGATTTATTCATTACTTCTAATAGTCTGTAATCATCTAAGGTTGAAGTTAATTCTCCATATAAATATTCTGAAGTTTTACTAAACATTGTATTTGCTAGTTGACTTAGGTTTGGATCATGGGGATCTAGAGCTTCGAAACTAGATGTAGAAGTAGAAAGAGTAGGACCTAAAATAAAACATTTGTACCTTTGACAAATTGTTTATTGTTTGTATTAATAATGAAAAATACATTTGGAAAAATAATACTACAATAATTATTGTACAACTGTAGGAAATCTAAAATACAAAACTATAATTAATTTTGAATATATTACCTCTTATTGGAGAATCGGTTACACCGTGTTCGCCATCCTCAGACATTTTAACACAAATTTCGGGATTTGTTTAATTTTCTTATTTGATTTATTTTTTGTATGTACATAAAGTTTTTTTACTGTCTGACTGTCACAGTGACAGTGACAATGACAGTGACGGTGTACCTATTGTTGACCTTTCATTTCAATTTTATCGCCTGTAGGCCTGTAAAACAAAGATAGGCGATTTAAGTAAAGTGAAGTTAGTCGAATTAGTGATTTTATTTATTGCCAGTGGTGTATGTTAGATTTTATTTAATCAGGATATAGCATTATTCTTCATAAAAACTTCTGCATGGTCAAAATCCTTAGTAGATTCAACCATCAGATATCACATTTTATCCAGGGACCCGGACCGTACCGCTAAAAACAGAAAACCGAACTGAAACCGATATTTTTAGTGGACCAGAACCGAAACTGAACCCTTATTTGATATTAAATATAATTTTTGGAACCGAACCGTAACACTTAATTTTTCAAACGGTTTTATCGTTTTTTTTTTTTCGGTTTTGTTGCTTACAATATTGTTATTTTTGTTTTTGTTATAAGTTAATGCAAACAATTTTGTAGTGTTTTCTACTTTTGTTAATAAATAAAAAAGTACATTTCAAGATATTTTATTATTTTTAAAATCAACTCAAAAACCATAAAAAAAACTATCATATATTAATTTCTTCTTTTAATTCTGGTCAACAAATGTTTTTAAAATGATTACAAATTGTTTTTAATAAAATCGACATTACTAAAAACTCTTATAAGGATTTATGATAGGAGATACAATCCCATGAAAAAACATCAATCAGACCACAATGAGTGCCTTCAGGTTGAGCTAGATTTTCTAAAAAGTTGTCGCAACCCGCGAAAGTCAGTCATTAACCAGATAGACTTTCAGAGGTCTAAACAGATACAAGAAAATAAAGAAAGACTACGACTATAGTGTTCTTGGGTCGACAAAATATTCCTCTAATAGGCCATCGTGTAGATGGCCTTCTGCCTCTGGGCGAAGATGCTGGATGTCGCAATGAGAGGAATTGTTAAATTATACCGGTTTTGATTATTTGCATTAAATTATTTTTTTATTGTCAAACAAAGCTATAAACATATAGTGCTTGAGTGATGTTTTCAATGCATTTCTCATTTAAAATCGAACAAGTAGCCGCGCCAACAAACAGGCTATTTCTACGTAGCATGCATTAAAACGCACGCATTGGGAACGGGAATAGCGATTTGTATAACAAGCGAGGAAAGTGCTACTTTTTCTCCCGAGAATGAAGTTTACTGCCCGACGCGTAACGGAGGGCAGTAATCATTCAAGGGAGGAAAAGGCACTTTACTCCCATGTTATAAATATGATTTTTTCACTTTCCTCAAATAACAAGTGTTTTTTCATTTTTAAATAATTTATTTATGTAACTAACTGACAAAATTTATTAAACAACTAAAACTAACAAGTAGGTACATTATACCTGTCAACTGTCAAGTATAAGTCAAATTATTAATGTAAACATTGTTAAATCCTTAGAATATAAAATAAACAGGAAGGAGTCTGTCATATATCAACAACACCTTAAATTTCTAGCGGAATTGGCCATCTTGAACGTCTGTGGATGACTCATAAGTTTTTGTCAACGAGGTAGAAGGTGTTTGTGTATTGGATCAGCTGTGTGCATAGGTGTACCATCTGGTAAAGCTCCTGTATATGCAATCAATTAACTGAAGTTAACTGACTTTTCAACAAAATATTATATTAATACGTATTTTCTCTTGATCTATAGCTGTTTGTTTAATATCAAAGATGTAATAAAATCGTTAAGAATTTCTTTTCTTCCCTCTTTCAAAGGTACGTTACTGGAGATAGAAAGCAAATCTGACAGCTGATCGCCATTTGCAACCTCTTTCCTGGTTCGAAAAGTTATTTCGCATTGTACTCCTTCCTAGTTTATTTTATATTCTAAGGTTAAATCAAAATAACAATTTACTGTTTTTTACCATTCTACGAAATACAAGGTGTTATATAAAAAAACGTTAAAGTGTATAGATACTTACGTAATAGATTATATAGAATATTTTACAGAGCGTCAATAAGTTATTTCTTTAGTGACATTCCATGACATCACTTTTACTTTTCCTCCCTAGGAAGGAAAAGTACTTTGTCTCCCTAGGGCGGAAAAGTACGACTTTGCTCCCTACAGTCAGGTCTGGAAAGTATACTTTCGGTAGAGGTAGGTGGAAAACACTATTTGTTTATAGCTTTGTTTGACAATAAAAAAATTAATTTTTAGCAATGCAAATAATCAAAATCCTTATAATTTGACTTGAACTTTCAAATGCGGTAAGCAGAATTGCTACAGTCGGAAAAATGAAAGAATACCCATGAACGATCATATCAATCACACATTATTCAGATTATTAATAAACTCTCTCTCATTTTGCTATTTATGGAAAAAGACAGCAAATACAAAATATGTTATTGATGTGATCGTTCATGGGTAATCTTTCATTTTCCGACTGTATTTTATTTTTTAATCAAAAGTTATTCGGATTCAAAAATTGCAATTTTTCGATATCTTGAAAGTTCAACCGCGTTTATCTCGAAAACTATGCATCCTACGAAAAAAACTTTTAACATGTTTGCTTAGAATGACCCAAAAAATACAACAAAAATGTTTTGTTTTGCGAAAAATCGCTGTTATGTAATTCCTCAAGTTCTTTGTTTATAACAATCTTATCGACATCCGGATCAACTGTTACCCAAAAAATTCGTGTTCTACGGGTCAAAATACATAAAAAACACTTGGATAAGTCCATCTGTATTAAGGAGGCCGTTGTACCCCCTGGCGACAGGCAGGACTTATTACTACTTCAACAGTAATTAAATTTATCGCCAACCGTCACTAAAGTCATTCATTATTGTACTGATTTGACCTCATTTGCGACAGTAAAGTAACACTTTATTGTACTGAAAGAAGAATTTTACTTTAACTGCCGCGATTAATCAAATTAACCCGAGATTGAATGTAAGTGGTCGATGGTAGTAATCGAATGGCGAGTATTTGAGTGAATTTAAAATTGATTTACTTTAATTATTAAAGATATTGTAAACAATTGGCGATATTATTAATTAAATTTATGTCAAAAAGGAAAATTCTGTAGTATTTTGTAATTATATAAGGGGATGAGGGTTTAGGGTGTGAGAGTTAGGATATATTATAGGGGGTTTTGCTCGTACTCGAACTTCAGCTGTAAATAATGGGTAGCACCTTTACACATCGGGGATGAATAATAATAAGCACAAACTTTACTGTGAGCGGTATAATCACCGAAAGAAATATAAACAAATTACATTATTAAAACTAATAATAGTTCAATGGCTTGGAGTACAATCAGGCACTCTTGAAGCAGTCTCCGCCATCTCAGCTGTCAGCCGTCGGGAGAACCTACGTCACTAGGTCGGCAGGGTTGCCAAGTATAATTCTTGTTACATCCTCCCCCTTTGGATCAGACGTAGAGTATGGCTGATACAAAACGGAATAACTGGTTATTAGCGAGGGCTTGGAACAGACCTCGGGTATCATACATGAGCATCTTGATAGCGCTTAGGAGGGCGCTTGGAACGTCTGGGTCTCTGTATGGAACAATCAATCTGCGTAGGCAACGAGGTACTACTGGAGTCGCTGGTTGTGGTTACAGGTACACCAGAACCTGTAGATTGCTGCGTTGTCTCAGGATGTCGTTTAGGGATAGCCCCTCTGCTTTTGGCTGCGACATCTTTCTGCAACGTGGTTGAAGGTCGACCTCTACTACGTAACTCATGTAGAGGAGTTACAGGCGAATCGGAATCATCTTCCACAAAAGGATGGAGAGCAGACACGTGGTATTTTCCGATCGATACATCTGGGTGCGTTAGAGTTGCTAACTCGTACGAGGTGGGAGAAAGTTGGTTAAGGATAAGGTATGGGCCATCGCGACGCGGCGCAAATTTAGAAGACAGTCCTGCATCACTTTTACTAAGGATGTGAGTCTTTACTAGAACTTTCTGTCCCTTGTTAAACACAACGGTTTCGCGAAAATGTTTATCTGCATACAATTTCGAAGAGTCTTGGCGTAACTCATTATTTTCTCGCGCACTTAATAAAATGTCAGTATGCCTGCGCAAGTAAGGTGTTATCTCGGGAATAACCGTTTCACTCGCGATAATAGCTCGTAAGTCTTTATGCACATCTGTGGGCGTACGTAGCTCACGCGCAAAGTTCAAATAGGCCGGGGAATAACCGGTAGCTAAACTTGGTACGGTATTCATAGAAAAACGTATACTGGGTAGCACTTCATCCCATTTAGTATGGTCTCTTTGAACTAAAATGGAAATCTGAATCTTAAGATCTCGATTTTTACGTTCCTCCGGATTTGAGGCAGGGTGATAAACAGGAATGAGTGATTGCTGAATACCTAGGCAGTATGTAAACTGCTGCATTATTTTACTAACGAATTGAGGTCCGTTGTCACTTATTATTCTACGAGGGGTGCCGTATCGTAAACAAATTTCACTTATTAGTACTTTTGTGCACTCCTCCGCAGTAGCTTGTTTTAACGGGAATATTTCTATCCATTTCGTGGAAGTATCTTCCACTGCAAAAATCCATCTGTTTCCCTTTTCAGTCACAGGTAGTGGACCCACTAAATCAATTGCAACGCATTCAAAGCGTTGTGCCAACACAGGAGTTTGAATTAGACCTGCTGGTTTTAGATTCAAAGGTTTATACCTTTGGCAGTCGATGCATTTCTTTATATGCTTTACAACATCTCGCCTAATGGTAGGCCAGTAATAACGAAGAGCAATTCTTTGGATTGTCTTTTCATTTTCTTCCTCCCCCTGGAGGAGACATGCGCCAAGTGCATTACAAGTTTTCAAAAGTGACAAAACATGTTTAGCATTGCGTGGAATACGCATTTCAGCAATTGCTGATATCTTCCCTGGATCAGGAGCGATCCCATTGGGCGTAAGAAGGTGCCCTAAATACTTTACTGAAGAGCGCACAAAAGTACATTTTGCTCTATTTACACACAGTTTGAATACTTGTAATCTTTGTAACACACTAGCTAGATCATTGATATGATTTTCAAATGAGCTAAATAAAATAATAATATCATCTAAATATGCCAAAATAGTAATACTTGGTAATCCGCTACGAAAACGGTCAATAAGCCTTTGAAAAGTAGCAGGCGCGTTTCGTAGACCAAAAGGCATACGATTAAATCTAAAAATACCAAAAGGGGTAATAAAAGAAGTTTTATCTCGATCTGATGGACGAACACTTATTTGATGGTAGCCACTTTTCAGATCTAGTGTTGTCATAAATAGTGTCTGTGTGGTGGCATGCAACAGATCGTCCATCCTCGGTAGAGGATATCTATCTGGTACAGTTATTTCGTTGAGGCGTCTGTAATCAACGCACATGCGAAAGGTACCGTCTTTTTTAGGAACGAGCACAGTTGGTGCAGCATGAGCTGAGTCGCTTTCATCAATGATTTCCATTTCCAATAAATGATGGATTTCATTTTTGAGTATCTCCGCTTTCTGAGGTGTTGTCCTATAAGGGGGCACAGCGATTGGAATATCACTGGTTAAATTAATACAATGCTCAGCAAATGGTGTAGGTTCATTATGTTCCATAAAAATGTCACCGTACTGATTTATCAAGCACTGTAAAGTATTACGCTCAGAAGTATTTAACTGTGAAGCTTCGTCCTGTCGTAAAGTAAGTTCAAGAAGATTAATTGAAGCATTGCAGGAGTTAGGTTCCCGTAATAGTTTATGTTGAATATCAGGAGAATCAGCAAATGAAAATTTCATTTGAGAGATATTAATAATAATATCAGCATTTTTTAAGAAGTCTATGCCAAGAAGAGTTTTAGCTGATGTGTGTTCAGGAAATGCCACAAAAGTTGTAGGTATGGATCTATCTAATAGGAGAACCAAACACTCAAAAATATGAGCTGTTACCGTGCGGCTTATACCGTCAGCGAGCACTAAACTAATTTCCTTGGAAATATAGTGTAGACCTTTGTTTAAAAAATGATTGTAAAGTCTAATTCCAGCTATAGTACATTTAGCTCTAGTATCAACATATGCGCAACCACTCAAACCTAAGACATTTATTGGTAAGAGGGGACGATTATTCAAATTGTTAGTTTCTGCTAAAAGAAGCTCTACAGAAGAAGCTGCTTCTGTGGTAATAGGATTTACAGAAATTTTACAGTTAGGACAATTTGTGCGAACATAACCAGGAGTATTACAACCGTAACAAACTACACTGGAAGAACGTTGAGAAGGTACATTTGAAGTGCTAGGATTCGTATTTGGACGACTAGGAGGTACAGAGGTGCTAACTGAATCATTAGAATTAGATTGCTTAAATTTTCTGCATTCTGGCTGAGTATGGCCAAAAATTTTACAAAATGTACACTTTGGTCTGAATTTTGGTTTAACAGAATCCTTGTCTTCATTCGATTGAGGTTTTTGTCGACGATCAGAGTCGGTAGCAACTAAACCTTCCTTTAAGGATGCTTCGATTTCTCGAGATTCCCTTAAAAGTTCCTTAAAGTCTCGAAATTTATTCCTTGGTAACCTTTTTCGTATTTTACGCGCCATTAAGCCATAAACCATATCCAACTGAACCTCTTCGGTTAGGGTATAAGGTAATTGTGCCAGCAAAGCTCGAATACGAGAAACAAACAGTTCGGTAGGTTCCTTAGAATTTTGTTCACGCGAGAATAATTCTCGAAATATCAAATGAGGAGGAAGTTTTCTCGAATAGGCATCTCTCAAGGCTTGTACAGCGTCTTCCCATGTGAGAATGGTATTTTTGACACCTTGCCACCATGTAGCAGCACTAGCATTAAGAAGCATGGATAAACCACGAAGAGCATTTTCATCACTTATTTGGGAACAGTCCTTAAAAGTGATCACATTGTCGAGAAAAGCTTCAACATCAGCGTTAACAGTACCATCAAAGCGAGCAGTACATTTAACGAAGTTTCCTCCTAACGTATGTGTAGGAGTTCTATTAAGGTCTCTGATTTGTACCAGAATATCTTCAGATACTTGTTTGTTAGAATTAGCAAATACCGAAAGTAATGAATTAAATTGATCTTGTGACATTGTTACCATAGCGGGAGCAGAACATTCTCCTGCTGTAGGATTTTTTGAATTACCTTTTGACATTGTACAAAGTATAGCAGATAACCAAATATTACTAAATGTGCAACAGACACAGGCAATAAAAGTGATTTTATTGTAAAAATTAGATAGTTATATGTATATGCAATAAAAGTTATTTTATTGAGAAATCGTAATATAATTACATGCAATAAAGTTATTTTATTGAAAAAGTATATAATTATATGCAATAAAGTTATTTTATTGAAAAGTTATATAATTATATGCAATAAAGTTACTTTATTGAAAAGTTATACAATTATATGCAATAAAGTTATATAATTATATTTTAATTTAAAATCCGAGCAAATTCGGTAAAATTTTAAATTTGGCAACAAAATGTTGAAAAAATTTGAAGAGCTACGAAACAGTGTTAGACATAGGCAACACCGCGCAGAACGACAAGTAAGCGAACATCAATTCGAATAATCGAAATACGAAATCGATTCCCCGTACTCAGATCGTGCATGCAAAATCGATATATACCGGTGAAACATGAAAATCGGCGCAAAATACATGCCACGCCACGATATGAAAAAGTAGGGTTATTGATTTTAAAATACTACTTACAGCGAAATTCTGGTATTAAAAAGCACTTTAACACTTACGAAACAATGTCTATAATTCCTAGCCACAAAGTTGGGACGCCAATATAAGGGGATGAGGGTTTAGGGTGTGAGAGTTAGGATATATTATAGGGGGTTTTGCTCGTACTCGAACTTCAGCTGTAAATAATGGGTAGCACCTTTACACATCGGGGATGAATAATAATAAGCACAAACTTTACTGTGAGCGGTATAATCACCGAAAGAAATATAAACAAATTACATTATTAAAACTAATAATAGTTCAATGGCTTGGAGTACAATCAGGCACTCTTGAAGCAGTCTCCGCCATCTCAGCTGTCAGCCGTCGGGAGAACCTACGTCACTAGGTCGGCAGGGTTGCCAAGTATAATTCTTGTTACAATTATATTTATATAAAATCAATTAAAACTTTACTGATTTAGTAAATATTCAATATTGATAACTATCGATTAAAAATCGAAAGCGGCCATCTTGCAAAAGTTATCTGTCATCACTGTCATGAAATTATTATGACGTCTAAAATTTCAAAACTTTTTAAATTGTAAATTGTAAGTAAGTGTTAAACCCAATATCAAATTGTTGGCGATAAAATTTTGTATGCACCACGTCAGTAAAGATTCTTTATCGAACTCGTCTGTTATTCGCCTCGCTCGCTATGCTCGCTCTGCTCATAATATCAGACTCGTTCCATAAAGAGTCACTTTACTGACTTGGTACATAAATAACTATTCTGAAGCTATTTCCTTGTGGCATTTTTATAATTACGTATTTTTTATGGGAAATAAGCCACAATTTTACTAAAAAATGAATTTATTAACGTTTCGAAGCCCAAATCGGGTTTCGTTGTCAAAATACAAAATACTACAAAATAGTATTTTGTATTTTGACAACGAAACCCGATTTGGGCTTCGAAACGTTAATAAATTCATTTTTTAGTAAAATTGTGGCTTATTTCCCATAAAAAATACGTAATTATAAATAACTATTTTCGAAAAATTGACAACAATATTAGTTGCTTTAACATACCTGTTAATTAAGTTTCCTTAGATTTACAAATTGGAACTGTCGAAAATGAAATCTTTAACTACGCCACTGGCGAGAATGTTTTACAGCTATCTTCATTTTAGATACAGAGGGTTATTTGGTTATATTTTTTTAATTTTGACTTGACAGATTTTAGTAAATGTCATTATTATAGTAAACATTCTTTGTAAATTATCTTTTTTTACTTAAAAACACTTTTTATGACTCATTTATCAATAATTATTATGTACACATAAAGATTATAGTATATCAAATATCCTCAAACACGAAGTGTGTCATTCAGATATGATATAGAATTCATAAATTGTAAATAAACTGTTGCTTTTTTAAAACAAAAATGATAGCACCAGCTGAAGGTTCCACCAATAATGAACCTTTAGTGAATAATTCCAGTAGTTTAAGGAGACGAATTTCAGGTATGTTAGTATTTTTTAGTTAGTCTAGTGCTTGTCTATTAATATTTTTTATTAACTGTAAACAAACTTTCACAAAGCCACACAATGAATTAATTAAACAGCACAAGATGTGGAAGACTTCTGTATGAGCTTTCGTAACGTTCGGTTGTGTGACAGTTCAGTGTGGAAGTGATAATTCAAAAAAAAACGCAGGCGACAAAAACAAAATAGGAACTACATAATAGAGGTAACTAACAAATTTCCTATCTGTTGAATTCCTAAATTTCCTGTACTTTCTTTGAATAAAATAAATTATACATTATCTAGTTAGGTAAAAAAGAGACAGCTTTGCATTACACGGTTAATTATGGGGGATACTACCGGGGGGGCTAACCCCCCCGGTGATGAGGAGATGTTAGATAATATAGAAAACACTGAAAATAATAGTAGTTTAAAGAATACACCATTACTTGATAGCAATGCTAATTCAATCACTAATAATAACAATGAAATAAAAAAAGGAAAAAAACATTTCTATTATCAGTACACTGATACCGGTCCCTTTGAGGTATTTATGGAGTCAAAAGGCGATAACGTCGGTAATTATAGTTTTTTGAAATTAGCAAAATACATAAATGACAAAAAAATCGAGAATGTACTTAAACTTAGCAAAAAAGGAAAAAACCGAATTAGCGTTGCTTTCAAGAAATGGGAGGATGCTAATAAATTTGTTTTAAATGACGTGGTCAGAAATGATGGATATGAATTGTTTATTCCGGCAAATAACGTAACATGTAGGGGAGTCGTTAATAATGTAGATACTAGTATATCGGATGCAGATCTAATCAAATTTTCGGGATTGGCTTCGGCCAACATTAAAGTACTAGAAATAAGACGATTTAAACGGAAGTCTAAATATGACACGGAGAAATATATTGATACAGAAACGGTCGCATTTACCTTTTCGGGAAAAGTAATCCCGAAGGAAGTGAATATATATGGGATCCCTTTTAGGGTAAAACCATACATGATACCAGTGGTTCAATGTTATCGGTGTTTTCTTTTTGGACACACAAAAAATCTTTGTAGAGGGGGAGAAAAATGCAAAAACTGCGCGGAAAAAATACATGAAGGGGATTGTTCGATGAAATGTTTACATTGTAATAGCAGCTTTCATATAAGTACCTATGAGGAGTGTCCAGAGTATGTGAGACAGCGGAATATTAAGGCTGTCATGTCTCTGGACAATCTTTCATACTACGAGGCATGCGAGAGATTTCCTTATGTTTCTACTAGAAAATCGCAAGAGAATAATATATTCAGAATGAGCCAGGAGGAATTCCCAACATTACATAAAACTCAAATAAATAATTTAGAGACAATTCCCATCAATATGCGATGGATAGAAAATGTAAAGAGTAACCCTGAACACCTGTTTAGTAGAAAAATGGAGAATAACTCAAACAAAAATAAAAGAAAGGCTAATGAAACAAATAAGACATACAATAAAGAAGTACACAATCAATATTTATTATCTCCAAATGGGAGAAGCGAAGAGAGAGCTCGTGCAGTAAACAATGAGACTCCTGGATGTTCCCGTACAGAGCAACTAGAGAGGGACACAGAAAAAACACTGAATGCGATATTAAAAAAACTAGATTGGAAACATAAGGAACATATAATCAATTACTTGAACCAGCTATTTATACATGAAAGCTCATCGAACCAAAAGTTGCTAGATTTAGATGGATATCAAGAATCCACTTATTATCCAATGGAACATAAAAAGTTTAAGCAGTAACTATAACAGTCTGAAATATTTCATAAGCGAACATAGACCCAAATTAATTCTATTAAATGAAACTTGGCTAAAAAATAATCATCACTTCTATCTAAGAGGATATGAAATACATAGGTTGGATCGAGGGGATGGTTATGGTGGCCTAGCTACTGTGGTTCATAATAGTCTGGATCACAAAATAGTATATAGGTATAATAATAATGTTAGTAAAATTCAAATTTTAGCAATAAAAATAATAGATTGGGACATTACAGTTATTAACATTTATATCCATCCTAGGGCAAAAATAAATTTAAATAGTTGGGTTGGACGCATAAATAAAATCAGGGGAAATAAAATTTTAATGGGGGATATGAATGCACATAATGCACTTTGGGGAAGTCAAGTGTCTGTTAATGTTAATGGAAGAATAATTGCTGAATCCTTAGAGGATTTGGATCTAGTTTGCTGCAATGATGGGAGACCCACGCGGATTACCCTACCTGGACAGAATGCCTCAGCGGTAGACCTAACACTAATTTCCTCGGAAATTGCAAATATATGCCAATGGGATGTGTTAGAGGATTCTGGAGGCAGTGATCATTTTCCAACTTCTTGCAAAATCGCAATTGTAAATGAAAATATAGTAACACAAAAAAGTCATAAAAGAAATACAAAGAATGTCAATTGGGAGAATTATGCTTCAAAAATGGAAGACTTGATGAAGAATGGGTGTGAAGACTATAATTCATTTACACAAATTATGGAAATGGTGAGTGATGAGGAAATACCTCTCTTGAAAACAGAAAAATCTATAAGAAAAAAGAAAAGCCCTCCCTGGTGGGATAAGGAATGCTCTAATTTAATAAAAACAAGAAAAGAAAAAATTAAAAAATATAAGGAAGAAGCAAGCAATGAAAATTATATTGAAATCAAAAAAATATTTGCATACAGTAAAAAAATATTTAAAACAAAAAAAAGAAATAGCTTCAAAAGCTTTTGCAATGGATTGACAAGGGACACTCCTCTATCTGAAATATGGCGAACAGTTAAGCTATTCTCCACATATCAAAATGCTGTAATCCCTGCTAAACTTCCCAACAAAAACATAGCTCAGAACATATTAAATAATTTGGCAATTGACATAACAGATCCTGAGTTCATGGTTACCCTAACTAACGAGGATGTGGAGGACATTTCAAGGCAAGAAATAATAAGTGTCATAAATAAAAAGGATAAGGCTACTGGCTTAGATCTTGTAACATATAGCATGATAAACAGACTTCCCCTGGTGGCGCTAGATACATTGTCAAAAATATTTAATCAAATAGTTAAAAGAAACACAGGTTTTCCACAAGAATGGAAAAACACCCTTGTCATTCCCTTTTTAAAACCCAATAGAGACCCTTTATGTGAGGATAATTATAGAAACATAGCTCTAGAGTCATGTGTAGGCAAAATTTTGCAAAATATAATTAAATTAAGAATAGAACAAATAACGGAAAAAAAATCGATACTAAGCCCTAAGCAGTTAGGTTTCAGAAGAAACAAAGGGTGCAACGATAACTTAGCTTTAACAATTAATTATATTAGAACTGGATTTAGTAAAAATTTAAATACAATTGGAATTTTTTTGGATATCAGTAGGGCATATGATACAGTCAATATATATTTGCTATATAAATACTTATTAAAGTATGACATCCCAATAACTTATGCAAACTTGATCTTGCAATTTTTGCTCAACAGAAATATCTACGTTAAAGACAAATCAAATAATATATTAGGCCCAATGCAAGCATCCACTGGATTGCCTCAAGGGTCTCCACTCAGTCCAATATTATTTAATCTCTATACTAGATCCCTACATGATTTAATAAACCATGAGATGGAGTGTTTTCAATATGCAGATGATTTTGTAATTCTGGTGCAAGGATCTGATATATACAAGCTAATTAATTCCTTAAATACCCATATAATAAATTTACAGGAGTGGTTTGAGAAACACAACTTTAAAATTTCAGCACACAAATCAAAAGCAATAATATTTAGAAAAAGAAGTCAGGCTTATAACTTCCCACATTTGATATATCAAAATATGGAAATTCCATGGAAAAATGAAATAAAGTATCTGGGATTTCATTTACAGTGCAATTTGAATATGACAATTCAAATTAACGACATGATAACTAAAGCAAACAAAGGAATAAATGTCATGAGAGCAATTTGTGGTACAAAATGGGGAGCTGACCCGAACATTCTTTTGAGTTTATACAAAGGAATAGTTAGATCTCATTTAGATTACGCAGCCAATCTTTTAAACCCCTGCAGTAAAAGTTTGATGATGAGGTTGGAACAAGTACAGAATGTTGCCTTGAGAATCGTAACGGGTTGTCTACGTTCTACACCCATCTTAATATTGCAAGCAGAATGTTCAGTAACAACGTTACAAGTTAGAAGGGAGATACTAGCACATAAATATATACTCAAACAAATGCCGGAAAAAAACAATATCATAGTAAAGAGTCTAAATAAGCTAAACGAAGCAATAAATGCAAACAATAGATTCTGGAGGAACAAGGTCATACCTGATTACTCACTAGCATATACAAATATACTCAAAAAAACAAAAAACATAATTAGATATAAAATCAATCCTATATATGAGGTAGAAAGAAAAACTCTTCTATACCCCATTACAATTAAAAGTCTAGAATTTGAAAAATATGAAATTGAATCGAACGAAAGGTTCATAGCTAAATATGGTGGAATATATAATAATCATACCCACGTATATACAGATGGATCAATAGACCCACAAACAAATCAATCGGGATTTGGAATTTACATCCCAAGCATCAATTATAAATATTCGTCACGACTCCATAACTACACACAAATCTGCACAACTGAAATAATAGCGGTATACAAAGCCATGTCGGTATGTATTGAAAAGGAAATCATGAAAGCAGTGATCTTTGTAGATTCAAAAAGTGCCTTATCCAAAATATCTAGTCACAAATGGGACCAAATGGATTATGTAACTATAATGACCAAAAAACTACTGGTAGATGCAAATAATATGGGATTTTCAATAGGATTAGAATGGGTACCGGGACATCAGGGGATTAAAGGCAACGAGGTGGCAGATAGCTTGGCCAATATTGGGAGAGAATTAAGAGTACCATATGATGTAAAAAACATCAGCACAGATATCTTTTGTGTTACAAAAAAGAACATCTTGACTCAATTTTACAATAACTGGTATTCCCAAATTAAAGGTAAATATCCGGACTATTATGGACTGCAGGATAGTTTCCCTATAAAACCTTGGTATAACAAATGTGGATATTTGGGTAGGAACAATATTACTAACCTTAATCGTTTACGAAGTGGACATTGCAAAACTCCTTGTTATCTCCACAAAATAGGCAAAACGGAAACACCGATATGCGAATGCGGTACTATGGGAACATTGGTACACATCATCTTTGAGTGCCCCATAAATAAACATAAAGATATGGATTTGTATCTAGAACTAATAAAAGCTGGAACAGACAGTCCAATATCTTTACAGAGCATTTTATATAAACCCTCGAATAAAGTTATTAAGATAATCAATAAATTTATCAAATTTTTTCAAGTAGATCTATAGAATTTTGAAAAAATAATAATAATAACAATAACAATAAATAAATACTTCAGAAAATACAGGGAATCTCCTAAAATGTCAAAAATTATATTTGTATCCTTAAAATCCTTAATCCTAACCGAAGGTAGCCAGCCCTAAACCTATGTGAAAATGTTTGGAAGCTACCCCCAAACGAGAAAAGTCTTAAGTTAACCTTAAATGTTGTAACACTTTTCCCCCTCTAGCTACAGAAAAACAAGAAGAAGGACAAGGACCACATAGGACCAAAAAAAAAAAAATAGATCTGAAGTTGACAGGACACCTGGTTGTGCATTGCCTTGAGCAAGACGCGCATAACCAATAACATGTACTGGGTAAATGATTAAAAAAAAATCGAAACCCAAAAAAAAGGAAGAAGAAGAAGAAGGAAGCACAAGATGTGGGTAAAGTAGTACCAGGTATCTAAGAGACTCATTAATATTCTGGTCAGCGGAGTGCTATTGTTGGAGCTGTGGAATTCCATAAACAACACCTGTTTTATGAAATTATCCCTTGTTTATGTAATTTCACACCTACAATAATAACACCCAGCTAAGCTGAATATTCTCTCCACCAAGTGTAACTTTAATGTACACTTGCAGCGTTTTACTTAAAATGCTGGTACAGTGGAACCTTGATTATCCGTCAGGGCACAGGACCTAGGGTATGACGGATAATGGAAAAGACGGTTAACAGGAAATTTAAAAAAAAATTAAAAATTCATAGTACAACTCTCAATTTTATATTTGTATGTTTTGTTTGACAATATAAGCGGGATTTGTGTTCGTACAACCGAATCAATTTGGTTTAAAATATTTTGAAATCTTTGTTTGATTTTAAATATTTATAATGGGAAATAAGCCACAATATTATTAAAAAATGATTTTTATTAACGTTTCGACGCCCAAATCGGGTGCAGTTGTCAAAATACAAAATACTATTGTTGATTTACTGTTTTTTCACATTTCGAAACGGCTATATTTCTTTATCTACTGTATTGGCTCCTTCTTGTCGAGAATACCACTCTATGAATTGTTTCATGTACGGTGCAGCTTCTCTAGCTTCTTTACGCAAATCGTTGTCAGTTGCAATATCATCATCGACATCGCCACCATCAAATTCCAAGTCTGTGTCAGCTTCTGAATCTGTTTCATCCACCTCTGTTGCCATTTCAACAATTTCATCATCTGTCAGCAATCGATAGCTATTTCCGTCCTCATCACAAATTAACCATTCATTTGAGTCGTATAATTCCCATATCCGCTAACTCCACACGCAACGTATTTTCAGTAAAAGCAAAAAACTGTATCTATTATTTCTGAGTACCTGTCTAAATGAATTGTAATTTTTCTATTAGGGAATATAATTCTAATTTGTTGATAACCTTGATTTACGTGATTTGGTTAATAAAACAAAAGATAAAAATTGATTTAAATATCAAAAAGTGGATGTAGCAGGTTTTGAAACAAACCAGTGGAGTTAGCGGGTTTTGGATATAACTATAGGTGGATCTAGCGACTTTTGTTACGAATTATTCTTTTGATCATATACAGGATGTCCAAATGGAAAAGTCGGTTACTGAGGCTAATATTTTCATTTTAATAACAAAATTAAGACATACAAAAATATACTTAAAAAAAAAATAAATTTAAACAAATTGATCATTTTCAACTACATTTTCACAAAAAATATCCTCATTTTCATTATTCTCGTTAGTTATTGCTGTTCCGTTAAGATAGGCCTGTTGAGCGTTGTAGTAATAGATAAGTCGGATAATTCGCGCCAATTCTCTCCGTAATGCTTCTGCAGTAATTTGCAGACCTCATTAACTTTTTATTTTTTAACGTTAGTTGCTACTGGTAAGTCAACAGGCGATAAAATTGATACAGATTTACCCTTTTTGGTAACCAGTTTTGTATCATTAAATTCACTTCTGTAATTTTCCTCTCCTTGTACTACAACGTTGGTTTTCCCTTTATATAAAAAAATCTTTTCGAAACTTACAAGTGTATAATAAGTAAATAAATAATTCTAAATCATAGAAAAGTAATGTTACTAATGTTATTGTTATGAATTGTCATACAACGGACATGCTGTATCACCTTCCTAATAGTACCTAAAGCCATAGTAGGAAACCAAACTTTAACTCGCCTTTTTTCCGTCAATTTGTTCTTTTTCCATAAATCCGGCTGACTTTTTCTTTTTCGTCATTTATTAGGACATGCTTTTTCAACTTTTTTCGTTATTTCTTCCATTATTTTAACTATTAAAAGCAAATTACGGACAACAATATTTACACAGTTGAGTACTGTAACACCATATTGAAATTCTCAGAATAGAGTGTTGTGATTGGTCGAAACGGATTTAACGCGATTTGGAAGTAAGTATGAAAAAAGCTGGCGGGTTTTGGAATGAATTCGCAAAGTTATTTTCAAATTTAGTCGGGATCTGACGGTTTTAGGCACAAAACAAACATAATGACATCTGACAAATTGCACAGACTATCTAAAAACATAGATAGTTCAAAATATGTAAAAAGTGGAGTTAGCGGATATTGGAACTATACGACTCATTTATGTTATTTTTAGACAACGAAAACAAAACAGTTGATTCAACCTTAACTTCATTTGTTACTGCATCACGCTCAGATGTCACGGGGACATTTTCATCTTCAGTTGATTCAGGCCATATTTATTTAATCCATGCTCTTTTCAGCGTTATTCAATTGATCCATTGGTTGTATCAATGATGTTGTATTGGGTGGCAGAAAAGAGCATGTGATATTCCCATCATCACTTCGCAGCATACCGGCTTCAGGATGGGCATGCGCATTGTCCACAATGAGAATTGTCTTTGGTGGCAAATTGACTTTATGGACCCTGACGGTTAACAGAGGTGACAGTTAATGGAGAGACAGATAATCGAGGTTCCACTGTATATCAAAACCAGTGCCGCATTTAGGTCAATTGGCGCCCTAGGCAATTCTCTTGTAGCCGCCCTTCAAACATATATTATTATTTATTTATTTATTTATTTACGGGCGAACCCATTTTACAAAATAAGTAGGTACAATTTTAAAACAAGTACGATAATTTAAAAAAATACAATTAACATGTTAAAGGTTTAAAACAAAATAAAACATTTATAAGCTAAAAATTACAAGACAATTAAACATTAAAGTACACAGACAAATAATATAAATAATAAACATAAAAAGTAGGTACCTACATCTGATAATAACTGATAATAACCGTCATCAAGTGATATTTGACAATACAGCCTTGAATCTATTTAAGCTTGAGGAAAAGTCTAGTTCCTGAAATTGATTTGCAATTCTTTGGCTTCGAGATAAGAACGAATAATGAGCATAATTTGTTCTATGCATTGGTACAGAAAATGAAACCAATTGTCTTGTCTGGCAGTTGGGAACTATACCTACCATTTTTGAGAAAAATCTTTTTTTGTACAGTATTTGTGCCGCCCCTCATAATTTGGCGCTCTAGGCAACTGCCTATATTGCCTAATGGATAAAGCGGCCCTGATCAAAACTGTTACTTCTATAGGGTAGTTCATGTGGAATATTACATACTGTTGTTGGCCTGTGACATCATTCTGGTATGTACAATGTTGGCGTTGGACAAATACAACGTACGGGAATAAGTAAAATTAAAAGGAAGATATGTTTAATTACTCTACACTGGACGTAATTAACCACACTTTGAAATACTTCTACCCTCAACATTTTATCCTTTGCTTTAAAATTAAGTGGTTTACTTATTTCTAGGTTTCACATTGAGGATGGTCAATTTTGACCAAAAACGTTTGGTGATATTCATAATCCATTTTGATAATGTCAATAAATTCATATACCAACATACAACAGAAGTCGAACAACTTTTTGTTCAGTCGAAATAAAAACATCATTTTAGGGGCTGTATATATTCCACCCAGGTCTGAAGTTAACAAATATGAAATTCATTCTGAACTACTACTAACCACAAGTGAACAATTTCCTAATTTTACATTTTATCTATTTGGTGACTATAATATTCCATCTGCTATATGGGAAATAGAAGATTTCTGTTCATTAGCCACCTGTCAACCGACCTCCCCATTGGCGGAGGCTGAAGCTATTGAAGTTGTCTCAAATATATTTGCCATTCATAATATTTTCCAATCTAATACTGTGCTCAACAACAGAGGGGTTCTTCTTGATTCCGTTCTATCTCCACAAGAACTCACAAAGCACACAATTTTCTAATCCAGCAAGATGTTCACCATCCTCCGCTAGTAACCACTTTACAACTTGTAGTTGAACAAAGCACAACATCAGTTATGGAATACTACTACAACTTTCGCAGTGCAAATTTCACAGCCTATCGCCAAAGTTTTGAGTCTATTGACTGGGTAAATCTCTTACATAATAAACAACTCAATGAAATGATTTCTATTGTATGACTCTTTTTATTATGTTATTAACCTGTATGTTCCACTAAAAAAAGTATGCTCTAAAAAATTTCCATGCTGGTTTACACCTAATCTTAAAGAATTAATTAATAACAAAGAAATTGCTCATAAAATGTTTGAAGCTACCAGATCATCAGAAAGCTATGTAGAATTTAGTCAGCTTAGAGCTCAATATAAACTTTTAACAAGGGATAGCTATACTAATTATATTCATGAAACTGAAAACTCCATTAAACTTAACGTTAAGTCATTTTGGAAATTCGTTAATAGCAAAAATAGAAAACAACATAATACCTGACACAATGAAACTAAACGATTCTATTGCCTTTCGTTGAAATGATATATATCCAATTACTAACAACATATAAACAACATTAACGTATATATTTTCTTGTGATTGTTTTTATCAAAATTTAGTGGTAAAACCTTCAATTTAATTGTTGAAAGTCATACCTACATGGTGAGAAAGGTCTGCAGTTTCTGCCTAAAGTTGTGTTTTTGAAGTTGAAGTGTTCTAATCTAAGAAATTTGTGAAAATTAGTGCAGTTTTGCAGTTCTCTTTTTGGTTTTTTTGGCTCAAAAGCAATTACCATTAAAAATCAATTAAGGATAAGCTCCGTCTGTTTTGGAATAATTACCAGTGGCGTGCCTACTACTTTCCTAATTCTTTAATTTTTAATTTGACGATTATTATGGAGTGTGTTGTTTGTAAAATTATAAATAGCAGACCATATATAACATGTGACAGCTGCCAGAGGGCTACACACAGGGATTGTTCGAATCTTACTGCTAGTGAATTAAAAGTTATTGATCTTAAGGGAACCAGATTATTGAAGTATTACTGTGAAGAATGTGAAGCCGGAGTTAAATTAATTCCTACATTACTACAAAAAATTGGTGATTTACAAAACGAGTTGCAAGAAGTAAAAAAATGTGTTGAAGGTTACAAGAGAAGTGGGGAAATGTCATTGAGTTTTAAGGAAGATTTAATCAGTGAAATTATGGATAGAGAGAGGAGAGCTTCTAATATTGTAGTGTTTAATGTAAATGAGTCCAAAATGAAGACCCAACAGGACAGAAATAATGAAGACTTGACTACGGTAAACAAGATATTGGAAAATTTTGATATAGACAGAAAGAGCATTAAAGTTTTTAGACTTGGTAAGTTTACACCAATGAAAACTAGACCAATTAAAGTTATACTACCATCTAAAGAAAAGGTTATGTCTGTGCTGAAAAATAAACAACTGATTAAGGAAGCAGGTATCAAGATCTTTGCAGATCAAACCAACCAGCAACGTGAGTATTATAAAAAAGTACAAAATGAACTACAGAATCTGATCGATTCGGGTGACCATAGTAAAACTATTAAATACATTAATAATAGACCCACGATTGTCAACAAAAATAATATAAATAATCAAAAAAACTAAAAATTGCACCTGATATACAACTTAATACAGATGTTATATATATAAATGCTCAAAGTGTTTTGCAAAATTTAGATCTAATTAGGGAAAGTCTGTTATGTTTTAATCCGAAGGTTATTTTATTAAGCGAGACCAGGACCACCAAGGACATAGAAGATAATGAAATAAGAATTGAAAACTATATGTGTGTTCGTTGTGATTCATCAAGTAGGTATACTGGTGGAGTGTTAGTATATGTTAAAAGTGACTATAGATGTTCTGTTGTAAGAAAGTATGTCCTTGACAAAAATTATTGGTGTGTAATTTTAAAAGTTAATTTTTTAACATCAACTTGGTACATAGGTTACATATATCATTCGCCTTCATCATCAGATGCTAGGTTTATGGAAGAACTGGATAATATTTTTGATTTTATTGTTTCAACGAACCACTCTTTCATTTTAGTGGGCGATTTCAATTTAGATCAATTGTCAAGAACTTTTTATGTCAAAAAAATAAATAATCAAATGTTGAGCTACGGTATTTGCCAATTAGTTACAGAACCTACTAGAGTGACAAATGTATCTAAAACACTGGTAGATTATGTCCTGTCAAATACTAATAATATCATAGTAAATGTTCATGAAACTCCAAAATTAACTGACCACTCCATTATTTCTGTTAATCTAAGAAATACTAAAAGTACAGAGCATTATAATGTTAAGAAATTTAGAAATTTAAGTCAGAGTAATATTTTGACAATTCAAACTAATTTAATGTATTATAACTGGAATTTGAATTCTGTTGATGTTGACTCGATTTTTAATGAGTTATTTTTAAATTGTGAGATTGAAATCAATAAAACAGCACCTATTCAAATCTGCCGGTTTAACTTAAAGCTACCTTGGTTTGATAACGAAGTTTACTCTCTTATAAAATTACGTGATAATGCTTATAGAACTTTTAAAACAGCACTTGAACCGTTTAAACAGGAGTTGTGGAGTAATTTTAAAAGATATCGTAATGAAGTTGTTAATTTGTTAAAAACTAAAAAAAATCTTTATTATTTTAATAAAATAGATAGATTTAGACACAACCCCAAAGAAATGTGGAGAACATTAAAAAATTTAGTGAACATTAAATCCAAGGGTTCACCTCAGTATGTTCAATTTGAAACAGGTATGTATTCAACATGTCAAGATAGCAAAGAAATCGCTAACCAGTTCAACAGTTACTTTGTTTCAAGTATCAACAATATTGTTGGAGCTTTGGATTTGAGGCAAACCTGGTGTAATAAAAATAGTAACTTATACCTACCAATAAATAAATTTAAATTAGTATCTTTAAACGAATTATGTATGTATGTTAATAAATTAGACAGTAAATGCTCAGTTCATGATATATTAAACGCTAAAATTCTCAAAGACATTTTTGAAACAATTGGGCATATTATACTAAATTTAATAAATACTTGTCTGTCTACTGGTAAAATTCCGAATCAACTTAAAGTTAGTACAATTGTACCAATTCAAAAAATCAATAATACAGTGAAAGCTGAAGAATTCAGACCCATCAATACACTACCCCCAATTGAAAAATTGATTGAGCTTGTTGTGTATGATCAAATTATTGAACATGTTAAAACAAATGCTATTTTGATAAGTAATCAATCTGGTTTCAGAAAGCAACACTCTTGTGATTCGGCACTTCAATTGACAATTAGTAAATTTAAAACTGAATTGGATCAAAACAAATATGTAGTATCTGTATTCTTAGAC
The DNA here is from genome assembly GCF_917563875.1 of Diabrotica virgifera virgifera. NCBI lineage: Eukaryota > Metazoa > Arthropoda > Insecta > Coleoptera > Chrysomelidae > Diabrotica > Diabrotica virgifera. Next base: position 39,167,512 of record NC_065443.1, on the reverse strand, counting down.
CTTAAGAGGGCGTTTGAGACCATAGACCGTAATATTTTACTGGCAAAATTGTGGCAGTATGGCATTAGGGGTGGAGTTTTTGACTGGCTGAATAATTATCTATCAAATCGCAAGCAGAAGGTTAAATTCAATAATTGTATGTCAGATGAACTTAACATTGATCTAGGTGTACCTCAGGGCAGTGTCCTGGGGCCATTACTTTTTATTCTCTACTTGAATGATATAGATCTGTTTGTGGATTGTGAGTTTGTCAATCTTTTTGCTGACGATACGTTAATAGCTTGTAGTGATGTGTGCTTGGAAAATGCAGTGGCAAAAATGAATTCAATTCTAGAGGCTGTTTATAATTATTTAACATTAAACAAGTTAAAATTAAATGTATCAAAGACAAAAGCTCTAATTGTAACCAGTAGATATAAGTATAACAAAATCAATATAAATAGCATTAATTTATCCATAAATGGTGAAAAGATTGAAATAACAACAACTATTAAATACTTAGGATTTCAACTTGATAACACTCTTTCATTGGAAGATCATTTTGTTTATATACACAAAAAAATCAGCAAGAAATTATTATTTTTTACAAGAATAGCAAAAAATTTATCTTTAGAAACTAGGCTTACTGTATATAATTCAATAATCCAACCACATTTTGATTATTGTGCATCAGTCTTATATTTGTTCAACCTAAATAAAATGGGGCAACTTCAAAAATTACAAAATCGTGGCATGCGTATAATATTAAGAATGGGTCGATGGACACCAATAAATTTAATGCTGAATACATTGAACTGGTTTTCGGTATATCAAAGGTTTCAATATTTTGCATTGATTTTTGTTTATAAAATTAAAAACAATATAGCTCCCGATTATTTTCAGCAATTTATTAATTTTCCTAATACACACATACACGATACTCGAAATAAAAATAACATATACTTTTCTAAAATGAATTATAGCAGCTCAATGAATTCATTAATATTTAGAGGTTTCAGAGAATTTAATGAATTGCCTAATGAATTAAAAGACTGTAGGACAGTTAAAAGTTTTAAAGATAAATTAAAGGTTTTCCTTAAAAATTTAAAGTAGTATGTATTTGAATTGGCGGTGAACGTGCACAATATTTTTGTTTGTTTTTATTGACTTTTATTGGTTGGGGAACTTGTTAATTTGATTATAATTCGTTATTAATTTTGATTATAATTTGTTATTATTTTTTAATTTATTATTACATTTATTATGTTTTTTATTGAATTTTTTTATTGTGAATCATTGTATTGTATTTTAATTCGTTTTATATGTAAAAAAATGTATTTAAGTTAAATTTGTATATTAGGTTACCTATTTTGAAATAAAGATATCTATCTATCTATCTATATCTATCTATTTATTTGCTAATCATTTTTTATCTGTGTATACTAACCAAAGACTAAATTATTACCATAACCAAGTCCGCTTCAACTTTAGCGTATCTTCCTACCACATTCAGATATCAAAACTATATGATAGATTGTCACAACTGAATATTAATAAGGGACCGGGACCCGATAGGATTCCTCCTATTCTTCTAAATTCTAAAAGAATTCAGCTATATACTTTATTATATTTTCAATGCCTCTCTCGATTCTGGTGAATTCCCCGACTTCTGGAAACAATATTATGTAACTCCTATTTATAAATCAGGTGTTAAATCTGATATTAAGAACTATCGCCCCATATCTCGTCGGCTTACTGCCAAAACCAACCAACTCCATTTTAAAAGTTTTGGGAAATCTACCTTTTAAACTTTAATTTAAAATTGAAAATCGACTGAATTTAAAAAAATTATTTAATAACTGAAAAATATTTTTGTCATATTTTTCAATTATTAAATCATTATTTAAATTCAGACGATTTTTCATTTCAAATTAAAGTTTAAAAGGTAGATTTCTCAAAACTTTTAAAAATGGAGTTGGTTGGTTTTGGCAGTAAGCCGACGACTATTCTAAGCACTAAGTATCCCTAAAGTATTTAAAAGCATTATAACAGAATTTCTTACTTACGACTGCTCTAGTATTATTACTAACTCACAGTTTGGGTTTTCTTACAGTAAATCTACTGAGCTAAGTCTACTTAATTATACTGACTACCTATCTGAAACCCTGGTGGAGGGTTTTCAGGTTGATTCAGTGTACACTGACTTCTCCAAAGCATTTGATAAGAAGAACCATTAACTTCTACTACATAAATTACATTCTTATAGTATTGATGGTCTGGTATTTAGGTGGTTATGTAGTTATTTAAAAAACAGAACTCAAATGGTTAGAGTAAATCACTATTATTCCAACATTTTTCCTGTGACTTCAGGTGTTACCCAAGGTTCACACCTGGGAGCGCCTGATATTACCACTTATGTTTCCCATACAAAAGCTCTCATTTTTGCTGATGACCTTAAGTGCTTTACAATAATAAGATATGATGATACTCTTGGACTACAATCAGATATTAACAAATGATCCCAATGGTGCTCTCTTAATGGCATAGAATTAAATGTTGGTAAGTGTTATGCGTTTCTGTAGGAATCGCCATTTGCTAACACATGACTATACTATTAACAATCAAGCATTGCAATCATGCACACAAATCAGAGACCTGGTCGTTGGGCATATTAGACTCTTCACTCAGCTTTAAACACCACATTAGTACTGTTGCCCAAAAGTCTATGAAAATGCTTGATTTCATTAAAAGAACATCTCATAATTTCACAGATATCAATTCAATGAAAATTTTATATTGCTCACTTGTTAGATCTCATCTTAATTTTTGTTCCTCATTGTTTGATCTCCATATTATCTAGTCCATAAAAATCAACAGAGTTCAGCATACAGCATATTTCGTAACTACACGGATATTGAATTATTATTGAATATTACTTCATTAGAAACCCGTAGAAAAAGAAAAGATCTGATAATCTTATTAAAAATTATTAATGGTAATAGTGGCTGTCCCGATCTTCTGTCAAAAATTAGTATTTTTGTTCCTACTCGGTCAACAAGACAAACTCAAACTTTTCATATAAGCTTCCATAAATATAACTATACTTACAACATTTTTTTACCACGAACACTAAGAATTGCGAATTCTCTAAATGACTTGAATATATTCTGCAATTCCTTGTATAGATTTAAAGACCATTTGTTGAGCATACAGATATATTTTTTTTCCTTGAACTTAATAGCTTTGTTATCTAATACATATTTGTTCTTTGTTGTTGTTTTTGTCTTTGTAATATTTTTTTTGTAATAATCTTTTTTTGAATTGGGCTTGCCCGTAAATAAATAAATAAAAGTATTTACTTCATTATTATGTTGTACATAAATGTTACGCTCGGCATACTTTATAATAATAATTGTACCTATGATACATACTCTTAGAGACCTGGTACAGTTATAATACCATATAATACATCTTTTGTGCATACGAATATTTTGTTTAAAGAAATCAGGGGTACTTTACAGGTAAACAACAGTGTTAACTCTCTAGTGCCCGAATTTTTTTAGTATCACTACCTTTCACACTAACCTGAAAATTATAGAGTAAAAATTTGTCTGATCGACAAAATTTTTAACAGACGGTGCTTATCCGATCTAGTCCGGTATAAAATACTGAAATAGTAAGTCTGGAAAACTTATATAAGGGTCCGCCTTAAGGCGGAATAGGGCACTAGAGAGTTGATATTAAAGTACATATTTCATGACTAGTCTCTAGGCTCTAGTACTTAATCCGAATGAAAAAAACTTTATCTGTTTCTGCATTTAAAACTTGTGATTTATATACATTAAAATGTGGAATAATAATATGTAACTTAATAGAAAATTTGATTGTTATTATCAATTTTATGTTCTTATCACAATTCAACATTGATGACATATTATTGCTGGTTACTGACCTACTATTATTGATTAGAATGGCTTATTTTTATATTGATAATAAATATTTACAATTCGAAATACTTTCATGAAAATAAACAGTTAAGTAAATCTAACTATGTATATAGATTATAGATCATTTCAGTGATTTTTTAAAGCTGTGAGTAATTTGCAATAGATAGTGTACACACATTAAGTCAATGGGAAGACTCATTTAAGGGGAATTTTTTAATATATATTTTGCATAATGGTGCTTTTATTATTATTAAAGCATTATTAAATTTTCAAACAGTGTATTGATAGCAACATGTTCTGTGGACTAATTTTGGTAAAATAATAATACATACCTCAGATTTGGAACTTACATAGCAAATGTATATCACATCCGAGAGTCAGCATATCCTCAAGACATTATGATCTTATCCCAAACTAGTCAATGAGTTCAAGAATAACTTGAATCCTTATATGCAAGAGTGCAGCAAATATTTATATATAAGCAATATGTTTATATGCTGAATAGAAATAAAGAAAGTAGAAAATTGAAAAGTCTAGCTAGATAATAAAAAGTCTGTCAAGGCAGCTGTAAAAGATTCTCTTTTTCATGATTTTTGATTTATTGTCATACCTTGAAAATGTCTAGTGCAGGAAAAAGCAATTGAGTGTACATAAAGAAATTTTTGGGAGTTTTGGAGAATGAAAAACAGACTCCAAATAGGGAGGGCCGTAAAACTCACATCCTTGGACCAAAATGGTTGATATATGGATTGACGGATCTTTTCCTAAACTTTAAGATGGGGATTTGGCCCAGTTTTCAATTCGGCCAGGTTGACAGAATCGAACACTTCGCATATATAATACTGTCGCTTGTGGGGGGATGTGAGCCACTGGCGAGAAATACCATTCTGTGGGATACTACTAATCACTAAAAATCGGTTATTATTTATCTAAAACAACTAAAGAAGAAATTTTATCTCTTTCTAAAAATATCCCTGGACTTTTGTCCCCATGTGTATTTAAGTATAGTATATTTACCTCATACCAACTAGCTAAGCTTATAAGATTATTTTGTAACAGAGAGATATTAACTAAATAGGTTATTAGATATTTGAAATATTTTAAGGTTGACAGCAAACATTAGAATTACTTTTAATGACTTGGGACATATCAGTAACAACTATGTATATCAAATAAGAGAGAAATATTAATACAATATTGAAAAAATGTCACTTACATACTTAAAGTGCCATCAGAAAAATTCTTGACCATGAGTAACATACAAAAATTGTTAAGAATATGTCACTGGTGTTTTCCAAGATGACTGTCAAGAAAATTTGTCATCCACTATCTGTAACAATGAGTTAGATAGACGCTCTAGCATATTGGAATCATGGTTCAAAGGAGCAATAAAACCAGAGTAAAAATAATAGAGCGCTTGGTCCAGACCAAATTCCTGCCGAAATGTTTAAACTTCTGGACGAGGCCCAAGGGACTATGGCCTGCTTAACCAAGTTCTTTAATAAAATCTACAATAAAGCCAAAATACTAGAGGATTGGCTTGAGTTATCCTCCCTAATGACTAAAAAAGAGTAAACCAAAAAAACTTCAGTTTAACTTACTAGACTACTAAAAAATCTATATGTATTATAAGCATATGGCACCTGTCTAAACTGAAGACTACCGCACCATGAAACTGCCCATACAACGTGGAGTACAACAAGGCTAGGTATTATTGCCATATCTTTGTAATTTATATTCCGAGGAAATATTCACGAAATCCTTAGATAGCAAACCAAAAGTAATAAAAATTGGCGGAGAAACAATTATTGATACCAGATTTGTTGATGATACAGCCATTCTTAGACAAAGTGTAGAAATCGTTCAAACACTGTTAAACTTGGTAAATGAAGCAAGAAAAAGAGAGAAGAAGAATTTCTCAAAATTAAAACTAAGAAAAGAAAGTGGATGGCAATTGGCCAAATAAATATAACTCAACAGCAAATTTGGATAGATGGAGAGAAAGTATAACGTGTCAGTAATTTTAAATACAGTGGACTCTCTCTATAACGATCACGGATATTACAAGGTTTCGCTTATAACGAGATACACTACATATCCCATGAAATTCCTGTTGAACTATAACACGTCTACAACGAGGCATATTTGGTTATAACGAGGAAAAATGAAGTCGAAGAATTTGTTTCTTTACCTGTTTTTAGGGCAGTAATGGCTATAAATAAATACCCCAGTCCCCAACTGTCTGTATATAAAAATGCCCAAACATCTGTGTTATTATCGAGGCCGAGGCCAGTGCTGTAATAAACGCCACGGTCTGTAATAAAATTATTTTTTATCTATCGACCAATATTGAATAATGTAGAAAATTTACACTTTACGATGGCGAAGTGTCATTGTTCAGGTCGACCATCGACACCTAATAAAGTACGTAAGAGGCATCAAAACATTTTAATATTATTGTTGTCTGATATAACGAGATCCGCTTATAACCAGGTAATTAGTCCGCCATTTCAGGTCTCGTTATAGATTGAGTCTACTGTATTTAGGCAGCTGTGATAATAACACATATTTAAATATGTAAGGCTTTTACTACATGGAAACGAGTTCTATGAACTAGAAATCTGTCATTAATCTGCTTTAAAATAGTATTGAGGTGGTATATTTGGTCGATCCTATTTTATGACAGCTATGTAGACATGGACTGTAAAAAACAACGTTGAACAAACTAGAATCGTTTCAAATTTGGATTCTAAGAATATCGTGGGTCACGCACACTTCTAACGAGACTGTTTTCATATTGGTGAACACGGAATGCCAGCTGCTGAACACCATAAAGAGAAGGAAAAAGGAGTATTTTGGAAACATAAGTAGAGGAGCCAAATACCATTTATTTCGTCTTATCATACAGGGACAAGAGGAAGGTAATAGAAGGGTAGGCATAAAAAGCTAGCTTGGCTTCGAAATATCAGACAATGTTGCGATATGACAGCCAAAGAACTATTTTGTGTCACAGCCGATAAAGAAACATTCCAAGAACTAATAAATGTGGTGATAGACAATGTTAGTGTCTATCGACAAAGAATGACGAAATATGTTAAGGTACTGTGACGCCTCACAACCCGGCCTAATTCTTCTCGATATTTCTCCGCGTTACGAGTAAAGGCCAGATCTTCCACGGCGATTCGAGGCGACCGCTGCCAGAGTATTTAAGAACAGGAATCCGATCACAGGCCAGTCAGTCAATGAACGAGCCGCGACGCGTGATATAATTGTATTCGATCGGATTTAGTGAAATGTATTTATTAGTTATCGTAGTTATTATGTTTAGTTAATTAAATCATAAATTTGAGTTGTAAATAAATTAGATGTGTTAGTTGGTGTTATTTGTAATTATTAAAATAAATAAGTGATGTAAATAAAATAATATAAGTAAGTCTTCCTTTATTTAAATTAAACTTAGTGCCTAAAGATATAAATAAATAAAATAGTAGAGTCAATCGCGTAACAAAATGGTGCAGAAGTAGGGATACTTGAAATAAATAAAATTAATTCGCGTAAATACAGTGTGGAATCTTTAATAATAACTAAATATAAATCGTAATAAATAAAGAGTGTGACCATGTCTTCACAGTGTAAGCCGAAACTTTCTGATCTGCGCCTTACGGAGCTCAGAACAGAACTGGAAAATCGTGAGCTCGACGCAGCGGGGAAAAAGGCTGACCTAGTGGTTCGTCTGAAGATCGCACTACAGGAAGAGGGTCATGATCCAGAAACCTACGTGTTTGAGGACAGGCAAACTGCTTTAATTTCGTCAATTTCTAAAGAGATTTCTCAAGTTTCCTCGGATGTTTTGAAAGTTTCGACAGATATTACATCGTTAGAGAGCAAGGTTTCTGGTGAAATCTCCCAAGTTTCCTCGGATGTTTTGAAAGTTTCTACAGACATTACATCGTTAGAGAGCAAAGTTTCTAGTGAAATCTCCCAAGTTTCGACAGACATTACATCATTAGAGAAAAAGGTTTCTGGTGAAATCTCCCAAGTTTCCTCGGATGTTTTGAAAGTTTCTACAGACATTATATCGTTAGAGAACAAAGTTTCGAAAGTTTCGGGTGATATTTCATCCCTTGAAAACAAGATGACTAACGAAATCTCTAAAGTCACTTCGGATTTTGACGACAAGATATCGTCCATAAAATCTACTTTTGAAGAAAAGATCAAGGAAATAGAAAAGAAAATGGAGGAAACGGAAAAAGTAGACAAAGGTATGGAACCCATCTTAACAGACATTAAAAATGATGAAACCAAATACAAATTGGAGCCACGGTCGATAGTTGAAGGGAGTGTAGGTCATGCTCGTGTTAAGGTGCCAAATTTTGACGGAAAGTCATCATGGAACAACTACATGAAACAGTTCGAATCGGCGGCCAGAGCGAACGGATGGTCCGAAAAAGAAAAAGCTGTAAACCTCACTATTGCTCTTCGAGGCGACGCTTTGGATGTCCTCCAGACCATAGCCGTAGAGGAGACAGATGACTTCGAGCAGCTGAAAAAGAGACTGAATATGCGATACGGGCACGAACATTTAGAGCATGTCTATCAGTCGCAGTTTAAAAATCGAAGACAAAAGAAAGATGAAGCTCTTCAAGAATACGAGGTCGATATTGCCAGATTGGTACGATATGCATATCCAACAGCTCCCGAAGACATGATGGAAAAGTTGGCTGTTCAAACATTCATTGATGGCCTTCGTGATCATGAAATGCAAAGAACACTGCGATTAGCTCGTCACAAGACGCTGGTTGATGTCTTGTCTGCCGCCCTCGAATACGAATCAGCTACCCAGGCCTCTGGCGGGTACAGTAAAGTTAGGACTGTGAAAGAGGAAGAGGATGAAGACAAACTGGACCAGATTGTCAATATGATAAAGGGCATTTCATACAAGAAAACAAAGACCATAAGGTGCTGGAATTGTGGGGAAATGGGACACGTACGGAGTTCATGTAAGTACCCTAGGTACAATAACAGTCAAGAGACTCACCAGCAGGAAAACTAGAACGGGTCGGCCTTAGGGGGGCAGCTTCGACCCGCAACTTTTCCAAAGACCCTCTCATACTAATAGCTTCTTTGAAATGTCGTGAAGATAGTGTATATGTGGATGGAGAAATAAATGGTAAAAAGTATACATTGTTGGTGGATACCGGAGCGACCAGGACCATTATACGACCGTCAGTTTTAAACAGCCGTAAGAAACTCTTACCAACGAGGTTGCGACTGCGGACTGCCACAGGTGAAAACGCCAACACCCATGGAGAAATCCAGATACAATTAGGGATTGGAGCAGAAAAGTTCGTCCATACTGTCATAGTTGCAGACATCGAAGAAGATGTTATATTAGGAATGGACGTAATGAATTTGCATGGATTTCAATTGGATTTTAAGAATAGGGTAATCAAAGTTGGCAACGAGGAGGTATTTCTTCATCCACATGATGACAGAACTGTGCTAACAGCCATTAAAGAAGATACAGTTGTGCCTGCGAGGAGTGAAACGATCATCGTAGCGCGGCTACAGGGAACTGTAGAAGAAGGAACGCCTGTTATGATGGAGCCATGGAACCACGACGAGGAGGTTGGCCGAGGAATCATAATTGGAAAGGAATTGGTTACTTCTGCTAAAGAAATTCCCGTGAGATTGATTAATGTCAATGACTACCCGGTGACCATCAAGAAGGAGACAAAAGTAGGAACTTGTGTACCCGTGACGTCCATAATCCGTCAGACAACAACATCAGATAATTCCAACGACAAGTTCGACCAAATGGTTGCAGTTGCAGGCCAATCTCTGAATCAAGTGGAGAAAAGGAAATTAAGGGAATTTCTTAGGCAATATCGTGACATATTCGTACCGAAAGGAGGAAAGACAGGAAGAACGACAGTTGTCAAACATAAAATTGACACTGGTACCGCTAGGCCAATTCGTCAATCAGCTCGACGATTACCACAGGCGAAGAGAGAGGAAGCTGAAAGGATTGTTCAAGAAATGAAGAAAGACGGGGTGATAGAAACTTCTACGAGCCCATGGGTCTCTCCGGTGGTCCTGGTCAAGAAGAAAGATGGAACTACGAGGTTCTGTGTGGACTACCGTTTGTTGAACAATGTTACCAAGAAAGATAGTTATCCTCTGCCTCGGATCGACGACACGTTGGACACATTAGCTGGAAGTAAATTGTTTTCTACGTTGGACTTGAAGTCTGGATATTGGCAGGTAGAAATGGATCCAGTGGACAAAGAGAAGACGGCCTTTACGACAGGATCTGGATTATGGTAATTCAACGTTATGCCGTTTGGACTCTGTAATGCTCCTGCGACATTTGAGAGGCTGATGGAAAACGTGTTGAGAGGGTTATCTTGGAAAACATGCCTGGTGTATTTAGACGACATAATCGTTTTGGGGGAGACGTTTGAAGACCACCTGAAGAATTTAGAAGACGTTTTTAATCGACTTAAAGCTGCCCAGTTAATGTTAAATCCCAAGAAATGCCAGCTATTTCAAAGTAAAGTCAATTATTTAGGCCATATAGTCAGCAAAGAAGGAATGGCCGTGGACAAAGGAAAAATCGATTCCATTAAGGAATGGCCTGAACCAACTGATAAACATCAAGTGAGAAGTTTTCTGGGACTATGTACTTACTACCGGAGGTTCATTAAGAAGTTTGCAGATATCGCTAAGCCATTAACGCGACTTACAGAGGAAGCAAGAGATTATTGCTGGGATGAAGACTGCCAAACGGCCTTTGAAACTTTGAAGAGGCATTTAATTACAGCGCCAATATTAGGGTATCCACTGCCAGAAGGAGAGTTCATCTTAGATACGGATGCAAGTAATGTGGGAATTGGAGGAGTGCTGTCGCAGATCCAAGGAGGACAGGAACGAGTCCTTGGATATTTTAGTAAAGTGCTTTCAAAACCTGAACGAAATTATTGCGTCACGAGAAGAGAACTTCTAGCAGTAGTAAAATCAGTGGAACACTTCTATCAATACCTCTACGGAAGGAAGTTTCTAATCCGAACCGACCATGCCGCCCTTAAATGGTTAATGCAGTTTAAGAATCCAGAGGGTCAGATAGCCAGATGGATTGAACGACTTCAAGAATATGATTTCAAGATCGAGCATCGGGCCGGAGTTAGCCACAGAAACGCTGATTCTCTATCTAGAAGACCGTGTCCAGCAGAATGTTCCCATTGCAACAAAACAGAGTCGAAGGAAGCAGCAGTACTAAGAACAACAGTGGTCAACGACGAGTGGACGCCTACCAAGATCAAGGAAGAACAAGAAAAAGATCCAGTTTTACAGAAGATTCGAAAATGGAAAGAAGAAAATCGTCGACCATCTTGGCAAGAAATATCAAGCCTAAGCTCAGTATTTAAGACGTATTGGGCCCAGTGGGACTCATTTATCTTGGAAGACAGCTTGCTTAAACGAGTAATAGAAAATGATGATGGTTCAGTGAGGAGAACACAGATGGTGATTCCAAAGAGCAGAGTAGCCGAAGTACTCCGCCAGTTACACGACAGTCCATCAGGAGGGCATTTTGGTGTAAAGAAGACCCTTCAGAGAATTCGGGAACGATTTTATTGGATGAATAGTTCTGACGATGTGAAGGACTGGTGTAAGAAATGTACTACCTGTGCTACAAGTAACGGACCCTACCGGAAAAGAAAGGCTCCTATGAGACAGTACAATGTTGGAAGTCCGTTTGAAAGAATAGCTTTGGATATTGCCGGGCCATTTCCAGAAAGTGACAATGGATGCAAATACATGTTGGTGGTAATGGATTACTTCACGAAATGGGTTGAGATCTACGCAATTCCAGACCAGAAGGCCGCCACTATTGCAGATGTGCTAATCAGAGACTGTATCAGCCGATTCGGAGTACCTCTGGAGATCCATAGTGACCAAGGAAGAAACTTTGAGAGCGATCTATTTCAAGGAATCTGTGATAAACTAGGCATGAAGAAGACAAGAACCACGGCCTATCACCCGCAATCGGATGGAATGGTGGAGCGTATGAATAGGACACTCGGCAAGTATTTGACAAAGATGGTGTCCAATCATCAACGAGACTGGGACCAGTACCTTCCATTCTTCGCAATGGCCTATAGATCTACTGTTAATGAATCAACTGGCCAAACACCAGCAAAAGTCCTATTTGGACGTGAGATGCGTCTACCCTGTGATCTAGAGTTTGGATGTCGACCTGGAGAAGATGTTGCTGGTGAGGATTACGTGAATGAATTACGAAGAAGAATGGACGATATACATGAGTTGGTCCGTTCTAATCTTCAGATCGCTAGCGACCGAATGAAGAAACGATACGATACCCAAGCCGAGAGGGGATGTTTCAAGGAGAACGACAAAGTCTGGCTTTATAATCCAAAGAAGCGAACAGGTTGTTCTCCCAAGTTGCAGCAGTTCTGGGAAGGTCCGTACCTCATTGTCAAGAAAATTAATGACGTTATCTACCGAATAAGCAAGATTCCTAGGGGAAAGCCGATGATAGTCCACCATAACCGGTTGGCGCCGTACGAGGGAGACCACGACGTAGATGAAGAAGTGGAAGTCAACCAAGTTCGAGAAATACCTGACCTTACCTTTGAAGAGTTCATGGGTGCCTACGGAGGTACCGGTAAAGCAAGACATGGTGTTACCACTGAAGAAAAGCGAGATCTTCTCGCACTTCCCGATGACTACTCGCTGGCCCATACCATCCCGGCCAGTATCAAAGACGCACGAGGGTTGGCATCCGCCTTCCGAAGGAAGTTTGGTCGAGTTGCAGAACTTCAATGCCAACTGCCAGCTCCTGGCAAAGCATTGAAACTCCAAGATGCATCACGTTACCTATTCTATCTGGTAACAAAAGACACTGTCCATGACCAACCTACCTACCAAGATGTATGGGATGCATTAATTCAATTGAGAGAGCACGTGTTGGAGTCCGACGTGCAAAACTTAGCCATGCCAAAGTTAGAATGCCGCCAATTAGACTGGAGAGTTATCCGAAATATGGTAGAGGAAATTTTTAAAGACACCGAGGTCCAGGTGTTAGTCTGTTGCAATCCGCATAGTTACTGGTGCGGAGAGAAGACCGTCCCCTGTCACTTTTATACAACTGGGAGTTGTAAAAGAGGGTCCAGTTGCAGATACCAGCATCCAGTTCCAGTCCCGACAAGGTTCCAGGAGGAACCATCTTTTAAGGAGGGGGCAATGTGACGCCTCACAACCCGGAATAATTCTTCTCGATATTTCTCCGCGTTACGAGTAAAGGCCAGATCTTCCACGGCGATACGAGGCGACCGCTGCCAGAGTATTTAAGAACAGGAATCCGATCACAGGCCAGTCAGTCAATGAACGAGCCGCGACGCGTGATATAATTGTATTCGATCGGATTTAGTGAAATGTATTTATTAATTATCGTAGTTATTATGTTTAGTTAATTAAATCATAAATTTGAGTTGTAAATAAATTAGATGTGTTAGTTGGTGTTATTTGTAATTATTAAAATAAATAAGTGATGTAAATAAAATAATATAAGTAAGTCTTCCTTTATTTAAATTAAACTTAGTGCCTAAAGATATAAATAAATAAAATAGTAGAGTCAATCGCGTAACAGTACTAAACGAACTGATATAAGTGCAGACTGATAGTTTTGTGTTAAACCATACAAAGCTTGGCAATTAAAAGTATGATTCTCCACTAGGTAGATGACACATCTATTAGATCTGTAGCATAGGCAGATACCAGGAAGTAAATTGATTTCACATTGAAAATGTTAACTGTATAATCTCTTTTTCAGAGTCACTTTTCCGTGCGTCACAGTTCTTCGATTTCTTTCTAACGCATTAAGTTGGAAGTGACAGAAAAAAACGTACTTCCGTGATGACAGTCATTTCTAACATTTATTTTAGCTGTTGGTAGATGGCGCTATAATCGAACAAAAAATGATTTACGAATTATATATATACGACTATAATCTGTACAATTTATAAGACTATGCAAATCAAAGAAAATACCATTTTATAAATGCAATAAACAATTGATTTATTTTTACACCAAATTGCAAATAAAAGGGTTATACTGCAATACCCTTTTCATATTTGGCTGATTACGATTCTGACAACTGTCAGATTTAACTAAAATGTCAGGTTATAGATGTGTATTATCACGGACTTACCTTTTCTTCTGTCACTTGTGACGCACTGAAAAATGCCTCTGAAAAGGACCATAGCTATGATGTTTTAACTGGGGTACCTTTACATTTATCACTTTTTCACTTACCAACACAGGCTTCAAAATTTATTTCTTTTAATAATCTTGTTACTTTTAAGCGCATTAATTTATTATATTCTTTATTCGTTTTAGGTCTTTTTAACAGAGATAGTAGTAGTCATGGAAGTAATAGCGGGATGGGATATGTGGAGTTTGGAACATTCTCTGAAGAGTCTACCACTAGGACCTTGGGAACATTTGCGGGAGTATTTTGTCCAGTTACTTTGTCTATGTTCTCAGCGCTCATATTTCTGCGAATGGGTAAATATATCTATCATATCAGACCTTGGCCCATAAACCGCGAAAACAATGTACCTACCGTTAAGGGGCCCACAATTTGCGTTAAGTTCGATTTATAGTTTGACGTAGCGTAGACATAGACGCAACGGAGACGTAAGAAACGGACTGGAGACGTAAGAAAATATTATGTCAATTTATAAATCGACGGAGTGAAATTTTTGCGCATGAGTAGAAACAGTGACTTAATAAATTATACGAACCGTAAACAAACTTTTTGTTTATTAAAACGTTTTTATATACTTGGCTTGGTCGGTGTCACGGTCTCCGCAAATTTTGTAATCCATTTTAAAAATAGTTCTAGGCTACCTAGGTACCTGAAATTTTCAGAATAGCTTAGAACTAGCTAACAATACAATATTTAGCTGCTATTATACAGGGTGATTGATTAGTGGGGTGAAGCTCCGTAGATCCGTTATAGTACTGGATAGCGATAAAAGTTACGAACAAAAATTGTAGCCAACTTTGAGCTTCACATTACAAAATTAGTTAGAATATTACAGGGCGTTCGATAACATAGTGGCAGATCAAAGTTTTGTTTTGTTAAATGGAGCGCCCTGTATTTTATTTTATATTCGAAATCTTCTTAACTTCTCCATTACACAAATATAAAGGTTTGGTATGTTATACAGGGTATTTACAAAGTTATAACCAATTTTATATGAAAATCGTAACAAGTTTAACTCCCTGTATAAATAAAAATAAGCACAACGGCAATGGTTTATTGATGCCATATGTTTTTATTTATTGTCAAAATTTTCATAAATGATCATATTGCTTATTTTCTTTACATTGAATACAGGGTGAGTCAAAACGCAAGTAAATTATTTTCTCAGTAATTTTTAATGAAACACCCTGTATTTTATATCACTATCGAAAAGTACCATTACCGTACTTTAATTTTTATATAACATTCCCTATGTCTAAATTTATTAGTTTTCGAGATATTTTCATTTTTCAGAGCAAATTGTTAATTACGGGTCTAAATCTTTCCAAATTTTAGGTAAGCCATGACTCATGACTGAATTGTCTAAAACTGACCATTTACGATTACTGATTATCAATCTGTAATCAAAGTTGGCTACAATTTTTGTTATTAACTTTTATTGCTATTACCATAACAGATCTACGGAGCTTTACCCTACTAATCAATCACCCTTTATGGATAAATCGATTTTTTTATTTCAAACTATTTTAAAAATGTGATTAATGCAATGATATTTTAAAGTACGTTAATTAATCGATATCTACAAATTGATGGTTGGTCAGTGGCATTAGACTGCAGATCGAGAGTTCCCTAGTTTGAACACGGCTGTTGCATATCTTTTTTTAATTTTTTTAATAAATAATTAAAATTTAATATACTTAAAATTCATATTTTATAAGTTAATTATTATATATAAATATTATATATACCATTTTAAACAACCGTGTTATTATAAAAAGTACTTTTTTATACTAGTGTAATTTTTGGAATTATAATTTTAACAGTTAATACACCTACTAAAAATTCATATTTTATTCTTTAGAAACATGTTGTGTCCTGTATATAACAAAACCGTGTTATTATAAAAAGTACTTTTTTATTATAGTGTAATTTTTGGAATTTTAAGCATTTTATATCGTCAAAATATTTTATATTCTCTCCTATAAATAATAATAACGTTTTATTATAAAAAAGTTATTTTTTATAAAAATGTAATTATTTATTTATACTATTATTTATTATAATATTTATAGTCCAGAGAAATAAGATTTTTCTCGTGACACATCCCCCTCCAGGCCGAAACCAAATTTTTTGAGTAGTATGGACATCTATATTAATAACCTTTATGTTTCCTGCAGTCGATTTTGATGATATACATAGTTATAAACAAATAAAGATCAAAAAACGGTAAATTTTCGCTTTTTTCGTCTATCACCAAAAGTTAAGCATTTTCAACAAATTTGAGAGTAAGAAACTCATAAATCGTCTAAAAAATTTCAATATGGCGTTCGCTGAATATGTCTATCCTGATTGGTTGCTTAGAAAATTGCAAAATAAATCATAAATTTTGAGTTTTTATAAATATTCATACCTTATGTAAAAATTAACTTAGAACCTTCTTATTACACGAATTGCTGAGAGTTCTGGTGCTTAAATTATATTTTAAATTTCAAAGCAATTGGTCAAATAGTTTAAAAGTTATTTAATTTTTTTATCACAAATTCATTTTTTTGCAACACTGTAAGTCAGAAAAAAACGAGGTTACAGTAAGACTTCTGACAGTTTATGGAAGAAGAACATTTATACTATTGACTTAATTAAAAATAAATGACAAAAAGTAATTTTAAACAGTGTAAAATTATTTTGCAAAAACACGTCGATTTTTTGCTTATTTATAAACAACTAGAATAACTTTTTAACCGTTACCAGTAGAAAAATTATTTTTTCATATTTGGAAAGACTGAATTTTTATACACATTTAGAAAGAAAAACAATTGTCCTAGGACAATTAGGGACGAAGTTAGCCCCCCCCCCCTATTTTTAATTCACATGTTTTTGCAAAATAATTTTGCAGTATTTAGAATTATTTTTTGTCATTTTTTTAAATTAAATTAATGGTATAAATCTTCTTCTTTCATAAACTATCCAAAGTGTTAGTGTAACTTCATCATTTTCTGACTTATAGCGTTGCAAAAAAAATAATTTGGGATAAACAAATTAAATACCTTTTAAACTATTTGACCAATTGCTTTGAAATTTAGGGTATGATTTAAGCACCAGAAGTCTCATCATTCGCTGTAATAAGAACGTTCTAAGTTAATTTTTACATAAGTTATGAATATTTATAAAAACTCCAAATTTATTATTTATTTTGCAATTTTCTAAGCAACCAATAAGGATAGACATATTTAGCGAACGCCATATTGAAGTTTTTTATACGATTTATGAGTTTCTCACTCTCAAATTTATTTAAAATACTTAACTTTTTGGTTATAGACGTGAAAAGCGAAAATTTACTGTTTTTGGATCTTCATTTGTTTATAACTATGTATATCATCAAAATCGGCTGCAGGAAACATATAGGTTATTAATATAGATGTCCATATTACTCAAAAAAATTGGTTTCGGCCTGGAGGGGGTTGTGTCACCAACAGGATATTTTTTTTTCCTTATTTCCCTGAACTATTATCCGTTTTGTGTGTTACATGGATTAGGAAATACACGAAGGTATGCTCCTTGGTGCCGTGGGATTTCCAACTATCTTGTTTCATTACCTGGTCTTTAAAATGTTTATTGGATTTACCTATCGTATATGTGTGGATAACCCCGAATTAGGCTAATAAACAACTCATATTTATCTGAAATATTAAAATTACTCTATGATATATTTTTATTAAATTAATAACTTAACATCCATTGTAACAAATAACATAATTCGAATATGTTGATAAACAACTTTACAAAATGGATGTTGAATAAAAAACGCTTTTTGGAACTACATAAAGTTTATAAAAAGATTCATTTTGTATAGGTTAAAGCACATATCGGTCTTGAACATAATGAGCATGTTGACATGCTGGCGAAAAAAAGTGTAAAAAAAGGTTTGCCTAATAAACATCCTGTAAGTTTTTGTGATGCAGTCTCTTATATTAAAATGAAATACCTCACAATTTGAAATGCATGTTGGTCAGATCATACTTATGCCAACCCTTCTAGGTACTGTAGTATACAAAAGAAAATACCGAATAGAACGTTGTTCCAGCCATATAATTATTCAAGAAAATACATCACAACTATAACACGTCTTCGTTTTGGTCACGCCTGTTATCTCACACACCTACATAAAATTCGAGTTCTCGAAAATTATCGATGTCCAAATTGTGATAATTTAGATCACATTTTGAATGCCAAAAATATAAGAATGAAACAGATCGATTTATTCAGCAGCTACAATTTTAACCTAATTTTTAACCTATGCCTAACAATTTTAAAGCTAATTGGTTTTCACCAAAGCCCTAAATTCCACACAAAAAAATTTTAAATTAAAGAAAAATACCTAGGCATTACTTTAATCTTCCTCGAGGCACTTACAAGTGGAAAGTTATGTTGCAAAATTTTTCATCAAGTTATCACTGAAAAGGATAAAATGTTAATTTTTTTAACGGCGCGACTGCTCTCGGGTTAATATTGTTGTACCCACACACTTCAGATTTGCTGGAATTGTGCGTATCGAACAAGTTCGACAGACATAATCAAGCTAAAACTGATGAATCCCATCATTTTTGCACGCCAACAAAAACGATAGTTTTCAAGCCACACACTTCCGTTTTGCGTCATTTTTGTTCGAACAGACTTGTCGTCGAAAAAAACTGTCGAGCAATAACCCAATTTGTGGGCCCCTTTATTAGAGAACACCAGCCGCGAAAGGTTAACATACACTCCTTGACTGATTACTTATGTATTTTATTTCAGGTTACATTGTAGGGAACGCAGGTTTGCTGGTGACGTTGACCCAGTTTGCAATCGCATATGGTATTTTAGTTTTTACTGTTATGTCAATTTGTGCTATATCTACAAATGGAGCTGTTGAAGGAGGCGGTGCATATTGTAAGTCCACAATTTTAACCTTCGAAACTTACATACAGTCTGTACAATATAGAATATGACCCGCGTCATAGTACGTGACGTCACATGATACCAACATGAAATATTTAAGTTGTAGGTGTGTTCCTTTTTAGAATCATTTAGCTGAGTACACTGAAATTACAGGCACTAGACTTATTTTATTAGATATATACGCGTAGAAATAATATTGGAAGATTTCTATTAATGTAAATTTAAAGAAACATACACTAACTTGTTTCATTTAATTTGTATAAGTGGAATATAAAGCGTTTTTATAAAGCACACTTGTTTGAATTACACTATAACTGCGATCGAACAAAGGTGACATTTTCACATAATTTGGTAACATTGATTTGACAGTTGCGGTGATGGCACTTCAGATTTGTTTGTATTCATTACTATAAGTATTTGTTTTATTATATTTATTGTTTTTATTATTTACTTTAACGTATAGACCTGGATCCCGCGTACCAAAAAAAAGTTGATCAATAGGAAGCTGAAAATTTGTTAATAGCTTAACGGTGTCTAGTCGGACAAACTGTGATGTATGGGAACACTGGAACATGGGAAGTTTTAATTGTGGAACAGGTTAAAAATTTGGAACGTCAGACTACGAAAACGTTCCATGTATTTTGTCGGACAGAACTTCCAATTGATTTGTTACCATTTCATTAAACTCTCATGCAAAAATCGGACTGGTATTTATCACCAACTGGGCATTTTAGTAGAATAAGTCCGACACGTAGAATATTTCAAATGACAGGAATTATGTTGGTCATACGTAGTAGTCTGATTTTTGCATGAGTGTTTAATGAAAGGGTAACAAATCAATTGGATGTTTTGTCCGACAAAACACATGGGACGTTTTCGTAATCTGACGTTCCAAATTTTTAAACTGTTCCACAATTAAAACTTTCCCTGTTCCAGTGTTCCCGTATATCAAAGTTTGTCCGACTAGACACCGTTAAGCTATTAACAAATTTTCAGCTTGCTATTAATCAACTTTTTTTTGGTACGCGGGATCCAGATCTAGTAAGATTATTACTTAAGAGCAAACACTAGCGATCAACAGGTAGCAACAAACGCGTTCCAAGATTGCGGCTCTAATTTTGAATATTTTGTCGAGATATTTGGCACACATATTCTTAATATAATATAGAATGGCGGTACAGAGCCCAATTTCAGAAATATGTTAGTATGTGGAAATTACTCTATAACTAAATAAAATATTGAAAAAAAGAGCCTGTACCGCCATTAAGAAAGACAAAAAAAATACAATTTCTTCAAATAAACTTTTTTATCCCGTGCCTAGATTTTGTGTCACATTGGAACTACTAAAGATCGATTTTTTTTATAACAAGAAATCGAACGTCACTGACTTGGCAACATTTCGCGCCTATGTGTATAAAAATGATTGTTTTTGATAGTATAAACGTCACTGTCAGTGTCGAATTACCGACGCACTGTTGCTTCACTTTTGAAAGTTCGCAGAACTTTCGCAATCTTGGACCACGTTTGTTGCTACCTCTTGATCGCTACTGTGTGCTCCTAATTCTTGTTTTCTATTTGTAATGATTTTATTTATTTACATTGAATATTAATTTGTTTTGTTGTATACCATATCCGCAATAATTATATATAGTTTAGCTCTCCAGGCCTAGACGACCGATGGCCCGGTTTACTATTCTTTCCAATCTCTTCTACTTGCTGCTTTATTTTTCCAATTTGTGATTTTCAGTTCTTCTATATCTTTTTCAACATCTTTCTTCCATCTGGTTTTCGGTCTACCTTTCTTCTTCTTTCCTCCTATTCCTCCCGTTAGTATTTTTTTGGGAAGTCTCGTGTTTGCCATCCTTTGGATATGTCCCAACCATCTCAGTCTTTGTGATTTTATGATCCCTACTATGTTTGGTTCACCATACATCCTCTCCAGTTCTACATTTGGTCTTCTTATCCACATTCCATTCCATATCTTTTCGCCAAATATTTTTCTTAGAACTTTTCTTTCCCATACTTTAAGCATGGCTTGCTCGGATTTGTTCATCGTCCATGTTTCACTGGCATACAATACTATAGGTTTTATCACTGTATTGTATATTCTTATCTTAGCCCCTCTAGATATGTTCTTATTTCTTAATTCTTGGATTTCTTCTTTTATATTTGGTCTCCTAGTGAATGTCGCTCCTAGATATTGGAATCTCTCTACTTCTTCGAATTCATATATTTTTGCCTCTGTGTTCATTGTCAGATATTGTCCTTGTGTGTATTCTCGTTCTGTCCATTCCATATATTTAGTCTTTTCTTCGTTTATGTATATCCCTTTCTTTCTTCCTATCGCCTCCAGTCTTTTTAGTATTTCTTTTAATTCTTGTTTACTTCTGGCTATCAGTACTATTTCATCAGCGAATGCCAAGCATTGGTGTTTTCGTTGATATACAAGTCCTGTCCTGTTAATTTCGGCTTCTCTGATGACCATTTCAAGAAGGATACATGAACAACAATGATGGCAGTGGGTCTCCTTGTCGTACCCCTTCACCGACCATAAACTTATCTGTTTCCTTTCCATTTATTTTAACCCTGTTCTCTGTTTCTCTGAGTGTAACTTTTACCATCTTTATTAATTTTTCACTAATTCCAATTTCACATAGTGCTTTATATATTTCTTTCCGTTTACCTCTATCAAAAGCTTGTTTAAAGTCAATGAATAGGGCCATTGTAGATTTCCCGTATTCGTAGCTTTCCGTTTGTATCTCACGCAGCAGAAAAAATTTGATCCACCGTGCTGCGTCCCCTTCTGAATCCACATTGATATTCTCCTATGTCATTATCTATCTTTTGTGTTATCTTGTCTTTTACATGTACTGCAAGTATTTTATATGCAACGTTTAGTAGGGCTATTCCCCTGTAATTATGGCATAAACTTGTGTCGCCTTTTTTGTGAATTGGACACA
This sequence comes from Diabrotica virgifera virgifera, assembly GCF_917563875.1. NCBI lineage: Eukaryota > Metazoa > Arthropoda > Insecta > Coleoptera > Chrysomelidae > Diabrotica > Diabrotica virgifera. The sequence continues at coordinate 39,145,400 of NC_065443.1, read as the reverse complement.
GTGTGGCTTCAGTCCATTCTTTTGGTATGTGTTCTTGTTCCCAAATTTCTTTTATCAGCTTTTCCAAATGCTTAATTAGTACTGGTCCTCCATATTTAAACATTTCAGCTGCTACTTCATCCTTACCTGGGCTCTTGTTTTTCTTTAGTTTCTCTATTATTTCTTTTTCATTAGGTGATCTTTCCTGTATTTCTTCTTGATCAATATTTTCATTAGGTTTTTCTTCTTCTGCATATTCTGTTGTGGCAATTTCATTTAGAAGCTCTTCGAAATATTCTCTCCATCTGTTCAGTATTTTTTCGTCGCTTACTAAATTCTTTCCATTTTTGCTTTTATAGTGTACAGGTTTGCTTTGGAACCCCTTTTTCTCATTTTTTTCTCCTTGATATAAGTGTCTGATTTCTCCATTTTTATAGTTTTCTTCTATGCATTTCAATTTATCTTCTTTGTATTTTCTTTTCTTTGCTCTTATGATTCTTTTAGTTCGTTTTCTTTGTTCGTTGTATTTTATCTCCATCTCTGGTGTTTTCACTTGCGTCATTTTGAGTCTTAACTTATTTCTTTCATTCAGTTCTATTTTACATTCCTCATCAAACCATTCTTTGAATCCATCTTTTATATTTCTATTACTGACTTGCGCTACTTTGGTCATACATACGTTTATTTGCGTCCATTTTTGTTCGATGTTTCCATTTTCTGCAATATTTTCCAGTTCCCTAGTGACTAGTCTTTCATATTTACTTTGTTCTTCTTCTGACAGTAGTCTAGTAGGTTTAGTTACTTTGTACGTTTTTTTTCTGTTGGTTTCTAAGAACTGGTATAACCTGTTTCAGTTGTATTCCGACTATAAAGTGATCTGTGTCTGCATCTGGTCCTCTATATGTTCTTATGTTCTTTATACATGTTTCCATGTCTTTTTCGACGAGCACATGATCTATTTGGTTTAAGGTTTTCCCATCTGGTGATCTCCATGTTCCTTGGTATATTCTTTTCTGTTGAAAGTACGTGCTCATAACGATCATGTTTCTTTCTTTTGCAAAATCTATTAAGAAGTGACCATTTTCATTCGTTGTTTCGTGCAGACTATATTTTCCTATGGTGGGTGTATATATTTCTTCTTTTCCTATTTTGGCATTAGCATCACCTAGTACTATTTTTATGTCGTATTTGGGAATATTTTCAAATACTGTACCTATTTGACTATAGAAGTCTTCCTTTATCTCTATGTTTTTCTCTTCAGTCGTTATGTTCAGTGCATGTACGTTTATGAATGTTATTTTTTTGGTATTTTCCACTTATCCTTAGTATGCATATTGTCTCTGAAATTGGTTTAAAGTCAACCGTTAGATCTTTCAGCTTTTTGTTTACTACAAATACTGTGCCTAACATTCTATTTTCGCCTCCGCTATTGAAAAATAAATAGCCATTTATTTCCATTGAGTTTTGGCAATAATTATGAGATATATTTGATTTAAAATGAATTCAAGAATTTTTTGTAATTGGGCAACAATGTCAACTTAGATCTCTGACGTAGATAATGACGTGCAACGGTATCTATATTGTACGGACTGTATACGTCTTAAAAAAATAACGTACAAAACTTTTCAAAATAACTTAGCCACTTCCACAGAATGGTGGTTTATAAAAGAATCAGAACTTCAAAACGCCAAGATCTTTAAAACATTGGTGTTATTAATGGGGGTGGAGTGTTTTAAAATCAAGATTTCAAGCACATTTTTGTGATTTTTTTTATCTATGGTACAAGTATTTAATTTTTAATTAAATAAGCTTATTAAGTACAATTCAAAGAATATTCAAAAAAAAAATTTCAAAAAGGAAAAATATTGAAAAATAGCCAAAGGTGGCAAAATTTTACAGACACCTCCAAAAGAATTGATTTTGCGGTGGACATCAGAACTCGTCACTGGATCATGTGAAACAAAAATCTCAAAAATATTTTATTACCTCATTAGTTTCTCGAAGTAACGCTGTCGAGTTTTTTATTTTAAACGATTTTTGAGTTCCTAGTATCACTCGGAAGTAAAAAAAATCGAAATTCTTGTAAAAATAAGGGGAAAATCAACATATTTATTATTGTTAAATAAAAGTATGAAAACTTAAAAAAAGTATGAAAAGTATGAAAAAGCAGTTTTGAGAAAAACGCGTTTTCTCAAAACTTGTTAGTTCTAAACTCATAAACTAAATTGTTAATTCGTTAAAATTAATTTAAAAATATATCCTAATGGTATTGGAGATTTTGAAAATGTTTATGTACCTATTCATCTGTTTAGAAGTTGATTTTGTTTTAGTAGGAAAAAGCTCCGTGGACATTTAGAGGAAATATCTTTCTTCATTATGTATACGTTGTTAGATCTGAAACGATTTCTGAGGTGGAAATCAAAACGTCAAAAACGTTTTTTCAGTAAAGTTGTGGTTACTTCGCTTTGAATACAGTAGATATTTATCACTGACAACATTTCCTACTAAAAATAAAACAATTTCTAGATGAACACCCTAAACACACGCAAACGTTTTCCTTCGTTCGCATCATTGTGAAACTTAAACTTTTTTTTAGTTATGATAAGCAGGACACTAGGGCCCGAGTTTGGGGGATCAATTGGTACATTATTTTTCTTTGCAAACATTGTTAGCAGTGCTCTTTATATATCTGGTTGCGTGGAAGGTTTAATAGAATTTTTTGGACCCTCAGGTTAGTATTTTAGTTTGTAGAAATATTGATAATTCAAAAATTCTAAATCTTAGAAATTATCTTGTTCTTCAAGTAGTCTGGGCTGATTATCGGAGAATAGCCCATTTTTGGGAAAAGTTATTTACCAGCAATTTAGCTGGAATCGAATCTTATGATTGTATATATTAATAATATAGATATGCAAAGTCCGCAGATAGTGTGCTACTTTTTTTATAAACAAAATGGCGCCCGATAATCGTGTTTTTTTCAATTTTTGCTCTATAACTCCAAAGATTTTAACTTTAGACCAAAAACACCCAAATAAAAATTCACCGCAATTAAATTCTGCATAGAGACGTGTTTTTTCCGATTTACTTCGACGAAAACTTTCCCCGGAAAAAGCGGGTTTTTCCAACAAAATCTTTAATTTTCAACTAAACTTTTAGATAAGTAGTTGTTAATCAATAATTAAATAACTTGGTAACGTAAAAGCCCTTTCCGTATATATTATAATTCCAGAAGCCGATGGAAATTGAATGAACAGTTTAGCAACAATTGAAATGTTAATTAAAAATTTACGGTCGCTATAATAACGACAATAATTATGATGCATAAGAATAACTGTGATTTTTTCATAAAAAGACACTATACCTATCTAATGTACTTTACAGAATTGAAATTGGACTATTTAAGCGGCCTCAGGAATATTTTAAAATTATAAACAATTTTTTGGCTTATAAACAAATAGAATATCTCGGGAAATGTTAAACTAAATTAAATTGTGAAAACGGTATTCGAACGACAGCGGCAGGACGCTTCTTCTAAAAGAAAAAACGTTTAATTATGATGAGTGGTTACTGAGATACAACCGGTCAAAGTTGACCTAAATTTACGGCAAAGATATAAAATAGGATCATAATTTTCAAACCATCACCTTTTTATTTTTGTCCTCTTTCTTCACACCAATTTTCATATCTTTAAAATCCTCATAACATATATTATTATAATAAAAAATATCGAATAATACGTGTGAAAATTGCCAAAAATAGCAAAATTCCAATCAAAAATTAGGTTGGAGAAAATTTAACCCTCAAAGTTCAAAATCGGTATACGTTAAAAAAAATGCATTTTCTCGGCTTCCCATGGAGCAATTTCCTTCATTCTTTTTTTGTTCCCAAGTAACTCGAGTAGAGCCATCGAACTAACGCATTATTAAATGTCAAACTTGCTTTTGTTTTGTTATAATAAATTAATTTATTTATTATAACACAATATTTTAATTTATTTAAATAAAAATTGTTTAAATAATTATACAGCTTTCAAATGAGAATATTTATGTTTTTAACTTTAAAAGGTACACTTGTAGTAAGTTTATCTAAAAAAAAGCCTACAACTTGAAAAAATATGTAATTTTCTGTTCTTATAAATAAATTAATCTATTATAACAAAACAAAAGCAAGTTTGACATTTAATAATGCATTAGTTCGATGGCTCTACTCGAGTTATTTTGCATTTTATTCCTTAGTCTCAGCATCCGTTATGGCTTGCAAATCGTAGAAGCCTCGGAGGTGTTACCAGAGAAGGTTCCCATTGTTTTCAGTCTGGTAGGATGTAGAATGACATTTTTGGATGTTGTTTTATGTGCTATTAGATTGAAAACTTAGGTTTTTGATAGCAGTTGCCGCTAGGGCATCCCTGCCATTTCGTTCGTTGCAATCCATGACTGCACGCCGGGGTTTGTCCTAGTTGGGTCAGAGAGAGCAGCATATGTGCCTCCTGATGAGAGACTAATAAGTTTCGAAACCGGTAGAGGTGCTTGCTGCACTCTCTGATTGGACTGGAATAATGATGCGGCTGTAGTTTCGTGTTGCAACGAAATTGAAAATGGTTATTCATTTTTTATTTATATTTACTCCCATTGCAGTACGAAGGGAACCATTCTCGTTGGGAATTTACCGCGCTGAGCAGATGGGACGTGAATTATAAATTGTAAAATTCCCTCATCTTCCTTAGTCTCAGCATCCGCTATGGCTTGCAAATTGTAGAAGCCTCGGAGGTGTTACCAGAGAAGGTTCCCATTGTTTTCAGTCTGGTAGGATGTAGAATGACATTTTTGGATGTTGTTTTATGTGCTATTAGATTGAAAACTTAGGTTTTTGATAGCAGTTGCCGCTAGGGCATCCCTGCCATTTCGTTCGTTGCAATCTGTGACTGCACGCCGAGGTTTGTCCTAGTTGGGTCAGAGAGAGCAGCATATGTGCCTCCTGATGAGAGACTAATAAGTTTCGAAACCGGTAGAGGTGCTTGCGGCACTCTCTGATTGGACTGGAATAATGATGCGGCTGTAGTTTCGTGTTGCAACGAAATTGAAAATGGTTATTTATTTTTAATATTTTATTAGTTTGCCAAGTTGGACAGCCAGAATTAGTTCGCTTCGGGATACACCACGGGCAGCTCTTGAAGACTGCGAAAAGAAGAAATCTAGGTCAACCGATGGTGGGACCCCCCAAATCGAATTAAATCTAAAGCTATCTTTCCTTATTTTATTTTACTCATATTTGAGTACTGAGGATGCAGTCTGTTGGAATTCTACATAAACGGGCAGGTGATGAATGTATTTTGTAGATTCTCCCATTGTCCGCTATTTATCGGGTTGTATGCTTTATAAATTTATAAAAAGATCAGGCAATAGATCGCCACCAAGGATTCTGCATTCGGACGTATAGAGAATTTTCTCTGTCTCTAGATAGATGTCACTAACGCCTCCGTTCGCATGGAATATTTTATTATTTTGTCTAGTTGGACAGCCAGAATTAGTTCGCTTCGGGATACACCACGTACAGCTCTTGAAGACTGCGAAAAGAAGAAATCTAGGTCAACCGAGGGTGGGACCCCCCGAATCGAATTAAATCTAAAGCTATCTTTCCTTATTTTATTTTACTCATATTTGAGTACTGAGGATGCAGAATTCTGTTGGAATTCTAGATAAACGGGCAGGTGATGAATGTATTTTGTAGATTCTTCCATTGTCCGCTATTTATCGGGTTGTATGCTTTATAAATTTGTAAAAAGCTCAGGCAATAGATCGCCAGCAAGGATTCTGCATTCGGACCTATAGAGAATTTTCTGTCTTTGGATAGATGTCGCTAACACGTCCGTACGCATATAATGTTTTATTATTTTAGCTAGTGAGACAGCCAGATTTAGTTCGCTTCGGGATACACCACAGGCGGCTCTGAAGACTCTTGATACAATAAACTACCCCAGATAATTGAAATAATATTGAAGAATAATATTTCAATCAACTATGAGCTCAATCTCCCAAGTTGTGAGTCCACCTTGTCCTAATCAAAAACATGAACAATAAAAATCCAGAATGGAGCAAATAAAACAATAATCTAACTAATCATGTTTATTTTTCATAAGAGACATAATTAATGCCTGGTTGCACCAACAGATCTTAAGCTCCAGCTTAGCTAAGCTCTACTTATAGATAGGGCCTCCTTGAGTATCACTTACGTTGCATCATAATTTTAGATTCTTACCTTATCAATTATATCTATTATTATATTATGGTATTCTAATTGTTATATATTATAATTATATTATATTAATTCTTATGATATTCTCGACTTAAGCTTAAGATCTGTTGGTGCAACCGGGCATTAGTGATGTATTAAAAGTTATATACAGTTATATTAAAAAAAAAGGGTACAAGTATTAGAAAGGGAAGTTAACGTCATCCTATTTGTGTACAACCGGCTGGGATTTTTGGAGGTTATCAAATGTCATAAGTGATCAAAAATGCAACTCATAGACGTCAAAGACGTTTAATTTGATAGAAGGTTTAACGTTACGTACAATAAAAAATTAATATGCCTCGTCATTTAAGTGAGATTGAAAAGGCTCAAATAATTACGAAAATGGAAGAAGGATGGTCAATTCGTGCGCTAGCAAATTTCTATAATAGAAATTTGAAAACAATCTTCAGAATTAAGCAACGATGGGTCCAACAACAATCATTAAAAAGAAAAGTTGGTTCAGGACGTTCCAAAGTATCCACTCCTCAACAAGATGCTGTTTTAGTTCAATTCTTAAGAGATAATCCATTTGCGACGTCGAAGGATTCAAGGATTCATACGGGATTTCCTGGTGCCCAACCTACTGTAAGCAGAAGGATCAATGAATCTGAATTAAAAAACCGACCAGCTGCTAAAAACCATTAGTAACTGTTGAACATCGGCAAGCAAGAGTAATATTTGCACTAAACTATATTTACCGCAACCCACAATTTTGGAACAACGTCATTTTTACTGATGAAAAGACTTTTCAGTCGACCTATAACGGTCAAATCCGTGTTTATCGACCAGCCAATACTAGGTTTGAAGAACGATATATTCACTTTCATAATAAATCTGGACGTTTTTCTGTAAATGTATGGGGTTGGATTAGTATACATGGACCTGGTGTTTGTTGGCGATTAGAGGGAAGATTTACTGCCGACAATTACATTAACGTTTTGGAACACGTAATGCTCCCTTCTATTGAGCAATTGTATCCTAATAATGCTTTTATATATCAACAAGATAATTGTTCAGTCCACACTGCCCCTGCCGTAAGGAATTGGTTTCAAACGCAAAACCTGGAAGTATTGCCATGGCCTGCGCACAGTCCAGATATAAATCCAATTGAAAACATTTGGGGCATAATTGTTAAAAAAATATATAAAAGAAATTTTATGCCACAAAATTCAGATCAATTGTGGATACAATCTTAGAGTGCTGGGAAGATCTTGATCCAAATATGATATCTAATATAATTCAAAGTAATGCCAAATAGACTAAATAAAGTTATAGAAGCAGACGGTTCTATCACCAAATACTAAATTCTATTTGTAACAGTCATTAAAATTATTCTTTATATAATTGTTGAATAAATGGTTTCGTCTAATTAATGCTCAACGCCAATGATTTATATTTTTATTAACCTGTGACATTTGATAACCTCCAAAAATCCCAGCCGGTTTTACACAAATAGGATGACGTTAACTTCTCTTTCTAATACTTGTACCCTTTTTTTTTAATATAACTGTACAAGACCTTGCCGAAACTTAACAGATCAGAGATTATACTTATTCGATGACACTTGGTATCTGTCTGCGGGTTCTTGGTGTCTTGCTGTTGTTTCTACACTGGCTCTGGCGACGTGGATGTTCTGGCCACCAGGCCTAAAGGTGTTGGTCGGTTGCTAGGTGTCTAGTTGCTATCGCTGCATCGCCGGCGACATTGGGGGCTCCAGTTTCAGGGAGTCTTCCCACGAGGTGAAGGGTTGATCAGTTGGTTTGTATTTGTCCAGAAAACTAGAATACATACAACTATATGAGACACCAAGAAAAAATTAAAGATATCCTTGACATTCAAGAAATAATTCAGAAATGTTGCAGAAAGGCAAGGTTAAACAAAATTAATAGTAATGATTAATATTAGTAGTTAAATAGTTGTGGATCACTACATACATATAGTCCTGTCGCCAGGGGGTACAACGGCCTCCTTAATTCAGATGGACTTACCCAAGTTTTTTTTATATATTTTGACCCGCAGAATACGAATTTTTTGGGTAACAGTTGATCCGGATGTCGATAAGATTGTTATAGACAAAGAACTTGAGGAATTACATAACAGCGATTTCTCGCAAAACAAAACATCTTTTTGTATTTTTTTGGTCATTTTAAGCAAAAAATATTCCTACCAGTTTTTTCGTAGAATGCATAGTTTTCGAGATAACCGCGGTTAAACTTTCAAAAAATCGAAAAATTGTAATTTTTGAACCCGAATAACTTTTGATTAAAAAATAAAGTAGCAATTCTGCTTACCGCATTTGACAGTTTAAGTCAAATTATATCGGTTTTGATTATTTGCATTGCTAAAAATGTATTATTTTATTGTTAAACAAAGCTATAAACACCTAGTATGTGAGTGATGTTTTCAATGATTTCTCATTTAAAATCGAAAGAGTAGGTAGAGTAGCTACGAGTGCAAGCGAGGCAATTTCTACGTAGTATGCGTTAAAACGCATGTATTAGGCACGGGAAACACTATGTGTTTATAGATTAGTTTAACAATAAAAAAATTAATTTTTAGCAATGCAAATAATCAAAACCGATATAATTTGACTTAAACTTTCAAATGCGGTAAGCAGAATTGCTACTTTATTTTTTAATCAAAAGTTATTCGGGTTCAAAAATTGCAATTTTTCGATTTTTTGAAAGTTCAACCGCGGTTATCTCAAAAGCTATGCATTCTACGAAAAAACTTGTAGGAATATTTTTTGCTTAAAATGACCCAAAAAATACAAAAAGATGTTTTGTTTTGCGAAAAATCGCTGTTATGTAATTCCTCAAGTTCTTTGTCTATAACAATCTTATCGACATCCGGATCAACTGTTACCCAAAAAATTCGTGTTCTACGGGTCAAAATATATAAAAAAAACTTGGGTAAGTCCATCTGAATTAAGGATGCCGTTGTACCCCCCCTGGCGACAGGACTAATATGAAAATAATAGATATAATGTGAAATATATGAAAAAACCACCATGAGGTATGAAACTAAAAAGTAAGGTTAGATAGGAACATAAAAAAGATTACGGATACATGCTTAGAAAAATGTGTACAGTTATGTTCAAACACTTACACCAAATAAGAACGTCTCTTTGAAAATGTGGCTATGAGGGTAGACATTGCTTTAAGTAGATTTTAAAATTAAAAGAAAAAATATTCTTCATTTTGACAAAGAGGAAGGGTTTCACTTGACATTGAAAAACTTCATGGGGGCTTAAAATTTGAAACGAGAAACGACAGTGCGATGTTACTGTCATGAACCACAGAACGATTGAATAAGAATCTTCTATGCTGAGGTAGAACAAGAATGTTGAGATCTGCCTATAAATAATGAAAGAGGGCGCCAACCAATTTTTAACAGGGAAACAGGTAAAACAAATATAAGATTATTATTAATGAATTAATAAAGAAGATAAAATAAAATAATTATTTAAGAATAAAATAGGAAAGATGTGACGTTTGTAACGTTACACTCTGAAAAGAAGAATCCTAGGTCAGCCGATGGTGATGGCCCCCGAATCGAATTATATTCAAAGCTGTCTTTCCTTAAAAGAATATATATATATATATATATATATATATATATATATATATATATACTCCTGGACAAAATTAACGCACCACTTTAATTAATCTAAATATTTATAATATAAACACAAAATAAAACTAAGTTACATTGAAATAATAATAAACACCTACAAAAAAGTCCAACATGACTTTATCATGATCTTAATTTGCCTTATTGTTTCTTTAAAAAATTGTTTTTGTCGGAAATGTGTAAATAAGCTAGCATAACTCCATATTGGAAAAAGAAAAAAATCAGTAAAGTAACATAGCAAGATGCATCTGGGTCAACATTAAGACCGTGTAGGCCCTCCTCTACTTCTTAGGACTGCATTTATGCGTCGAGGCATGCTTGATATCAAATGTTCAACAAAATCTTGCGGAATATTCTCCCATTCTTCAATAATGGCTTCAATGAGTTGGTTGTGATTGGCAATAGGGGGTCTACGACTTCGAATCTTCTTTTTTGAGATAGTTGCATAGATGCTGTATAGGATTCATGTCCGGACTGTTAGGTGGCCACTCTAATAATGAAATATCAACATCATTTAGGTAGCCAATAACCTGTCGAGCCACATGAGGACGAGCGTTGTCTTGCATGAATAAAAAATTAGGTCCAAGAAACGGAGCAAAAGGCATTACATGTTCGACAACAATGTTGTCTAAGTAATAATGGGCATTCATAGACCTCGTACGTATGGGGACCAACTCCGTACGAGCTTCAAAACAAATTCCCCTCCAAAACATTTTAGAGCCACCACCAAAAGGTACTTTAGGAGAGATATTGCAGCTGACAAACCTTTCTCCTCGCCTTCGCCAGACACGCTCACGACCATCTGGAGCTTTTAGGCTTACTCTAGTCTCATCGGAGAAAAGAACTCGTTTCCAATCATCGATGGTCCAATTTTGATGCAATCTTGCAAAATTCAATCTCTGAACCCTGTGTTCTCTGGTAAGCAAGGGTTTCTTGGCCGGTTTCTTGTTGCTCAATTCTGCTTCATGTAAACGTCTTCTAACTATTCGAGACGATATCGCGACTTTTCGAACATCTGCTAGTTCATTTTTTAGCAAATTGCTGGTGACTCTCCTATCTTTGAGAGCACGTTGTCTCAAAAAACGATCATCAATTTGATTTGTGAAACGTTTTCGCCCTTGCCCTGGTCTTCAATGGTACGACCCTGTTTCATTATATCGCCTCATCTTGCGACTGATGCTGAAATGATGTCTTCCTAACAAACCTGCAACGTATCGCATTGCATATCCTTCATCTAGGAGATTCGATGCTCACACTGCCTCCTCCATTGACAAATTTCTTTGGCGCTTCATTTTTTTGTTTGATTTTTATGCAAATGAACCTCCAAACATGCATGTGATGAAAAATATCACAATAAAAGCTTGTTTCTCACAAGCGCTTTGCTTTAATCGGCACTTTTTATGAAAAATTTAACTCACTTTTAGTCTAAAATGAAGTTTAATACAAATTATTGTTAAAAAAAAAGACTATTATTAGCTTACATAACAACTTTCACAGTCAAACAAGGTCCATAGGCAACTTGTCGTACAGTAAATTATCAATAAATAAAGATTATTGAGAAAAATATGAGTGGTGCGTTAATTTTGTCCAGGAGTTTATATATATATTTTATGAGATTGTTTTTTTTTCTTTGCGTGCTTTCTTTGTAAATTTTATTTTTTAGGTTATTTGGTAGCTGGTGTCATTGAGAAAGGTAGATGGTATGGATTCCTGTATGGAACTTTATTAAATATTTTAAATCTCTTTATATGCCTCATTGGAGCTTCGATGTTTGCAAAGACTTCTCTATTTATATTGGTGCTGGTGTGCAGCTGCTTGGGAATTACATTTTTCAGTTTTTTCTATGAGGGCTTTTTGGAGGTTCGTTGAAAATTATTATTTGTTAAAATATGTATTAAATTAAATATACTCTACTTGATGGAGGATATCAAATTGTGCTATATAATCTAAGATCCGATATAAAAACGAACTTCACCGATCTGTTTAATAGATAAAATTATGGTAAGATAAAAATTAAACAGACAGTCATGTCTATACAAAAAGAAGGAGAAGAACTTATTAAAATTAACATTATAGGATTTTTCAGGGACTAATTTTTCATTCTGGGTTTAAATTTTTCAGAAATACTTATTAGTTTTCTCAGCATTCGAAAAAAATGAATGCATTTAAAAGCATTGGGGCGAAATTGTGCGCCTACGCTGTTAAGCTGTTCAATATTGGTTTCATATTGAACCTAATACTATAGGTTACTCTTTATTTCTTCCTGATATGCCATTGTGTTAGTAATCGCAGTGAATGTAATATTTTCCATACCTCTTATCTCCACATTATTAACAGATATAAAATATAATTTATTGTTGTTAATTTCGTATTATTTCTATAGGTTCCCATCCCTGATACAAATACATTGATTCAAAATGCCACGATGCCTGTTACGAGAAATTATACTGGGCTTTCTAGTGCTACATTTAATAGCAATTTGTTTCCTCAATATGGACAAGATTATACTGCCAAAGGAGAGCTAACTTCCTTTGCGACAGTATTTGGTGTTTTGTTTTCTGGAGTTACAGGAATCATGGCTGGGGCCAATATGAGCGGTAAGTTATTTATATTTTTGATACTTTGATAATAATTTAGTAATGATATTTATTTAAAGATTCTATTTGAAATTGCTTATTTACTTTTTTGTCTAGTATTGCATTTGATGTTGATTATAAATAACGTAGCTTATTATGATGCACCTAGACCCCGATTGACCGCTGAAGATTCCGGCCTATTTAATGTAATTCGACGTAAACAAACATTTCATTACCTGTTTAAATTAAAAATTAAGCGTTTTGTAATAACAAAATTGCCTTTCCGATGCGACATCTAATCTTTTGGGTATTGCCTCACGACTCATTGATTATAGTTCATAAGTAGTTGCGCCGTCGTGCACTGACGCTATATTTATAATAAGGCAGGTTCAAAAGAAACCTATGCTATATGCTATGCTATCCTATATGGAAACTATAAGTTTTTACAAAAAAGTTATTATTGTCAAAATTGAAGCTAATAAAAAATTAAATAAACTCCTTACTAGAAAAACCTTTCAATGTTAACTAGAAGTGAGTTATAGGTAATTGAATGTATATTTTTTCGGCGAGTACGCAAATCTAAGTATTCAAGCTTAAATAACGGGAAAATGGTGCATTTTATTACATAAACTTATTAAACATTTGTCAAAGTACTTGGAGATGTCTGTCAAGCGAGCCCCCAAACAAGTTCATAGCATTACAATTTATACTCCAAAAATTTTTCAAAATTTATCTTAAAAAATTTTTTCCACAAAATGTTATTGTTTTTTTTTAATAACTCCGTTAGTTTTAAACATATCAGGTTCACTTAAAAACCGTTTGAAAGCTAATTCCAAGGGCTATTAAACCACGTTGTACTTAATCTTTTCAACTCATTACTTTTTTAAAAATAAAAGGTTAAATGGTCTCGGTGACATGGTTCTCGTAGCAAAATTTAAGCTTTAAACGTTTATATCTGGGTTATTTTTACGCTACAGAAATAGTATAACAGGCAAAATACAGATTGGTACAGAAAAAAGTAAAATTTGGTTATGTTACATTTTTTACGTATATTGGCATTTTTGGAGTTATTATCAAAAGAAAATGAAAATTACGATAATTTTAAAAATTCTGATTTTTTTAAATTATATCTTTTTTTAAATATGCATTCTAAACCTGTCAAAATTGTTGAAATCATTACTTATGCTAATATAAAGAAATTATTGTAAGGATCACTTTAAATTTTAATTTCTGTATAAATGGCGTATGTTTTATTTTTCACTTTTTCCTAAAAAATTCGAAAGGGTTCTTTTTCATCATAACTTGCTTAATTTTGGTGCTATTAACTTCTTCTGAAGCTTACTTGATAGGTATCCCAAAGTACTTTGACAAGTGTTTAGCAGATATATTTTATAAAATGCATCGTTGTCCCGTTATTTAAGCTTGAAAAATTATATTTTAGTACTCACCGAAAAAAATGTACATTCAATTACCCCTAACTCACTTGGAATTAACATTAGTTTAGGTATGGAAGTTGGATGTGTATTTAATTTTTTGTTATCTTCAATGTTGGTAATAATAACTTTTTTGTAAAAGCTTATAGTTTTTGAGTTATACGTGAAAAACAGCTTTAAAACATGCATTTTTTTTTTCGAAAGATTGAAATTTTTGATCTTTAATAACTCAAAAAGTATTGATTTATATTAATAACTTTATATAACAAATTTTGCTTAGAATTTGTCCCTATATCGATTGATGGTATCATTTTTAATCAAACGATTTTCACCCCCGAGAAGGGGTGGCATCCACCCCCAGGGTAAATGCGCAAGTTGGTATTATGTCACTTTTGGTACTTGAGGTACCCTCTAACTACTCACCAATTTTCATGAAAATCGATGAAGGTTCAACGAAATCGAAGGTGAAAACCTTCAGTAACTGCACTATAGAGCCTCTTCAAAAATGTGCTCTGGGTACAAATTGAATATCAGCGGTGAAATAATGCACCCTTGTCTCATTCCCCTTAAGATTTTGACCTGATCTTTATATTCTCCATCTATTCGGGCACCGCTGATTGTAAAAAGTTCTTAAAAACGCACTTCTCGTAAAACATTAACCATATTTTATATTTAAGGTGAGCTGAAAAATCCGGGAAAATCCATCCCGAGAGGAACTCTCTCCGCTGTAGGCTTTACGTTCATCATTTACATCTTCATATCCTTTCTAACTACTGGTACCTGCACAAAAGAGCTATTGCAAAACAATTACGTATATATGGCTGGAGTAAGCGCTTTTCCTGCAAGTGTGGCTATTGGATTAATCACCGCTACGTGGTCTGCCAGCCTTAGTAACATCATAGGCGCTTCTAGGGTTGTTGAAGCTCTCTCGAAGGATAGAATTTTTGGTAAGATATTTTTAAGATATATAAATATTACCGTTAAAACCCGACTTCAGTTAAAACCCGAATTAACTAGGAAAAACTAGTTTTAACTATGCGCTTTCGACAATTCTAGTTTTAACTAGTCAAAACTACAGTTGACTGCTAAATTGATTAAAACTAGGAATCCCGAACGAATTTCATTTAAAGTTCAAACTAGTATTTACTGGAATTACTAGCGAATACCAGTTAAAATCGTTGCGAGAAGAGACAGATGCGGTTTGGCTTGTTAGGAGTAGTGTTATAGTGGGCAGTGTGAATAAAATTGTAGTATCCACTTAAAGTACTTGTTTCCTAGCAAAAGCTAACATTTTTGTGAATAATATTAAGTCTTAGCTTAAAGTTATAAGTTTATTCTGTTTGCTTTAAGTATGTTCTGTCTTTTTGTAGTAGAAGCTTATTTAGATGTGAATAAAATACAGCATTTACTGAAATTTTAAACTAACAACTTTGAATTTTTTAAGCCAGGTTATGTGCAGCTTAAAAATTTGTCTTGTATAGAACTTCAATCGAACACATTTAAAAATGGCTCAATTTATGAACATCAGACGTCGAAAATATTATTCTCAACGAAGTGAGTGTCGGGATGAGGAATATCATAATTTATATCGTTTTTCGAGAATTAATGTGGAGTGGTTAGCAGAAAATTTCCTTGAAGACACTGGAGAAACAAGGGGAGGAGCATTAAATCCCAGACAAAAAATGCAGATATTTCTTCGATTTTTAAGTGATCCTGGATTTCAAATTGGAGTTGGAAAAGATGAAGGTGTTCATCGAACAACAGTGAGTAAAACTGTGAAATTTGTTTTGACTAAAATAATTCAAAAATCACATATTTGGTTACGTTTTCCTTTAAATAACATTGCTGAAGCACAACAAGAGTGGAGTGCTAAGTATCAGTTTCCTTGTGCATTTGGTGCTGTTGATTGTACACATATAAGAATTCCGAAACCATCTGAGCATGGAGACGAATACTATAACAGAAAAGGGTACTTTAGCATAAATGTACAAGCAACATGTAATACAAAAGAAGAATTTACTTCCATAGACGCTCAGTGGCCTGGGTCAGTACACGACAGTAGGATACTAAAGAATTTTGCAATTTATGTCGAAATGAATAATATGGTGTTATTAGGTGATTCTGGTTATGGAATCAGACGTTGGCTGATGACGCCATACAGAAATCCCGAAACTAGTGAAGAAATTGCGTTTAACACACTTTTCATGAAAGAAAGAGTCATAATCGAAAGGTGCTTTGGCCAACTGAAGAGAAGGTTTCCAGTTTTGCAATATATGGTTAGCGTAAACCTAGACAGAGTTGCATCTGTTATTATTAGTTGTGCTGTACTTCATAATATATCAAAGTATTTAAATGATCCACTTCCTGTCGATGAAGAAGAAGATATCATGAATGACGAAGAAGAAGAAGAGCAATACAATTTAGAAAATGACGCTGAAAATGTTATGAGAAGGGGACTCCAACGGAGAGAAGAAATCAAACATTTAATTTACCAACTAAACATTTAATTATATAAATTGTTATAGTTATAAATTCAAAATTATATTCAAAAACTGTTTAAACAAATAAAAATATACAGGGTGTGTACCTTAAAAAATATATCATATTTGATAATTTATAACATTGTATATATTTTATCTAAATATAAAGAAGTTGAAATTTCGGGACCTTCGTTTTCGGGACCTTGTTTTTCGGGTAGACTTTGATGTAGCTTGTTCAATAAAAGTTGTTCTCGCTCGATCGGCATGCGCGTAAGTTTTAACTGCTCAAGAAGAATAATTTTGCAGTCTCATCTGTTTCTTGCCCTTCCAGCTTATTTCTTTTTGCTTGTGATGGTGTATTATAAGAGGAAGGAGGAGGAGGTCTGACTAAAACGTGCCTTGTCTTCGCTGGTTTTTGCATTTCTACATTTTCCATTGGCTTCAATCCCGTTGTCGCCGCTCCAGAAATTTTATGCAATGTTGGGTTTTTCTCATCTTTATCTATAATGCCCAGCAATTTTTTTCCCAATCTTTCAAAATAATTTTTTTTATTTCCAGTTGTTTTCATATCTGTTTTCTTTTTTAATTCGTTTTTCATATTTTGAATCTTTTTTTTTCAATTGTTTTACATTAACACTTTTGCCATAAATCGTGGAAATTTCCTTATTTTTTCTTATTAATGGCAACTGTGATTTATCAAATAAAACTTTGTGATTAGATAAAGCCTCTATGAAGCGCAAATTGCCACTTTGTTCTTCACCGACTTCGGATTCAAGAGATTCACTGTCGTACTCGGAACTCAATTTTAACACTTTTACAAACGTGTGTCTGCTAATGTTTGTAATAAATAACTAAATAAACTGAAAAATCTGTTGACAAAAATAGAATACGGCCGGTTTTTATAAGTTTTTTCTAGATTTCTGTTTCCTGTTGTTAGTTTAAACTTAAATTTTTTAAACGTTTATATCAATGTATGTCAACGGAAGAAGAGTAAGGCGAAGAGGGGTCTTGTGTCGAAACCTATATTGCATTCAGAAATGAATAGTCTTTGTCAGCTAGATTTGATCGATATGAAGTCACACAAGTATCACGGCTACAAATTTATTATAGTTTACCATTTAACAAAATTTTTGTTGTTGTGACCACTACAAAGTAAGAGGGCGAAAGAAATTGCTTATCCATTAAAGGATATATTCTTGACTTTTGGCGTACCATGCATTTTACATTCCGATAATGGCTGAGAGTTCGTTAATGCAGTTATAAAATGGCCTGAGGCAAAATTAGTTTATGGAAAACCAAGGCACAGCCAGAGCCAATGTTCAGTCGAGCGAGCTAACCAAGACATCGAGAAAATATTAGCAGCCTGGATGCCAGACAATAACTTAAAAACGCGGTCAAAACGACTCGGGTTCGTACAATTTATGAAAAATAGGGCTTTTCATTCTGGCAGAAAACACTCGCCATATCGTGCTATGTTTGGGATTTCTTGGTTTCCGGAATAATTTCTTAATTTACCAACAGGAATGCATTAAATTATTGGCTTAATACTTGCTTAATACATAATGTTACCTGTTTTACAATGTGTTTTACATTAAAATATGTCACCAAATAAAATATTTATTATTTATTAACCACATAAACACCTGTCAACGCCAACTTCACGTCAGAAATTGTAAACAGTATGTGACGTCAGTTCCGTCCCAGATTAGATGCATGTAAAAGTATACACAGTTAGACCGCTTGGTACTTGCCCATTCTTGGACATTTTATTTTTTCTATATCGGAATTTGACATATCTAAAGAAATGTTTTATCATCTACAAAAGTACCCGAAAATATTTTCTTAAGAATTGCTGCTAGATGTACTGCCATAGGGAAAGGTTAAGGATTTACACGTTGCATATGCAAGAACACTTGCAACACTAATAGATGCTTCTGTAAAAAGGGCCCCTTATGCAACGCTAAATGCCACGATAGCCCAGCCTTGCAGAAACAAATTGTTCCACACAACTTTTTTTATTCTTAAATCCAAAAAGAAGTGGTTAATAATTTATTAGTGTTTTGTTTTTACTATTGTTCAAGTATTCAGATTTAGTTTCTTTTGTGCACGAGTAAATGCACCATTTAAACTATACCGTATTTCAGACATGCGATTAAGTGTACGGATAATAGGACCACTGCAAACTAAATGAGAATTGTGTTGACAACGCTGCCGCTCTCAACGGCAGCGGCTGTGAAAGGTAGTATTAGGCAGATACTTGTAGAGGATTATCGCTGTTAACTGCTGTGAAATATTAAGATAATTTATTTATGATAATTCACAGAATGGCAATCCCGCTTGCAATATACCACCATACTGATTCTAACGTCTGTAATGGAGAATAGTTATTTTACCTTGTGCAGTATTTTACGTTTTAGAGTTGTTATTTACAAATAACCGGGGTAGCAAATTATTTACCGAGTTTTAGTTGAACCTAGAAATTACAGAAAAGTTTAGTAAAAACTAGTTTTGACTGAAATACTGACAATGAACAAGAAAGAACAAAGAATTGTATTTATAAAATACATTGTGAATGCGAACAATTTTATTTAGGTGAAACATCAAGACTATTATACGTTAGAATAAGTGAACATCAGTCTTATATTAAAAATAGAGAATTTGATAGATCTCAAATATGTCAACACGAATGGGATAATGAACATAGAGTTCAGTGGAGAGATTTAAGTATATTCTAATTATGCTAAATGAAACCAATTGTGTCGCAAATTCCTCGGTAGAATGCAGTAGGATGTGGTTACTCATACTGAAAGAGGAAGTCAATAGAAAGAAAATACCATCATTAGTAAGTCAATAACATATGAGTTAGTACATATTTTATATTTTAGTATTACTTATATATCTATGTATTATTAATATTATTTATAATTTAAACAACATATATTTTATATATTAAAGTCAGAATTTGGTATTAATTTTGAGAGTATTCTAAATGTCGGGAAACGACCAAATACTTACAATGTCGGGATAGTATCACGAGGTTTTTTCCTGGGTTTCCCTCGTGATTTACTATGGAATCTCTAACGCGAGAATTTTACTGTCACCGTTGCAATTGGTCGTCTTTTTTAAAGACAGATCACATGCTATGATTTTTTTTGTGGCGGATATTTTTGAGTTGGGGTTGATTTCGTGTAATCGAATGAACTATCTTTCAGTAAAGTCGTCCCAGGAACGCAACTCATAAATATTTGCAATATCATTTTAAAGTTTTCTACTTTAAAATGTATAATATATGTCTGAATTGTCGATATAAATGAGTCAGATTAAATAAATTATTAGAAGAATTTTTTACTAAGCAACAACATTTTTGTTTAATTTAGTAGTTTTTATTTTGACAACGACACCCGATTTGGGCGTCGAAACGTTAATACAATAAATTTTTTCAATTTAATTGTGGCTTATTTCCCATCTAAATAGTTAATTATTTGAAATTAAATTAAAAATTAAAACCACACTCAATAAGAATAGACTTTGTTGTCATTGAATATTAAAGTTATTCAATCATAATTTTAAATTTGTATTAAGACATAATTAACATTGAATTTACAAATTTGAAGATGTTCCTAGTTTTTGTTTAGTACCTCTCATATAAAATACTGTTTTCAGGTCCAATCTTAAACTTTATACCAAAAGGTACATGGAAAGGAAATCCAATAGCAGCAGTGGTGCTCTCAGCAGTACTGGTCCAGTTCATCCTTCTTATCGGTTCTCTTAACATCATCGCCCAATTGAACTCGGTTCTGTTTCTGTTGAGCTATTTGGCTACGAATATAGCCTGCTTGGGACTAGAATTAGCAGGTGCTCCAAACTTCCGTCCGTCGTTTATGTACTTTACGTGGCACACGGCTCTCTTGGCGTTCTTGGGGACGATGATCATGATGTTCGTGATAAGTCCCATCTATGCAGCCAGTAGCATACTGCTGTGTTTGATATTGGTGATCGCTCTGCATCTGTTTTCGCCCTCCAAAGAAGCTCAGTGGGGAAGTATATCACAAGCTTTGATATTTCACCAGGTAAGCTATACTGATTTTATTAATTTATGTTATAAAATATGAACATCTTCTACATATGTTTTTACTCTCGTATCGGGCTTAACAATCACCGCAAATAAAACAAAATGGATAGTGTTCGGAAAAATGAATATCGAAGACTCAGTACTAAAATTAGACCTGGAACTAAATCCTGGAAAGGGTGGAACACTTTAGGGGTAGCTGGATTGACTGCAGGGTTGAAAGTGATGAGGAAATTTCGATCAGAATACAACTTCCACGAAAAAGCTTTATTAACTGGCGCTCTATATTGTGCAGTAGAAGTCTGTCGTTGACCAAACGTCTAAGAGTATTGAATTGCTACGTCTGGTCTGTTTTGTTCTATGGATGTGAAACTTGGACAACAAAAATAAAAAATCTTAATATAATTTAGAAGTGGTCGAGTTGTGGTATTACCGTCGAATGATCATAATCTCGTGAACAGCACACATATCTAATGAACATGTGCTATAGACCATGCACAAAGAGCGAGAAGTGATCAACATCCTAAAAATGAGAAAGGTTCAATACTTCTGTCATATAATGACAGAGAACCTAAATATCGCTTACTCCGGTTGATCATTCAGGGCAAAATCGAAAGAAAACGCTGGATCGGAAGAAGACAACTGTCGACTGCGTAACATTAGACAATGGACAAGTCGAACGGTCGAGGAATTGTTTCATATAGTTGCTGACCCAGCTTGCATTTCATCAGCTTGTTAATACGACGATAGTCAACGCTTGAAAACAAACACGTCACACAAAGATTTTAATAAATCCATTATAATAAAATATCAACTGTACTTTAAAGTGTCTAACTCTGTTAGAGATAACCAGACAAAAATACTTCGAACCGAAGGGAAAAAGGCAGTAAGTGATGGAAAAAGAAGGAAAATGGACTCTATAGAACAAATAAGAGGAAGGAAAAAAATGTACAAAAGCTTATATTTAAAATGCGTTCTATAGGGATATGGAATAAACCTTTTTTGTGAAATGAAGTAAGTCATAAAATAATCATAATATGGAAAACTCATGAAAATAATATTTCAGGGAAGTATTAAATACAAAATAGAAGACAAAACGGAGAATAATGTATATGAACAATATTAATATTTGTAAAATTGTCATATTTGGAACAAATCGATTGTGGGTTGCAAAAGCGTCATTTAGCTTCGTCAAAACTACCCGAATTTTTATAATACCACCTGAAAGATCTTTTAAGTTTACCCGAAATGAACATATGTTTAGTCCAACAGATCTAGGCTTTAGGAATGAATGATAAACTTTACTTAATTTTTACATCACATAATCTGTTAAGACGAGCAAAATTGAAATAGCTGAGACATTTAAAAAAGAAGAACGAGAAAGGAGTACCAAAGATATTGATCAAAAACCACAAAACAGTACTTGTTAAGGTATGTATAGATATGCGCGCCACGCACTTGGCGCCGTTTGTGCGCCGTGCGTTCTTGGCGCCGACAGAAGTTGGATCGTGTGCGCACCGTTTGTGTGTCACTTGAAAACACGTACTAACGCGTACTAATCTAACGAACCCGCCACGAACGCGTACCGCACACACGCAGCGAAGTGTTCGGCGCGCATATCTAAACGTACCTTTACGTTAACACTTCCCTACATACTTTAAGGGAACTTTAAAAATTTCGGGTGTATGCATACAACTGTCATTGGAGATGGATATAAACCAATTATGTTGTATACAGTGCTGGTCAAAAGGTTCCTCCCCCTCTTATCTTTTGAACGGTTATACTTATAATATTATAATAGTGCAATTGAGTGGGTGGAAATAGACGGACGTAGGCTTTTCAAATGGTCATAACAGGTGACGTATTAGTGACAGATGACGTTATAGAGCCACTTTGGCCGATAATTTTAAATGGGACCTTATGGTAAGTGATATCTCGTTTGAAAGTAATGAAAATACCTATTCAATACTAATAATTTTGGTTGGGTTTAAGTTGCTTTTGATGAATAAATTAAATAAATACCAAAATTGTAGGTTCGCATTTAATTAATAAAGATTCAAACGTCCGCCTATGGTTACTTGTCAAAAAAGTTGACGTTGACGTAAAACAAATAGAGAATTGGAAAACGTCAACTTTTTGACCAGTAACCATAGACGGAAGTTTGAATCTTTATTAATTAAAAACGAAACTGTAATTTTATATTTATTTAATTTGTTCATCAAAATTAACGTAAACTCAAACAAAATTAGTATAATTGAATAGGTATTTTCAATGCCTTTCAAACGAGATATCATTTACCATAGGGCCCCATTTAAAATTATCGGTCAAAGTGGCTCTGTAACGTCATCTGTCACTATTACGTCACCTGTTATGACTATTTGAGAAGTCTACGTCCGTTTATTTCCTCCCTTCAAATTTCACTATTATAAATATAACCATTGAAAAGATACGAGGAAGGTGGGGACTTTTGACTAGCACTGTATAATTTTTAAGAAATTATTTACTTATATCTATGATTTATTGTAGGTACGAAAATATTTATTGCTATTGGATTCTCGTAAAGATCATGTAAAGTTTTGGCGTCCACAAGTTCTCCTATTGGTAAACAGTCCACGATCATCCTGTCCTCTCATAGATTTTGTCAACGATCTCAAAAAGGGTGGCTTGTATGTTATAGGTCACGTTGAAACAGGAGAAATGAGCGAAGAAGGCGTTGATCCGACTTTAAATCAGGCACCCCATTGGTTGACGTTAGTTGATCACCTCAAGGTAAGATGGAAGAAAGAAATAAGTCTGGCGCCCACTTATACGGAACAGCCCGCTACGGAACGGACCGTGACGATCGGCATTTTAATATGTGCGTGTATTCAAACGGCTTAGCGCGATGTGCTACGATTCCGTAAAGGAGGCGCTGAGCCATTTGAATACACGAAAATATTAAAATGCCGATCGTCGCGGTCCGTTCCGTATAAGTGGGCGCCTTAATATTATACTGGGTTGGGATAAAGTATGGAACCAAGCTAATATCTTTGAAACGAAAAGAACAATATTTATGAAACTTTGCATGCAAGTACAGTGACGCAAAAGGCATCTGTTGCCATATTTTTTGTTACTATTCCACTTCCGGTTTCACCGGAAATACTCCTAACTTATTTAATTTAAATGGTACACCCTATATATTTTTGCGGATTTTAAAAGAACTTGTTATTTTTAATTCATACATACCAAATTTGGTAGAGAAAATTTGTTAAAAAGTGTCTGTAGATAATTTTTTGTATTAATACAACGTAATAGAAAATAAACGAGTACCATCTATACTGTAGACTAAAATTGTTGTTTACATGCACTGCATGACTTATTTGAATTTAGTATAGTAGGTAAAACTGTTACTGAACTAATTGACAGAAATAAGTTGTATTAAAAATGGTTCATTTAAGTGGAAAAGATCGTATTGAAATATTAATGATAATAGTTTATGGTGAATTTTCATTTTTTGGAAGTGAATTTTCCAAATTGGACGTAGAGGATTCATAGAGTGGCCCGCTCGTTCTCCGGACCTCAACCCGTTAGATTTTTTTCTTTGGGTTATCTAAAATTACGTGTTTACGTTAGGCGACCAACATGCTTGCAGGATTTGAGACAAAGAATAATAATCGATGAATGTGAACTAAAATGTGGAGAAATCTTGCAAAAAGTGGCTCACGAATTTATTTATAGGCTTGCGCGTTGTCAGGAGGTGATCAGCAAGCATTTTCAACATTTGAAATTATTTTTTTTTTATTTTTAATATCATTGGTCTAACGTAAATAAATTAACCTATTTTTTAACTGAAAGTGATTTATTTCTTATTTTAATAGTTTTTTCTTCCAAACTTGGTATGTACGAATTAAAAATAACAAGTTCTTTTAAAATCTGCAAAAATATACAGGGTGTCCCATTTAAAGTAAATAAGTTAAGGGTATTTCCGGTGAAACTGGAAGTGGAGTAGTAACAAAAAATATGGCATCAGATGCCTTTTGCGTCACTGTACTTGCATGCAAAGTTTCATAAATATTGTTCTTTTCGTTTCAAAGATATTTGCTTGGTTCCATACTTTATCCCAACTCTGTATAAAAAGTTATGAAAATAGTATAATACTTACTTCGCGGTAGGTTAAAATTAAACTATATTTTTTATGAAAAATGAAAGGTAGCTTTTATTTTAATTCGTTCAAAGGTGACCACTATCCTCTTAGGTACATTTCACCCTTTTTAGGGGTCATTGGAGAGGCTCTATAGGCTACTCTGAACGAAAAGAAAATAAGCTGTCTCCCAATGCCGAATTATACAAATAAATCGCTTACATACGCTGTAGCGACATCTACTTCAAACAGTTCGAAGTTTTAGATTCGAAGAAAGAACCAAATACTTCTTTCTAATGGGATCAAGTTCTGGTAAACAACCCGAATTCGTGCTTTCTAAACTTGCAATACTATAAACTCGTGCTATAAACTTGCAAATCAAACGAACGATGAATTAAAAGAAAACGAGGAGGATTTTAAGATTACATTTCACTACCTGTCTATTCATCTATTTGTGAACGTATATAAGTTCCAAGTGTCACGACAGAACACCTAGTAGAACGCTTAGCGGAACTATGGTGGGGCGTCGGCCAGTAGGAAGACCAAGAAAGAGGTGGATAGACGAAGTGAGAACCGATGCTAAAAGATATTGAGGGTGGACTGGGGAGGGGAGGGAATGGAAACTGGGGGAGAACAGATAGTACGTTCTTTAAAGGTAAAATATTGCAAAACCTCTAAATTTTAAAGAACCGCTTGGATTGATATGAAATTTGCCATACACATAGCTAACAAGTCCAAGAAAAAAAGTGATATTGTGCCGATGTGTGCTTTTCTCCTAGGGGTGAGTTTCACCCCCTTTTGGGGGTGAAAAATATATGTTCGAAATAAGTCCGGAAATGGATAAAATGACTAATTCTAACCAACCTTTTTTCTATAAAGTTTTTTCACCAAGTTAATACTTTTCGAGTTATTTGCGAGTGAATATGTTAATTTTTCTACAAAATAACAACGTTTTCAAACTGTTTTTCGCAAATAACTCAAAAAGTAAGTATTTGGTCGAAAAAAAATTCTTATCAAAAATATAGCACGCAAAAAAGTGAAAAGCATGGTGTATATATTAGGTCACTATACCTAGTAGAAGCAGAGTTATAGCTAATGATAAATAGGTTCATATTCGTCAAATTCCAAATCGAATATTTTAACGTGCCTGTTTCAGTATGTTTAAACCATCTTTGGACTAATACCAATTAGAAAATTAGTTAGTGAAGATGTCAAGTTTTTAGTCGCTATCTAATTTGTAAACAAAGTTAGTATTTTAAATCTCTCCTATTAAGCTATTTATATAAAAATTGATAATTATTGTCAGAGAAAAAGTAATAAAAAGTTTAAAAATGGTAAAAAGAACGAATTTTGACTGAGTTTCCATTAATTAGTTGCAGCTAATCTAATTTGATTGATTTTTACTTCGAAACCTGGCAAATTAAGGAGTAGAGCGAGATAAAGAAGTCAATCTAAAGTAAAAGCATGTAAAAGTTATCTTGTTCGAAACATTTTGGTGCCGAAACCCGGGACTCGAAGTAATCAAATTAGGTTAGCTGCAACTAATTAATGGAAACTCAGTCAAAATTCGTTCTTTTTACAATTTTTAATCTTTTTATTACTTTTTCTCTCACACTGACAATTATCAATTTTTATATAAATAGCTTAATAGGAGAGACTTAAAATACTAACTTTGTTTACAAATTAGATAGCGACTGAAAAACTATCTAACTTGACATCTGCATTAACTAATTTTCTAATTGGTATTAATCCCAAGAAATGGTTTAAACATACTGAAACAGTGCCATAACCAAAAAACGAAACACTTTTTTGGGGCAAACTCATTTTAACTTTTTTAAAGTGTTTAAAAAATGCTTATTTTGTTTTTTAAAAAAAATTTTTAGCATCAAAAGTAAACAAGTTACGCTCAAAATATAGTTGCTCCCTTTTTTTGGTAAGAAATCTGGAAAATCACCCCCTAATTAGTATTTCAAATAAACTTATTTGTTACCACTTCACAAGTTTTTTACTCACGTATGTATTGATCATATTTATTATGATCTGTAAGTTTCATCGGTTCAAAGTCCTTATTTTTGAAAGAGCTGTAGTTAAAAAGGCTTGAACGAGTCACTTATCACGAGTGTATGCAAATTTAGAAACACCAAATCTTAACCAATTTTTGTCTTACAGAAAAACAAAAAAAATACAAAATATTCAGAAAAGTAAAGCCTACTTTTTTATTGTTTAAGATTTTTGGTATCTCTAACAATTTTTAAGGTATTTTGAAAAAAAGCATTTTTTCAAAATTAAAATTTTTAAAAATTTTACTTTAAAACCAAATTTTTTTAAAAATAAGCACCTTGAATCGATGAGACTTACAGATCATATAAACACAACATAAGTAAAGTAACTTGTGAAGCGGTAACGATTAATTTCATTAATTTCTAATTGGCGGGTGATCTTCCTGATTTTTTTTTTTTTTTTGTCAAAACAAAAGGGACCAACTTTATTTTGAGCGTAACTTGCTTACATTTGATGCTAGAAATTTTTTTTGTAAAAACAGAAATAAAGCTTGTTTTAAACACTTTAAAAAAGTTGTAATGTGTTTTCCCCAAGAATGCTTCATTATTTGGATATTTCACATTGAATTATTCTATTTGGAATTCTTCGAATATGAACCTATCACATTAGAAACTTAACAGAAAATATAGCTTGGTGCGTGAGGTAAACAATCCCTCTATCATAATTCGGGTAATTTTTTGTTGGTAAGGTAGTAAGCTGCATCACAGATACAGTTGAAAGAATAGCCATGGCAAAATGGGCTTGGGCCGGGCATGTTGCCAGATTGACGGATGATAGATGGACCAGAAAGATTCTGGAATGGCGACCAAGACAAGAGGCGTATCGAAGCAGAGGACAACTACCTACAAATGCACGAATGATATACAGCGCATCACCATAAATTGGATGCAAGAAACTGAAGATAGAAATAGGTGGAAAATTTTACAGGAGACCTACGTTCAGAACTGGACAAATATAGGCTAATTGATGAAGGTGTTGGCAAGGTATTAATATTGATGAATTATTTGTCAGTGTACTCATTCAAACTTTATTAGTTCTCGTTGGAATGTAGACCTTCCACCTAATTGATGAACACTTCATTTTTCAATGAACAAAAAAGCATTGAACTGCGCTCTACCTAAGTTCGGTTAAGGGAATTTTGGGCATCATTTTTAGATACATCTACGAAATAATATTGTTGTTAAAGCCTCAAACAAAAGACAAAGGCAAAGAAAATTATGGCGACCTTCCTTATTTTGATTTAACTGTTTTTTTTTTAGGTAAAAGCTTTCATTGAATTAACTGTGGCCAAAACAGTTCGTGAGGGACTACAACATTTGATGAGACTATCTGGTATGGGAGCGATGAAACCAAACACTGTAATTCTTGGATTTTTGGATAATGAAGAATCTCAAGATTTTTTGCGAAGGTAAATTGAAATGCTGACTTTATAAAAATCATCTAAAAACTATAGTTATTCCCAAGTCAAAGTTGTCAATCTAATAACATAAAATAATACATATTAAATTAAAAACCTTATTGGAACTATTTTTCTGATTACACCTCCGTGGCTTCTAAAAATGCAAGCCAAACGGATGCTGGAGCGAAAAGAGGATGGGGGAATTCTACAATTTGCACTTCACAACTCACCTGTCCAGCGCGGAAAAATTCCAACGAAAAATGGACCCTTTTACTCAAATAGAAGTAAACTAATAGAAAAAAGAATGAATTAACATTTTAATTTCGTTGCAAGACGAAACCAAAGCCATCTTATATCTCAGTTCGTTCAGAGTGTTTGTAGCACCTTTCAATTTTGCAACGAAATAAAATGTGTATTCATTTTATTTCTATTAGTTTACTCCTATCTGAATATAAGGGGCAATTTTTCGTTGGATTTTTCCGCATTGGACAGGTGAGTTGTTAATTGCGAATTGTAGAATTCCCTCATCTTCCTTTCGCTCCAGCATCCGTTTGGCTTGCATGTTTAGAAACTACGGAGGTGTAACCAGAAATGTGGTTCCAATAAGGTTTTTAATTTAATATTATTTTATATTTTATTAAATTGAAAACTTTGACTTGTTTCTAGCAGATGTCGCTAAGCCACCCATGTCATTTTGTTCAGTTTGTTCAGAGACAGCTACATATGCTTTATTCACGTTTATTCATTTTTATAGTTATTCGATTTAAATTCTTCTTCGTCCTCTTACTTCAGGCGAGACACGTTTATCTCTGTCTCTTGTTGGTATTGGTCTTACACAATTTCATGAACCTGACTCGCTTATTTTTGTTCTCGTCAATCTAGGATCGTAGTTATGAAATCCGACATTATCGGAAACATTTAATGGTCTACAGTGCGTTCTAATAACAAGACTAGTCATTGCATTGTCAAACGCAATGACTAGTTTGAGACTAGTCACTCACTAGTTTGAGACTAGTCAAACTACACTGACCGGCACAAAAAACGGCCATCCCAAGAAAATGGGTAATATTTGATGTCTTGAATTTCCTAAATCTGTTGTCCGATTTAAGTGATTTTTTTAATATGTTATAGCATTATTGTTGAACAAAATTTCTGTAATAATATTCTTGCTGGACAGGTAAACTATCATTGTATATCGGGTGTACCAATCAAACTGTGTTTTATTCTCAAAGTTCACCACACTTTATGGAATATTGTAGCATTTATAAAATATACTATAGCCTCAGATTTTAATAACATTGTGTTTTTTGATTCATTCGCTTATGTTGAATAATAAAAAAGTTAGGGACTTTAACAACTAGCCATGTTCTTAATTAATACAGGGTGTTTCTAAATAAGTGCGACAAACTTTAAGGGGTAAATGTGCATGAAAAATAATGGCCGTTTGCCTTCTAAACACATGTCCGCAAATGCTTCGTTTCCGAGATACGGGATGTTGAATTATTTTATTACAAACTGACGATTTATTTATTGCTCTAAAACCGGTTGAGATATGAAAATGAAATTTGATATAATTTAAGATACAGTTATTGCATATTTTTTGACATGCAATTTTTTTTTTTTTGTTACAAACGCCATCTGTTTATTTCAAACCATAAACACTAAGCATTTTTGTTGTACAGAATTTTTACATTAAGAGTGATCGCCCAGTGGCTATAACTCTATTGGTTGAGTTACATGCAATTAAGATCATGAATTCCTAACATTACTACCAGAACAGCAGTTTGGTTTTCGGGAAAATCACTCTACTACACAACAAGTCCATCGAATAGTAAATGAAATATCAAAAACTCTCGAAGGAAAGAAATACTGCAACGCTGTATTCCTAGATATCTCACAAGCGTTTGACAAAGTTTGGCACAGAGGTCTGCTTTACAAAGTAAAATTAGCACTATCTAGTAACTATTTCCTCCTAATCAAATCCTACTTATCAAGTAGATATTTCTCAGTAAAATTCAAAGACCAACAATCCAGCCTCTGTCCTATTAACTCCGGAGTTCCGCAAGGTAGTGTTCTCGGGCCGCTGCTGTTCTCACTCTACACAGCCGATATACCAGAGTCTCATAATACTACGATCGCTTCCTTTGCTGATGACGTAGCAATACTAGCGGTAAATGAAGATCACATACAAGCCTCACAAGACCTGCAACACCATCTGGACATACTCAGTGAATGGTACACAAAATGGCGAACAAAAGTAAATAAAACAAAATCATCTCAAATAACGTTTACCAACCGCCACAACACATGCCCACCTGTAAGAATGGAAAATGTACGAATACCAACAGTAACAGACGCTAAATACCTTGGCATCTATCTTGACCAACGTCTTACAGACTAAAAGAAGACAACTAGACTTAAAATTTCGGCAAATGTATTGGCTCCTTGGACGCAGATCAAAACTCAACATCCAAAACAAAATTCTTCTGTACAAAGCAATACTCAAACCTATCTGGTACTACGGACTACACCTCTGGGGCTGTGCAAAGTCAACATCACTGAATATCATCCAAATATTTCAGTCTAAAGTTCTAAGATCAATAGTGGATGCACCATGGTATGTAACTAATCAAACACTTCACGAAGACTTAAATATACCTTTTATCAGAGAAGAAATCCATCGAGCCTCGGAATCACAAAACGAGCGTACCATTCACTATGACAATGAGTTAGTAAGGGAATTATTCCATAATGGCCCTGTCACAAGGAGACTAGATAGAACCTGGCCTCGGGACCTATTTTAAAACTTTAACATAAATAGAATAAGATGAGACATCATTGGAAGTCTCTTCTTCATGCCCAAAAACATGGAACAAATTTACTTGATACTCTTTTAATGATGTAGATTGTAAATAAACATAATTACATAAAAAAATGCAATTAAGAATTTTATATTCTCCATTGGCGCGCATACGGGTAATATTACCCGCATGCACGCCAATGGTGATATAAAATTCTTAAATGTATGTCAAAAAATGCGCAATAACAACCTCTTAAAACCTGCCAAATTGTATTTGCATATCTCAACTGGTTTTTAGAGCAATAAATAATTCGTCAGTTTGTAAGAAAAAATTCAACGTCCCGTATATCGGAAACGAAGCATTTGCGGGCATATGTTTATAAGCAAACGGTCTATATTTTTTTTTGCAGAATTATTCCTTAAAATTTGTCGCACTTATTTAGAAACACCCTGTATTAATGAAGAACATGGCTAGTTGTTAGTACCTAACTTTTTTATTATTCAACATAAGCGAATGAATCAAAAAACAGAATGTTAAGAAAACCTGAGGCTATAGTTGGGTTTTAATGTCAATATTTTATAAATGCTAGAATATTCCACAGGGTATGGTGAACTTTGAGAATAAAACACAGTTTGATTGGTACACCCAGTATACAATGATAATACCTGTCTAGCAACAATTTTATTACAGCAATATTGTTAAAAGATAAGGCTATAAAATATTTTAAAAAATCACTTAAATCGGACAACAGCTTTAGGAAATTCAAGATATCAAAAATTACCCATTTTGTGGGGTGGCCGTTTTTTCTGCCGGTCAGTGTAGTTATTGCACCAGTAAAATACACTTGAGCAAAAAATCGACTAGCTCGATGAATTGTAGTTTATGCTTATAGCCCAATAAATGACCGTTTTGGAGTGTAATTTTCAGGGGCAACTCCAAATTGCATGAAAATTTGGATTTAGGTTCTACTTAACCTCCACTTCAAAGTTGAATTTGTGCCGTTGGTTGCTTTTACTTGGGGGGTGACATTCACCCCTTCTCGAGGGTGAAAAAAAGAGCATTTAAAGTGAGTCCGGAAATGGATAAATTGACTAATTCTAAGCAACTTTTGTTCTATAGAAATTTTTACGTAAGTCAATACTTTTCGAGTTATTTGCGATTGAAAATGTTTATTTTTCGTCAAAAAAACTACGTTTTCAGACGGATTTTTGCAAATAACTCAAAAAGTAAATATTTTATCAAAAAAAATATTAGCAAAGTGTAGCTTATAAAAAAAATCAAAACAAGTCTAAACACACTACTACTACATTGTTTGATTTGCTTGTCTTGATAATGTTAAGAAGAAATGCGTACAATGAGCTTCCCCGTTTAGGATTTTGTCCTCTTCAGGGTTTGAGGTGAATGTATTGTGTTGGCAGTAAAAGCAAACAGTCCGAAAACCACACTGGGGTGAGCGCCGTGTCCTGGTGTTCTTGGATCCTGGGTTATGCCGGACGGTGGTGTCCAGAAGGCTAAGAAGTCAACAGAGAAGAAAGTTTGATGGATTGTTGTTGGTTCCATAGACATTTACGTGTACTGTCCGTGCTTTGCTCTCGACCAATCTCCCTAGAAACCATTGTACAACGACAGGCGAACCTGCGTCCCTCGTCGGCGGTCAGGAGGTGGCTTTGAGTGCAGCGTGGACAGTGAGCGTTCGAGTGGAGAAAATAGTTGCGGCTATTTTCTTGGGACGAACAGGTATAATTGTGCAATGAAGTTGGGAAACCGCAAAAAACCAACTTCTCCCTGTTCGGGGTAGGGAAGAGGAAGTGTTAGAGGTGGGTACGGTAGGCTAACGGGGTAGCCTCAAGGATGTTTTCGTACTCCACCGGGAGTTCGTCAATGCATGTTTGCATTAGAGCGGACGGTACATGAATCTTTTTGCGTTTGGGCTTTCGGTGGAGTACGTGGCCGGAAGATGAACAGGAACATTTGAGAGTTTCTTGTGTGTCGGAAGGGGGGCCGTTGATTACTTTGATTGTGAAGTTCCTGTTCAGAGAGTTTATTCTCTCGGTGATTTTGGGGGTGTTCGAGATGTTATGGATTTCGTTTGAGGGATATCGCCAGTGCTCATAGTTACATCTACGCAAGACTCTACGCTCTGTCCTCACCAACCTCTCTTGTTTTTGTCTCGAGCAAAGAGAGTAGATACAAGATTTGTACTCCATGACGGGTCGGATAAAGGTCTTGTAAGTGTGAATGAGAGTCTTCTTGTGTGTCTTGCCAATTTTTCCCGAGAGAGCGTTGAGAAGTCTGGCCCTGTTCCTTACCCTATCTAAAGTTGCCTTTAGATCTGCGTCCCAGTTGAGAGTCCTGGTAAACAGTACTCCCAAATAGTTCACAGTCGGGCTAACAACAAGCCTTTCTCCCAACAGACTCAGAGGATATTGGTCGTCTTCATTGCGAATGATTCTGTTTGACACAGAAGGGGCGCGAAACACAATTGTTGTTGTTTTGTTCGCGTTCAGCGTGACTCTCCACTTACAACACCATTCGCCGACGCCGTCTAACAGAGCCTGGGCTCTTCTGAAGAGGAGTCTTGGGTTGTATCGAGAGGTAGTTGAGAGCAGGGTCGTGTCGTCTGCATAGAGAAACAGCCGAGTGCCTGGGATATTTTGGTTAGTGATGTCGCTGTTGTAGATGATGTACAACAGCGGCGCTAGGACTGAACCCTGGGGAACTCCAGCTTGTGGAGTGAAGGGGGTGGACTTTTGATCGCCTATTTTAACTCTGACAGTACGGTTGTGGAGGTAGGAGTGTACAATTTTGGTAAATTGCAATGGTAGCCCGATGTCCAGAAGTTTCCGAACAAGCCCGTCGTGCCAGACCTGGTCGAAAGCCTTCTGCACATCCAGAAATGTGGCTATGGCGAATGAACCATCGTTGATGGTTTGAGTGACTTTGGTAGTGAAATCTATTAATGCATGTTTAGTAGATTTACCTGACTGGAATCCATATTGGAATTTTGGTATGATATTGTGGTTTTCGAGAAAGTCATTGAGCCTCTCTTTTAGGATTAGCTCAAGAACTTTACCCAGAGTATTGATTAATGAAATTGGTCTATAGGATTCCACGTCGGTTGGGGGTTTGCCTTTTTTCAAAAGCATGATGGTGTTGGCCACTTTCCAAGGAGTAGGGAAGTGGCTGTTTTTGAGACATGCATTGAATATTTTAGTTAGAAGAGGAATGATACTCTCTGGAAGTTTTTTGAGGCACCTTCGGTTGATGCCATCAGGTCCGGGAGCGCTGTTTTTGCCGATTTGGCAAAAGCTCTCCGTTTCCCTGTCTGTGAGGGGGTCCATGATAGGATCATAGACTGGAATGTAGTGGTTGAGAGTAACATTTACAATGTATTCTGTGTTGAATTTAAATATGCGATCAAAGTTCGGGTTATCTGGAGTTTGAAAATTGTTTTGAAGCGAATTTCTGAATGCTTCGGCTTTCCCTTCTGGGGAGTTTACTATGTGATTGTTGACCAACAGATGGGATGGTTGAGATAGTTTTTGTTTTGTTAGGACTTTGAATTTTTGCCAGAATTTACCTCCGTCTCTGTAATCCAGTTTTGAGGTAGCATCTTCCCACCGGCGAGCCGTTAGGACAGATATTTCCCTCTTTATCCTGGCACAGATCCGGTTGTACTCTGTTTTGATTAGTGGGTTTCTGTTGGCCTTGTATTGACGTAGAAGACGTCGTTTTTGTTGAATTTTGGCAATGATGTATTGTGGAAGTGCCGGTGATGTATATGTTATTTGTTTGAGTGGAATTGCGTGCGTGATCGCCTCAGTGATGAGGTTCTCGATATCGGTTGCACTGGTGTCGATACTATCATTAGTATCGAGTTCGCCTAACATGGGTAGATTTTGTGTGATGAAGTTTTGGAATTCAGTCCAGTTAGCGTGACGATAGTCTCTTATAGATCTTGGAGGGTTTGGTTGTTTTGGAATGAGTATGTCGGTGTCGACAAGAAGAGGTACGTGGTCTGACGTTATTGAATCGCCTATGTGGCATCTATCCCCGAACCGATCCAGAATGTTACTAGTAACTAGGATGTGGTCGACAATAGAGGCCCCATTGGCGTTCAAAAACGTGAATTCAGTGTTGGTGATTCTTGAAATGGGAAGGTCTAGTAGATAATCCGTGAGGCGGATGCCTTCTGGGTTTTGACGGTGATCACCAAACTGTGTGTGTCTACAATTTAGATCTCCCATCAACACAGCTTTGCCGAGCCTCGAAAAGTACTCTAGCAAATGCCTGTTGAGTGGTTGATCCGGGTGTTTGTAGTAAGAGACTATCGTGAGGGTTTCGTTGTTGGGGATATGCACGTCAATTGCCAGGAAGTCCACATCAGGTGGACGAAAATTTTGTGGGAATGTGTGTGTGTTGTGCGGTATTCCGTGTTTCACGAGAATACCATTCCCACGTGAAACCTGACAGCGGCTTCGATGGATGATCGAATATCCTGCGAAGTGTGGATCGTTTTTCGACAGAGTATCTGTGAGTGCGAGGATCTGGATGTTATGCTTCGACAGGATATTCTTGATGAGGGGTCTCTTTTTGGAGAGACCCTGACAGTTGACTGTGCCTAGGGTGAAATCCATAAAGGGAGGGTGTTTAGTGGTTGGAGCGGAATGTCACCGTGACATTGCTCCCGTACCCGTGGACCACTGTCGAGTGGTCGTAGACTTGGCTAATCAGATTAGCCGTGATTGCAGCGATATGTTCACGAAGTTCGGGCAACAAGTTAAGCAGCAGAGCAGTCTGAATCGACAAGATGTTCTTTGTTTCAGTAGGGAGTTCGAAAGGGGGGAATGATCTTTCGATCGTAAGTGGCTGTATTTCGTGTTGGGCGGAGGGGATGGTGTGTCTTTGTGGACACTTGTTGGAATATGCGGGGTGGTCACCACCGCAATTCGGGCATTTGGGTTCCTGCTGTTTGGTGCAGGCACTGGATTTGTGGTTGCCGCCGCAGTGGGGGCAGACGAATGCTTTTTGTGGGCATTCGTCGATGGAATGTCCGTTAATGCAGCATTTGCTGCAATATTTTGGAGTGAGGATTGTAGGGTCGGAGCCATGAGGAAGTTCGGCATTGTAGATTTCACAAAACAAGTAGACAAAACAAGTGTATCAGTAAAGTTTATAAACTGAGTAGAAGCAAAGTTGTAGTCCATGAAAAATACGTTCTTATTCGTCTAATTCCAAATCGAATATTTCAACGTGAAATCACCGAACATTTTAACGTGAAATCACCGAACATTTCAACGTGAAATCACCGAACAATTAAGAAACTTTCGGGAAAAAGTTATTAACATTTTTTAAAGTGTTTAAAAAAGCTTTAGTTTTGTTTGTTAGCATTAAAAATAAATGAGTTACGCTGAAAAAAAAGTTGGCCCCATTTTTTTTTGTAAAAAAAATGTGAAAATCTCCCTCTATTTAGCACCCTAAAAAAATTAATCGTTACCGCTTTACCATTTACTTGTATGTATACTATTTATATCTGTAAGTTTGGCCGGTTTCAAGTGCTTATTTATGAAAAAATTTGGTTTTATAGTAAAAAAAAATTTTGAAAGAATTTCTTTTTTTCAAAATAATTTAAGAAGTATTAGTAACACGAAAAATCTCAAAGAGTCAAGAATGTAGGTTTTGCTGTTAAAAATATGCTAGTTTAATTTTTTTTTCCTGTAAGACAAAAAATGGTTAAGATATGGCTATTCAAAGTTTGCATACACTCGTGTTTAGTGATTCGTTCAAGTCCTTTCAACTATAACCCTTTCAAAAATAAGCACTTCAAACCGGTGAAACTGACAGATCATATAAAAATAGATAAGTAAATTAAATTGTTTGTAAAGCAGTAACGAGTAATTTTATTTTGGGAGCTAAACACCGTGAGATTTTTATGATTTTTTACCAAAAAAATGGACCAACTTTATTTTGTGCGTAACTCGCTTATTTTTATTGCTAGAAACTTTTATAAACAATTAAAGTAAACCTTTTTTATACACTTTAAAAGAGTTTAAATGGGGTTTTTCCGAAAAGTGCTTTATATTTTGGTTATTTTACGATGAAATATTCAATTTGGAATTGGACGAATAAAAACGTATTTTTCATGAGCTATAAATTTGCTTTTGCTGGATCTATAAACTTTACGAGTACACAGCTCTTTTCGTTGTTTACTAAGAATATTTTTTGATCAAATATTTACTTTTTGAGTAATTTGCGAAAAAAACGTCTGAAAACGTAGTTTTTTTGTTGAAAAATAAACATTTTCAATTGCAAATAAGTCGAAAAGTATTGATTTACATAAAAAAAACTTTATAGAATGAAAGTTGCTGATAAATCAGTCAATTTATCCATTTCCGGGCTTACCTTGAAGGTATGTTTTTTCACCTCCGAGAAGGGGTAACTGTCACGCCCCAAGTAATAGCAACCAACGGCACAAATTCAACTTTGAAGTGGAGGGTAAGTAGAACCTATATTCAAATTTTCATGCAATTCGGAGTTGCCCCTGAAAATTACACAGTATCGCCGTATTTCCCGTTCGTTTACTGGGCTATTAGTAAGTTCGTGCTGTCTGTTTTGAATTAAAATATCTAATGCAAAAAATATTGTCTATTATAGAGCTTCCAAAAAATAATTGTTATATTCAAATTGGCAACGTGTTGTAAAGTTTGCCTACTTCTGTATGGCATAGTAGACCAGGGCGCATCTGTAAAAATATTAGTACATTTGGACGTTGAGAGCTGACTCAAATTTTTTTGAAGAAATTGCTTGAAAATAACTCAAATAATGGTATTTGAGTTATCCTCCCTCTCAAAAAGGTCCGGAACATTGTTTAAATAATCAAAATGTCAAAAAATTAAGGAAGAATTCGATTTGTTTATTCGTTTTTTGATTATAACTTTAAAACTATTCATTTCCGAGAAACGTTGTACTGACATAAAAGATGCGTAATTAAATTTCCTACAATATAGAATTGGTTAACAATTTAAAAAAATAGTCACCCATGTTGCAAAATAGCAATAATTGCGAAAAAAACATACAAAAACAAGTATTCGCATTTTACGTTTTTCAACCATTTATGCTACACTTGGGACCTTCATATTTCACCCAGAAAAACTTTATCATACAGTAAAACAATACTGTAAATTTCATTAAGATCGGTTCAACAGATTTTGCAAAATAAATTTTGCAATCCAGCTTTCGCAAAAAAATTTATTTTTTCAAAATGTTACAGGACTAAAAATAAAGCAGATAGCAAGTTGAAATTTTTTTTGCGTATAGAAGTGTACTGTACCTTTCATTTGCAATTTGTAAAATTAAAATCGATTAACTACCACGGCGTCAGGAATTGTTTTAAATAAACATTAATTATTGGTGCTACGCGCAGGACAGAGGATAGTTTGCTCTGATTGGGCATTCCAATGACCTTTGATAATGATTGATACATTTTAATTTTTATTACATTTCGATATAAATAAATAAATTTGTTTATTGCAAAATAAAAATAAATACTGTATCCTTTGGAAATACCACTTTTTAAAGCAAAAACTTTCTTTGTTCATAAATTTTAACTTAGTGAATAAAAGTTTATTATTTTTAAACATATGCAATTTTTTAAACAATATTTCACAAACAATAATAAAATTAGTTTGATTTTTGTGGAATTAAAATATTAAAATACAACAAAATATAGAGTAAGAAAATAATATATTAGATAAAGATTCGAAGAAATTTTGGTGGAAATCAACTTGTGTGAATCGAACACCGCTGTCTTGCGCGTAGCACCAAAAATTAATGTTTATTTAAAAAATTTCCTGGCGCCGTGGTAATTAATCGATTTTAATTTTGCAAATTGCAAATGAAAGGTACAGTACACTTCTATAAGCAAAAAAAAATTCAACTTGCTATCTGCTTTATTTTCAGTCCTGCAACATTTAAAAAAAAAATGAATTTTTTTGCGAAAGCTGGATTGCAAAATTTATTTTGCAAAATCTATTAAACCGATCTTAATGAAATTTACAGTACTGTTTTACTATATCATAAAGTTTTTCTGGGTAAATGCTATATACAATTCTATATTGTAGGTAATTTAATTACGCAACTTTTATGTCAGTACAACTTTTCTCATAAATGAATAGTTTTAAAGTTATAATCAAAAAACCAATAAAAAAATCGAATTTTTCCTTCATATTTTGACATTTTGATTATTTAAACAATGTTCCGGACCATTTTGGGTGGGAGGATAACTCAAATATTATTATTTGAGTTATTTTCAAGCAATTTCTGCAAAAAAATTTGAGTCACCTGTCAACGCCCATCTCAAAACAGATGCCCCTGGACTATAAGAAATACAGCAAACATTGTAGCGGGCATGTTCTATGCAATTTAGACCTCGATGAATTTGCCGGTGGTCGTCTCAGTCGCTTTTCAAACGTTGACGTGTGTTTACACTTCGAATTGCAGTAACTGAATATTTTATAAATGGATACTTCACCAGTGAAAGAGGCAGTCTGCAGTCTCAAGGGCTTACCTTCCATACCAGGAGACCGGTAGCTATAGTCGACGACCAGGTTTTGGTCGGCGACCTGTAGTGCCAGAACGAGATGATCGATTCATTGTCCTGAATGCCTTCCGTAATCGGAGCGTGACAAGAGTTTAGTTTCGACTCTTCGTTTAGAGCTTTATTGTTTGACTTCGATCATAGAACCAACCCATTATAATTCAGTTTTATTCTGGTTCGATTTAAACTACTAAATATTGAAATGTTGAATGGGTTGCATGTGAGAGTTCATTTTAAATGAAGTAAAAGACAGACGTACTCTCAATCATTTATTGTAACTTCCGACGACCGGTTTCGCTCTCTAAACTATGCAGAGCATCTTCAGGTCAACGGTTACAAGTCACTAAATGATTCGGATACAAGGAGCTACTACCTCAGTATTCATTAACATGTTTCTGCTTAAGTTATGCTAATGGTATATGGTGGAATGGACGGAGAATGTTGCAAAGGTAAACAAGTTTATGGGATTTGGGAATTCTTGAGGGTGAAGAGATAGTTGGTGAAAAACAACCAACAAATCTGTGCCTGTTATTATGTTTGTGAAGTAAAATACAGTGAATGTCATATACAATTTTTTTTTAAATGTGATGGTTTTAAAGATTTTTATTTCTATTTATTAAAAGATTTTGTTTTTGAAGATATTCTTCTTTAGCGGCGAATCGATTGAGGGTAAAATTGTACATAGATCTGCGCGCCTGCGCACACTGACAGTATGTAGTTCTGACAGTATGTAGTTCATTTCTAATCTTTCAAGATAGGTATGTATGTATCTGTAACCGTGCAAATAAGTCATTAAAGGAATATATTAGTGATTTTAGGAATTGTATTATTTATTATATTTCTTGTGTTTTTGGATTTGTGTTTCTCTGTAGTAAAATAATAAAATATTATTTAAGCATAACATTTTTACACTATATGTCGCCGTGTTGTGTAATTATATCCGAAACTTACATGACAATTCCTAGGGCCTCGCTGGAGTAGTGGGTAATGCGTTAGCTCTGAGATTGGAATGACGCGGGTTCAATTCCTGGGCGATTCATATTTTTTTTTTATTTTTTGGTTGTTTTAATAAAAAATTTTTGAAAGTGGTAGATAAGAAAGTTAGTTTGATTTTTAAATAAAATACAAATAACCTTTTAAGTATATTTACTTCGTTTTAATTACCTATTATATAATAGAAGAATATCTTCTTACGTGCGTACAAAGTACACACACATTCTTTTTTATTTATATTTATTAAAAGACTTCTATTTATTAGTATATGTGTTAGTGTAAGATTGACAACGTTTGGATCAAAACGGGTCGAATATTTAATATGTATGTTAGATGTGGATGTGCAGCTGTAACCTAAATTGTTAAGGTCAGTACTTCTTGATGTTTTAATGAGAGGAGTAGTGGTCGTATAAGGGATGACAAATCGGAAAACTTAAAAATTGTAGCTAAAATATTAAATTAGCAGTCATATAATAAAAACAGTAATAAATGTGAATTGATAGACAACAATGTAGGTACATGAAACTGAGATATAAAATTAAAGGGTGGAGAATTGGAGTAGAAAGAAAAGATAGGAATTAAAATTCAGTTGAAAGTAATGATTGTAAATTGAGACTATGTTTTAATGATGTAAGCAGTGAAGAAATGGTAATAAACTATTGAATCAGATAAAAGAAAGGAATAGTAATAAATAAATTATATTTTGGGGGTATACCTACATTGTGTTTTAAAAATTCGTCAATAAATAAATAAGTAAATTCACATCAAAATTAAAATAAAACAAAACACACAGGACACAGGACGATACAACAAATAATATGGGAATTTAAGATTGGTCAGGAGCACTGCATTTGTTTAACTGGTTAGCACATTTAGTGACTTGTAACCGTTGACCTGAAGATGCTCTGCATACTTTAGAGAGCGAAACCGGTGGTCGGAAGTTACAATAAATGATTGAGAGTACGTCTGTCTTTTACTTCATTTACTAAATATTGTTTTGTTTTCAGTACTGACTCAATTTATCAAAATCATGACTTTGAAAACGACGTGTTCCCTCTCAAGACACAAAGTACGGTGCAACCTTTAGAATATGTCCAGATGATGCGAGATGTGCTTAGGATGAATAAAAATTTGTGCTTATGTAGAAATTTTGTTAGACTGAGAAAAGACGCAAGAAGGTAATATAATCTTATATACTTATTTCAGTTTCACCAGTCTTGGAGCTGGGATGGTTGTTTATAATTTAATAGCTAATTTAAAATTTCACTGCAGTCCATGGCTGCGGTAGAGGTTATCAAAGTTAATAATCAGCCTCCATCCTGAACACAACTCATACAGAGAAATGAGAAGTCTCAGATCTAAACAATAAATTTGAAAATTATCTTGGAACCACTTTCTGGTAACATCCTTAATCTTAGCCTTTTACAATTTGTAAGGCAAGGAGACGACGAATAAAGAAGACGAAAGGGACTCTACAATATGCAGTCACATTATGTCTATTCGTTTAGGAAAATTCCAACGAAAGTTGATTCCGTGTACTCAAAATATGAGTAAAATGAAAAACAGCTTATCGACGGTTAAACTGCAAAACCTCGTAAGTCGATTTTTGGTCCATTATTACTTTCATACTTTGTTTGTTTATACTTTTACATATCTTTTAAACTACAAAAGCTTGTAGGCTATTGATTATATATTTTAACTACGGGAACTACAACGTTAACGGGATTTTATTGTTTCATATAGTCAATGGACCTCTAGATATGAAAAAACCGCGGAGTGCTACCATCTAAAGGGGTGCGTTTTTGAGAAAGGGGTGAATTAGTCCCTAGGCACAGGGCGAATTAGTGCGAGTTATATGCACTTTTGGTGCAAACACGTCTACAGAAAAATTGTTCCAGGTTAAATGTACTATGGAAATATCACATTTTAAAGTCAAAAATACTTTTTTTTACAAAAATATATCCAAAAGAAAAGCAAGAAAAAAACACGAAAGATAGCAATTTTGTTTTTTGCCCCATAACTTTTTTCCACGGGTATATAGGTATAAGCATTGCTTCACAGAAAAAATGCTTCCATCCTTCCTCTTTAAAATGGCGTTTGGTAAAAGTCCCTGTAATTTATAGTTTCGAAAATATGATTTTTCAAATTTCGCCACTCACAGCGATTTTGGGACATTTGCCTTCTTACTTCGCAAACATTGTTCTGTAACTTTTTTCTACGCATCTCTAGGTATATGCAATGGTACATTTAGTAGAAAGATCTGGTCTATTGTATAAGGTTGTATGATTATTTTTAAGCAAGATATAGTTTTTCAAAATTTTATACTTTTAATGATTTTGGATAATATATTTTAAGATTATTTTTAAATGTCTCATTATAACTTTTTTATTGTATATTTAGGTATATATATATATATATATATATATATATATATATATATATATATATATATATATATATGTTAAATCACTAACTTCTTAATTGACTTTTTAAAAAAGATTTATTTCACAAATTACACTTATACTTTGTTCTATGATAAATTGAAGTAAATAAAATTATATAATGCAAATATGTTACTAGCGAGAAACTAAAATGACGAGTGAAAAATAAAGTTAAAGTTCTAAATTTATAACCTTCCTACAAAATGTGGAATC
The DNA here is from genome assembly GCF_917563875.1 of Diabrotica virgifera virgifera. Classification (NCBI taxonomy): domain Eukaryota; kingdom Metazoa; phylum Arthropoda; class Insecta; order Coleoptera; family Chrysomelidae; genus Diabrotica; species Diabrotica virgifera. Next base: position 39,102,315 of record NC_065443.1, on the reverse strand, counting down.
GGCGTTTCCCACGAAAGGCCAGCTTTGGTCAGAGGTTGATGTCCATGCATGGTCAGCTATCTCTATGGGAACGCTTGCTGAAAGGATGATGAAATAGGAACTGATATTGCGAAACCAAAGAGCCGGTAACCCTTGAGTGGTTCAAGGTGACTATTTTCACATATAACAGCTCCCCTCATTAGTGAAAAGTCGATGCCTTGCTTCGACTTTTAAAGTTCGATTGGGGTTTCTGATATTTCTTCCTTTTCTGGGCTTACGTCTGGTCTTCTTTTAAAGGTTAATCCTTTAAGTTTCTGTTTAATGGAACTGCTGCGATTTGGTGAAGGTGGAGGCGAGTCCTGCGGATAGTTCATGGCAAGTCTTGGAAATCTTTTGCGTCTACATTTGCAGAAGATGTATACAAAAACTAGAATGATAATTAATGATAAAGACAATATAGTGAACCAAGGCAAATGTTCTTCGATGAATGGTTGGTTCATGATTCGGTCGAGTTCTTCTGAATATTGGTCCAGCTTGTGTTGTGCAATGTTTAAATCGTCTGTATTGATCTTGTTAAGTTTTAATGGTTTCAAATTTGGTATGTGGTTTCTTCCTTCGAAATGGTCACAACATCTGTATGGGACAATAACTGGATGACTTCTGTAGGTTATATTTGGATATTTTTCGATTTGATCTCTGGCGTGGACTCTGGTACTTCCAATAAATGCTGTACATTCAGGTAGTAATCTTAGAATTGTGTTTACTTTGATTGTCTGTGTACTGATGTCTTTTCTTGCACACTTAATTGTAATTGGTAATGGATCGGATACTGTTATTAACCATAAATTTCGGTCAATTTCTTGCACATTGTAATCTTGTGCTAAAAATGTTGACATCTGACAAGTTTTTGGTAGAACGCTAACTGGTTTCAATAACTGGGCTTCACAGATAGTATCGCTGTCTATTGGATAGGGAAGAATATCTGTGCACATTTTTTGGTTTGGACTAATTGATTTGCATTCTTCTGTGTTTCGGGGTAATACATATGAAATTGAATCATCATCTCGCGCTATATACTTATGTATTGTAGAAAGTGTATGAAAAAGACCAGTTTGATTATCTAATATTGGTATCGAATATAAGTGGTATAAGGTATAGATTTCGGGGTCGACTAGTGGGATTTCTAGGACGAATACAATTTTTGAATCCAGTTGATATGCTTGAAGCTTTATTATATCAATATACTGGGCTATATTTGAGGTATAGATGGGTAATGGTAATACATTATTTTGTAAAGATTGTGAGATAATCTTCAATGAATCTAGTAAATCATTGGGAGAAATAATTGAACTGTGTAAAATTTGCAATCGAGAAAAAGTGATGGCATTCAAAATGTCATTGAGATAATTTTCTAAAAATATGTAGCTTTCCATTAACGATTCACACAAATTTAAGGTTTGTAATTGTGCACGGTAAAATGAGATATCGTCAGCAATGTCTATAAGAGTAGTTTCGATATCGTGTAGGTCTTTGTTAAAAGTTTGTTCGTCTATTTGTAATTTTTGGATAGTGGTGTTAAAAGATTTTATGACAGAAGTTGTAACAGAGATTTGATTTTTTAAGAGTGCTTCTATTTGATTTTCATCTCTAGTGATCCTATTTATACATTGATTGAAATATTCACCGTCTGATGCGTCTAAATTTCCACTAATAGATTTCCATAAGGTTCCAATACCATTGATTAATCCTCGTTTTTGGCGTGGATTATAGGCTCGTGTGTCGGCAATTACTTCTCTATATTTTAAATTTACGGAATTTGAAATTTGTCTTATCAAACTAATATGTGTTTGTACCTCAGATTGAAATGCAAGTTTCCTTGGTGTATCGGCATTTGTAAATTTATCTAGCAAGTTTTCTAAAATTTTGTCGTTGTTGGATATAGCAGTTTTTATAGGGAGCAATTCCTTGTAAACAAGTAATGTCCATTTATCATTAGATATTCGAATGGTACCTTTTTCGTGATAGAAGATTCCGACTGTATTATTTATGGGAGAGAGGTGAAATTGGGAGTAGGCGACTGAAAGTAGTCCATAGAATCTGTAAAGAAGAAATTTATTCAAAGTATGGTTTTAGTCTGTCAAAATTTACTTTAGAAGTTTGATTCGTTTGGGGATTTAGGATAATGGCAGAATTTGTAAATAATTCTTGAATTTGAAAAGGTCCATTAAATAAATTTTCAGATTTTGATTTTATTTGGGATTCTTTTACGTATACCTTGTCACCAATTTTAAAGTCAGGGCGTTGTGATGAAATATTTTCATCAAATCTTACTTTAGCTTTTTCTTTTGCTCTTTCTGTCTTCTCTCTGGCTACTTTATAAAAGTATTCCATACGGTTATTAAGGTCTCTAACGTATTTGCTAATTAGGCTTTTTTGATTATATAGTGTTTCTGGTGGTCGTCCTGCAGTGTGTCCAAAGACTAGTTCGTACGGCGTGAAACCGTGTGTTTTGTTTTTTGTATTATTGTAACATATCACTGCATAAGGGAGGATCACGAATGGGTGATCATTGGGATTTTCGGATTTATTTGCTCGGATCATTTCTGATAGTGTGGCATGGAATCTTTCTACAGATCCATTGGATTGTGGATGACTTACACTAGAAAATGTTAATTTTATTTCATAGAGGTTGCATAGATCTTTAATTATGGCATTTTCGAATTCTCGACCACAGTCACAATGTATTCTTAAGGGTGTTCCGTAATGTTGGAAAAATAAAAGGAGTGTACTCGCTACGGTGACTGCTTTCTTATCGGTTAAAGGGTATGCTTGAGTAAATTTAGTTAGTTCATCTCTAATGGTTAATGCATAGTTTCTAGTGGGATATTCAAATATGTCTATGTTGATTCTTTCAAATGGCGTTTTCGGAGTTTCCGTTATAACTAACGGTCCACTTAGATTTTTTCTGTAAATTTTAACCTTTTGGCAAATTTCACAGGCTTTTATATATTTTTCGACATCTTTTGCTAAGTTTTTCCAATTATATTTTTCTTTTATACGTCTAACAGTTTCGTTTATTCCTCTGTGCAAGTTATTCTTGCCACAATGGTAATGTTCTAGGATTTGTGGGGTTTCGTCTTCACTTGCCTGTTTAATTACATTTTGGCAGATTTTTAATTTAAGTTCTTTGTCTGCAAATATGTAGGAAAATATTTCTAAGATGGGAAGTTCGAGATTATTTTCTATGCAATAGGTCTTTGATTCGTCAAATTGTTCCTGGTTCGCATAAAGTATGAGAAATAAGTACGACATTACTCTTTGTGGATCGAAAGGTAATGGGATAATGAAATATTTTCGATCTTTTACGGTTTTACTAGATACGATATTGATCCTTCGGTTACTGTATTCTATATTTTCTTCGAATATGTCATTCATAATTTTTTCGTGCAGGTCCTCAAGTTTGTTCTGCCAGAAAAAGGTGACGATATTCTTGTGAGATTTGTCTAACAGTTCTGCATTTGACGTTTCTATTTTGGAGTAATCGATAATGGATTTTGTTCTATATAATTCAAGAAACTTTTCGAATTCTTCGGACATCTTTTCTATTCCTTCTTCTGTGTTCTCTTTTTCTTCTTCGTCTTCTTGGATCTCTGTTTCATCTTTGTTGGATGCGTGCAGGGCAAGTTTTGATTGAAAGTCTGCACAGTCCTTAAAATGGTTTATTTTTATTCGTGAGAGTGCATCTGCGTTTCTATTGATTTTTCCTGAACGGTGCTCTATTTTGTAATTATATTCTTCAAGTTTTAGGCGCCAACGTGCTAGGCGGCTTCCTGGGTCTTTAATTGAAAATAGCCATGTAAGAGGTCGATGATCAGTAATAAGAGTAAACTTGCGACCGAAAAGATATGGTCTGAAATGTTTTACTGCCCATACTATGGCTAGCAATTCTCTTTCTATTGTGGAATATTTGGTTTCTGCACTGCATAATGTTCTTGAGGCATAAGCGATTGGCAGATCTTTTCCTAATGGGCCTTGTGACAAAACGGCTCCAATTGCGAAAGCACTAGCGTCAGTAGTGAGTAAAAAGGGTTCTTCAAAATTTGGATATATGAGAATTGGGTCTGTCATTAGAATATTTTTAAGATCGTTGAATGCTTCTTTACATTCTGCATTAAAAACAAAAGGGACATCTTTTTGAAGTAATTTAGTCAGTGGTTTGGAAATTTTGGCAAAATTCGGTATAAATCTACGGTAGTAACCTACTAAGCCTAAAAATGATTTTATTTCTTTAGTTGTCTTGGGTTCTGGGAAACTTTTTATGCATGATACTTTGTCAGGATTTGTTTTTACTCCATGTTCTGTTACGATGTGTCCTAAGTATGCGACTTCTTTTCTTAAGAATTCACATTTATCTGGTTGTATCTTCAGATTTGCCTTCCTTAATCTTTTAAATACTTCTGTCAGTCGTGATATGTGCTCGTGAATGGTGGCTGAATAGATGATTATATCGTCCATATATACTAAACATCTTTCGTTCTGAATTCCTAGGAGAATGTTATCCATTACTCGTTGAAAGGTGGAAGGAGCATTCCTTAATCCGAAAGGCATACGAACAAATTCGTAATGTCCGTTGTCAACTGAAAAGGCTGTTTTTTGGATATCTTTTGGATCAATTTCAATTTGGTGGAATCCGGACGCCAAATCTAATGTTGTAAAGTACTGACATTTTCCAAGTTGGTCCAATAATTCTGAAATTTGTGGAAGTGGATAACGGTCTTCTGTTGTAACTTCATTAAGTTTACGATAGTCAATAACGACTCTCCATTTCTGTTTGCCGGATGCGTCAAGTTTTTTGGGTACCACCCACACTGGACTCGACCAGGCACTTACTGAATGCCGAATTATTCCTTGTTCTAGCATTTTTTTGGTTTGTGTCTTGACTTCTTCTTTGTGAACCTGCGGATATCTGTAAGATTTCGTGTATATCGGTTTCGCGTTGTTCGTTTCGATTGCATGTTTAATTTCGTTCGTGAATGTCAGCTTGTCACCTTCTACGTAAAATATATCTGAAAATTTCGTACAAATGTTTAGAATTTCTTCCTTTTCTTCTGAGTTTAAATGGTCAATTCTCAGTTGTTCTCTAATTATTTGTTCTCTGTCTATAATTGGATGTTCGAAGTGATTTTCGTCGTAGGTGAAGATTGTCTCCAAGTTTGCTATAGGTTCGATGGAAATATTTGAAAATTCGATTACCTTTGGCATTGCATTAGCATTAATGACAGAAGTTAAAAAGTCTCCATTTTCGTCTACATGGACTAGTGCATGCGGAATTCGAACTTTTTCGATTTCTTGGGATGACAGTATTGCGTCTGTATTCGATAGGTTGCAGTTTAATTTGAATATTTGTTCTGTTCGGCTATCAATCGAAATTTGGTTTATTTTTTCTTTTATTCGTTTTTTCTCTGGTCTTGGGATGTGTTTTTGTTGATCATGAGCGTTTTCGTGAAGTGAGTTACTTTTTTGTTGAGCTTTAATGTTTGTGTTTAATTTCGGATATGTTTGAAAATTATTTGGAGGTATTATCTCTGTAGGAAATGTCACCGGAGTATTTTCTGTGGGCTTATGTGTGTCTTGTCCAACTTTATGCAGGGTAATGGTTTTGAAGTTTGTATGAAGTTGTCTGGTTTTAAGGTCTATTACACATTCGTAATGGTCTAGGAAATCTAGGCCTATTATTCCGTCAAAGTCAATGTCTAAGTTAAAAATGAAAACTTTGTGGGGATTATCATCGGTAAAGGGAATAAGGACAGATTCTGTAATTAAGAGTTTTTCGTCGGTTATGCCTTGAATGGTAACATTTTCTGGGGATCGGTTATGATAGTTCCGTGCAGTATTCTCTTTGAAAACTGTAATTCCTGCACCGGTGTCAATTAGAAGTTTAAAAGTATTCGTAGCGTCATTGATATAATATAAGTTTTTAGAGCTCATTGTGTGAAAGGGGCTTACAGGAATTTCTGTTCGGGGAAATTCACATTTGGATCGAAATTGTCCAAATTGAGGGCTTGGATTTGTTGTTGTACGTTCATGATATCGGTTGAAAGATTCGTATGTACTGGAGGATGGTTCTGATTGGGTAGCGAAAGAAAATCCTGATAATTTTCTGTATCAGGTGTATCATTGGTGTAATAAGGGGTATCATTTGTATAATCAGGTGTATCATTGGTATAATCGTAAAAATAGTCAGTTTGGAGATCATTTTCTGTATAATAATCTCCATAAGATTCTACGAGATCATCAGGGTATTCATTAAAGACATGGGCTCTTTGCTGAAAATTTTGAAAATTTGGATTTCTCTGAATAACAGTGGGGCGATTTTGCGGTTGATTTTGAGAAGGGAAAGTCGATCTCTGTGGGTTTAAATTTTGTTGATTGGAAGAGTATTGGTTTGGATTACCTTGATAGTTTTGTGGTCTATTGTTATATTGGTTAGAAGAGTATTGATTTTGATTATTTTGGTAGTTTTGTGGTCTACCATTATATTGATTTTGGTAAGAAGGAAAACGTGAGGAGCGGCATTCGCTACTTAGATGGCCAATTCGTCCACAAATTGTGCATTTAGAAAAATTAGATGAGGTTCTTCTCATCGGTTGAGAAGGTTTTGGATTATTTTGGTTATCTTTATTTGATTTTTGTGTTTCGAAATACGATAACTGAAGTTCACGTTTGATACGGTTACTGGCTGCAATAAGATCAGGAGGGTTGCTAGCCCTAATTATTTGTCCTAAGCGGGGTTCTAGTCCAGTTAAAAGAGTATTCAAAGCCATAGAGTCAATTAAAGTGCATTGGGCTTTCTTTTGGTCTTGTGTTAGGTCTGATTTTTGGATTGAAGCGTGCATTTTTGCATTTAGAACTTGTAGTCTGTTGAAAAAGGTTAAGGGTGATTCATTTGATAACTGTCGAAGTCTTTGTAGGTCATGAATTAAAGAAGTGAGATCTCTACTATCTCCGAAATGAAGGTTTAGTAAATTTTTGATGTCTGTATAAGAACTTGGTTTTCTAGAGTTTATTAATTGAGCTGCTTTACCTCTTAGTTTATTTTTAATGTGAATCGTTAATAAGATACGTTGGTCTCCCGAAGCCATTCTAATTGCGCAATCACATGCGTCTAAAAATGTGGGGAGAGAGATTGGGTCTCCTTCGAATTCAGGAATTATGGAAAATATTTCTGAAAGTTTGTAGGGTTCAATTTCAGCTTGGGTTTGTGAACGTGTTTCAGGCATTTTGATAATAATATGTCAGTGGAAGTATAAAAACAAAATATACAAAATACGAAAAGTAAAATATGGTAAAATAAAATAAGGTAAAATATAGTAAAATATGGTAAAATCAAATAGATATGGTAAAAATCATGTAAAATATAGTAAAAATCAAGTAAAATATGGTAAAATCAGGTAAAATAAAGTAAAATATCGGCGAAAATATAATATGAAATCAATTAAATGCGTAAATAAAAATGGTAAAATAATAAAAGTATGTAATAAAAAATATTTCCTTATTAGATAATCAACTTGGCTTGACTTACTGTATAGTCAAGATTAAAATTGAAAAAAAAAATATGATGTATGTACGGTATGCTTGCAATATTAAAATATTAAAACGAGATGATTCAATAACTTACATTAACAGAAACATCGAGGACGTCTTGTTTTCTAACGGGATCTGCTACCAGGGGCTTCACCAGGTGTTCCTTCCGTAGTATCCAGTTGAATGAGGACGGCTCTAGGTTCTTTTTCCGTTGAGGGATAAGGATCCGCCGTTGCTAGTTAGTTTCCTTGTTCTATCAACGTTGACCGGATCCTACTGACTGCGCCAAATGTTAAATCACTAACTTCTTAATTGACTTTTTAAAAAAGATTTATTTCACAAATTACACTTATACTTTGTTCTATGATAAATTGAAGTAAATAAAATTATATAATGCAAATATGTTACTAGCGAGAAACTAAAATGACGAGTGAAAAATAAAGTTAAAGTTCTAAATTTATAACCTTCCTACAAAATGTGGAATCGGCGTTTCCCACGAAAGGCCAGCTTTGGTCAGAGGTTGATGTCCATGCATGGTCAGCTATCTCTATGGGAACGCTTGCTGAAAGGATGATGAAATAGGAACTGATATTGCGAAACCAAAGAGCCGGTAACCCTTGAGTGGTTCAAGGTGACTATTTTCACATATAACATATATATATATATATATAAGATTATGGTATTCTTGACTGTATATTCAAATATCAAGCAGTGATTCTTGAGGATGCAGTCTATTTTGGTATATATATATATATATATATATATATATATATATATATATATATATATATATATATATATATATATATATATATATATATAAAGTAATTAGGTAATATTGACTGATACTATGTAGATTATAGTTTTGTTTTGGGGTTGCAGTCATTTATTTTTTAGGGGCAGGATAAGTAAAACTCTGTGTTATTACCTAGCTTTCGCAAAATATATTTGCTTCTTCAGGGTAAGCTGAAATGAGTATATTATAAATACAATGAAATTAAGTTAAAATACATTGTATAAAAAATAACAAAAAAGACTTACAACTTGAGGTTATTCCTAAACATTTTCACAAAACATAGTATATATGTTTTGTGAAAATGTTTAGGAATAACCTCAAGTTGTAAGTCTTTTTTGTTATTTTTTATACAATGTATTTTAACTTAATTTCATTGTATTTATAATATACTCATTTCAGCTTACCCTGAAGAAGCAAATATATTTTGCGAAAGCTAGGTAATAACACAGAGTTTTACTTATCCTGCCCCTAAAAAATAAATGACTGCAACCCCAAAACAAAACTATAATATATATATATATATATATATATATATATATATATATATATATATATATATATATATACATATATATATATATATATATATTGCATTTGCGTCCCTCGTGGCTTCTGTATAGTTTTGACTCTTCGTGACTTCCGATCAATATACAGCGTGTATATTAACAAGAATAATTTCATACAGTTAGCGCTCGCTTTGGCATCCGTTATACTGGCAACAATGTACTTATAATATCAAGTAAAATATTTAACCTTGGTCGTGTTTATGTGCAAATTTAGTTGTAGAACCCAGACAAATTCTATTTATAACTTTTGCCAATTAGGTGGTTTTGCTCGGATATACGATAAGGATTTGCTGTAAATTGTTTGTTTTCGTTTTTTTGTACTCTTAAATCAGGTTAGAAAAACGTATTTCTTGGGTGTAGTTATGAAAGATGTATTTTCTAAACTTTTAAATTTTCTATTTTATTTCGATGGAAGAAGATTATGGATTTCGGAAGATTTCGATGGAATAAGTTATAATGTAATATACTTAGCAATACCACTATATACCCTTGACAACTGTTTATTTTTTAAAGTTAATAATTGTTTGATGAGCCTTTCGATAGGTTAGGTTAGGTATATTATTAAATTTTATTTTGATAAATAATCGGTATTGTTTCTCTCTCTCTCTCTCTCTCTCTCTCTCTCTATCTCTTCCTGTAATCCCTTCCCAGCGCATCCTTTTCTGTTTTATTCTTTCGAAATTTGCTATACAAGTATTTTCCATTGCTCTCTGTTTCTCGCTCTCTGTTGGACTTCTCTCCATCTCAGGCCAATTCTTTCATGATCTCTTATTACAGTTCTTCTTCAGCTATTATCAGGTCTTCCTCTTCTTCTTCTTTGGTCTGGTTGGTATTCGAGTGCTTGTTTGGTTATATTATTTCGATCCTTCCTCAGAGTCCGTATAATCCATTTCCATTTTCTATTTTTAATCGTGACTGTTATTTTCTCTTGTTTTGTTCTTCTCCGTAGATCTATGTTTTTTATTTTATCTGGCCAGTATATTTTTAGGATTTTCCTCAACGATTTTTTATAAAGGTTTGTAATTTTTTGCTAGTTGTCTCTTCCTGTAAATATTTTGATTTTGGTTAATTCTGATATATCGCGTGTGTTCCAGTTTTTCCTTAATGCATTATGATTATACAGTGAGCACGTATAGGTTGGAATAAATTCATTTTCTCGAGAATGGACGATTTTGGAAAAAAATCCCAAAACAGGTCAATTTTTATATTTAAATTGCGACTTTTTGGCATATGTATCATACTAGTGACGTCACCAATCTGGGCGTGATGACGTCATCTTAAAATTTTTTAAATGAGAATAGGGGTCGTGTGATAGCTCATTTGAAAGGTAATTTATTTCTCTATTCACTAATGTAAACATTAACATATTTATTTATACATAGTGTCCAAAAAAAAATTTTTTGAATTAAATTTATTGACATAAAAAGAAGAATGTGTGTAATTTATTTAACTCACAATACATTCTACTGCTATCAGAAAACATGAAATAATGTTTATTTGACAAATAAATATTGTTTTTTGCTTAAATTCAATATCAAAGCCGCCACCCACCTTCCTCTGGACAGTTTGAACATTTAGTTTAAGCGAAAAGGAATGAATATTTTTCAAATAAACATTTTTTTCTGTTTTCTGAGAGCAGTAAAATGTATTTTGGATTAAATAAATTACATGCATTCTTCTTTTTATGTCAATAAATTAAATTATTAAAATGTTTTCTTGGTCACCCTGTATAAATAATTATGTAAATGTTTATATTACTGAATAGAGAATTAAATTACCTTTCAAATGAGGTACCACACGACCCCTATTTCCATTTAAAAAAATCATCGATGACGTCATCACGCCCAGATGGATGAAGTCACTAGTATGATATGTATGCCAAAAAGTCTTAATTTAAAAATAAAAATTGACCTGTTTCGGGATTTTTTTCCAAAATTGTTCATTCTCGAGAAAATGAATTTATTCCAACCTTTACGTGCTCACTGTATAATGAGTGCATATTGTGCCTTTACTATCCTTTTTTCTACATCTGATCTACTAAATAGCTTTATCTCGCTAACTGTTCACTGTAATGAAAATCTATGCACAAGGGAATTTTACTTATTAAATAATAAGCTACAATTTAGTAGTCCGTATTTTTTTTCGTATCTCCAGTATTTTCGGAGATATTTTGAAGTAAAAGGTGACAAATAGGAAATTGCAAAAAGTCAATTTTTCTTTAAACTCCACTTTTTCTAAAATTGGGCCTTTTAAATAGGTCAAATTTCTTGGGTGTATTGATAATACGAATATAAAAGGAACTACTTACAGAAAGGTGAAGATCAATTTTTAATTAGAAGGGTAGTTGGGGGGCTGTTTTCACTGATTTTTTCATAGAGAATAGCAGGTACCGACCTTTTTTTGATCATAAGTCTCTTAACTTTCATGCTAGCAGCTTCATATTATTATTTTTTAAAAGGTCTAACAGTATACTCGAAAAAAGATTATTTAAGTTTAATTTAATTTGTGTTACTAAAAGATTAATTTTTGATATCTACAGTTTTTTTGATTAAATGCATATTTTTCGAGGTATTCTCAAAAAACCCTCTATAGTGGAGTCATTGAAGGTGGATATGAGCTATTACCTCCGATTTCATTGAACCTCCATCGATTTGTATGAAAATTGGTGAGTGGTTATAGGCTATCTCAAGGAACAAAGGTGACATGGTGCCAACTTGCGCTTTTACCCTGGGGTTGGATGCCACCCCTTCTCGGGGGTGAAAATTATTTTATTAAAAATAACCCCATAATTCGATAGAGAAGCAAATTCTAAGCAAAATTTATTATATAAAGTTATTAAAATAAATCAAAACTTTTTGAGTTATTAAAGATCAAAGATTTTAATATTTCTTGAGAAAAATGCATGTTTAAACCGATTCTTCATCAATAACTCAAAAACTATAAGTTTTTACAAAAAAAGTTATTATTACTAAAATTGAAGCTATAAAAAATGAAATAAACTCCTTACTAGAAAAACCTTTTAGTGTTAACTAAAAGTGAGTTATAGGTAATTGAATGTATATTTTTTTCGGCGAGTAAAAAAATCTACGTATTCAAACTGAAATCACGGGAAAATGATGCATTTTATAACATAAACTTATTAAACATTTGTCAAAGTACTTAAAAATATATATCAAATGAGACCCCGAACATGTTGATAGCATTAAAATTTATGCTCCAAAATGTTTTCAAAATTTATCTTTTAAAAATGTCTCCAAAAAATGTTACTGTTTTTTTTTTAATAACTCCGTTCATTTTTACGATGTCAGGTTCATCTGAAAACCGTTTAAAACCTAATTTCAAGAGCTATTTCACCAAGTTAAACTTAATCTCTTAAACTCCTTACTTTTTTAAAAATAAAACGTTAAATGGCCCCGGTTGCATGGTTCTCACAGCAAAATTTAAGATTTAAACGTTTCTATCTCGTTTATTTTTTACCCTGTAGAAATAATAAAACAGGTAAAGTATTTGTCACAAAAAAATCTAAAATTTGGTTATATATTATTTTTACGTGTATTGAATATTTTTGGAGTTATTATCAAAAGAATATAAAAATTACAATAATTTTAAAAATTATAATTTTTTTTAAATTATATCTTTTTTTCAAAAATATGCATTTTAAACCGGTCAAAATTATTGAAATCATTACTTATGCTAATATGAAGAAGTTCTTATAAGGATTATTATAAATTTTATTTTTTGTGGAAATCGCGTATGATTGATTTTTCACTTTTTCTTAAAAAATTCCAAAGGGTTCTCTTATTTTCATCATAACTTGCTTAATTTTAACGCTTTTAACTTGCTTCGAAGCTCATTTGATAGGTATTCTGAAGTACTTTGACAAATGTTTAGCAGGTATATTTT